>NW_019173960.1:0-309163 GCF_001642475.1 Fonsecaea monophora | reverse complement strand
AACCCTAACCCTAACCCTAACCCTAACCCTAACCCTAACCCTAACCCTAACCCTAACCCTAACCCTAACCCTAACCCTCGGCTAAACCTCGCCCCGCCTCGCCCCTCCGTCCCTTAGTCTCGACTTTCTCCACCGCCCCACCGAAAAATCCCGCTACGCCCTCGTTAAAATCCTCCCTCGAACCGAAAATAACGAAGTGGTCTAGTCTGTCCGACATGACCGACCCTACACCGCCACTTAGACCTCCCCCCGCCGCGATACTGGACACCCCTCGTCCATTTCGACCTCCCTCTCGAAAAAACCCATCCCGCCCTCCAGTCCCTCGTCTATTTCGACCTCCGCCTCGAAAAAGTCGAATCCCCCCTTAAGTACCTCGACTACCTCCTAGATCGAATAATATCCCCCTCCCCCCGCGAAAAAAAACGACCCCCGACCCGCTATATTCGACTACCGCCTCGATATTCTCGCCCGCCGGCTACATACCGGACTATAGAACCTACCCTCGACCTCCGTTAGTATACCGCCCTCACCCCCGAGTCGTTTTTATCGACCCAGCCTAACTTAACTACGACCCTAGACCCGCCCTTTCTAGTCTACTCCGCCTATCTATCCATCATTCTCTATACCTACTATCGGGAAGCCCTCTCGGGAAAAACCTCCCTCCGGAAATACCTATCCTACCTACTACACTAACAGTACTAGAGAGACCTAGAAAAATCGTCCCGGGACTCGATAATCTCGACCCTTTAATCCTTAGACCTACTCTCCTACCACTATCTCCCTACTATCCCGCTAAACCGCTACTATTTCGACCAGCTCCCCGTCCTTTTCGACTCCTACTAGTATCTAGACTACCCCTACTTAACCCTCAACGGGAAGAAGGCGCGATAACATCGAATTAACACCTATAATAGTCGATAGGATCGTCGAATAAAACGATCCGATATTATCTATCATCTTCCTATCTAGCTCCTATTTCCCCGAAGTCATTAGGGCCTATTTATTCCGAAGCTACCCTCGTTAATATCGTACCCGCCGGAAACCCCCCGACTAGTCCCGCCACCCCGTTAACCCTCGAGATTACCGACCCCGCCCTCGATATTACCTACTTAACCCCGGCCGGAACGGGATGACCTAGTTGAATACCTCGAGAAGGAACGGTACGCCCTCTCGAAATTATCCTCCTCGAAAAATCTAACCGCGAAAAATAAGAATGCCTTCCTACGAAACGCTCGCTTTAATATCTTCCATCTTAATAAGGATATACTACTCCTTCTTAACCTAATTACCGCGAAAGAGACGGGCTACCCCGCGGAAAATTCGATCCTATATACCCTCGTCACGAGGCTACTCGCGAAAATCTCGAACCTAATTCTATAACTAATTCGCTCCGTCCGCCTCGAACTAAAGGAGGAGGAGATCGGCTACTTTACCGTCGTAACGAAGGATTTTATCGAGCTCGAGCTCTCTATATAGCGAGGATACTTCGCTCTTTTCGGGGATCTCCTCGTTTTTCTCCGACGCCTACTCGAATATAAAGAGAGGGGAGAACGAGATGAAAACTATAACTATATATAGATACTCTATCTCCCCCTCCCCCTCCTCGACCATCTTCACGACCTATAACGCGGAATTTCCGACATCTCCCTCGAAATCTTCGAAGATGGTTAGGAGGAGAACCTCGAAAATCTCGAGGCGCGGGTCATCGATATCGTAATGGACCTCCTCCGGATCGAGATTAATTTAGAAACGACCCTCGAGTATACGACGTTCCGAAATCCCGTCGTCCTCTTTCTCGTCCTGCAGTCGATAAATCTAAGTAATTACTCGTTTAAATCGGAGTCGGTGATTTCGAAACTAGCCTCGAAGATTATCTATAGCTCGCGACTCTTCCTCCTCGGCTCGGTCTGGATGAAGGAGCGCTAGAGTTTATCGAGCCCGGCGACGACATTTAATATCGCGGACTACTATCGAGCGAATCTTCACTAGGTGACCGTTTCCTACGGCCGGAACTACTTCGAAGAGGTCGCCCGGATTCGAAGATATCTACTAAAGGTTCTTAAAGAACGAGTCTCGGAGAATAAACCGATTATCGATCTTAGACTAGATATATACCTCGTCTACGAAAAAAAATATACCTTCCTCGGAATTTACGAGCTACACCAGCGACTATAAAAATAACTATAAGACCTTCTTTTTACATAATTAATCCTTCTTCTATAACGAGACCTTCCTCGACTAAACCTCCTCGATCTCGAAGATAACTCGTCGATCTCGACCGAAGGCTATTATTTAGCGGATAATCCCTCGTTTCTTTTAATAAAGGAGTATATCCAGCATCAGCTCGCGACCTCGAATTCTCCGATCCGGCGGTCGCTAATCGCGAGGGTAGAGTTAAATAGAACGAAGCGCTGGTATCGGACGGCGATCGTAGGGTTCTTCTAAGCCCGCTAATCCTTTATTAAGCTATTCCTGTTAACCGCCTACCTCGCGAGCGGAAGCCCCCTACGAGGGACGGAGTGGGAGCATACGACCTATCGAAATTTACGAGGTACCGATAGTAATATTCGCGACGTAATATAGGATCGATACTAGGGTTAGGTTCGGATCACCACCTACTAGCATAAAAGTCGAAACATCACTCGAAAATCTCGACCGAATGTTCGTTTTTTACTACTAAGCCTCTCCTACGTGCTCGTCTACTATATTCTCTATATAATCCCCGTCTATTACTATCTAACGCTCGAATATCTCGAATAGGACGAGATCTCTCCCTTCTTATTCGAGATTAATACTAACCGAATCTAGAGCTTAACTTTATTAAGGGTACTCTACGTCCATTTAGGTTAAATTTTTCGAACCGGTCTTACCCTAAATCTCTATCGCTATCTCATTAATCATATCCTTCTCGAAAAAATCGGCCTCTACGCGGAAGAATTTATCGACGGAAGCGACGGAGATGTCGAGGTAAGCCTCGAAAAGGACGACTTAATCATCGACCTCTAGGCGAATCGCTCGATAAAAACGGGATAGCTCTACTATAGTCTCCTAGCGAATTAACCGACGGCCGGCGTCCGCCATCGATATATCTAAATAGTCCACTTTATACGGTAGTACTAGGCGCTCTTTAAGATCGATAAACTCGACCCGGTATTCGACTAATTCGGATCGAGAGACGATTAAAACGAGCTCAAGAGGACGACGGGAAACTCTCTACGCGTCCTCCCCTACTACTCCCGCGAAAATATCGTCTTAACGGTCGATATTTACTACTAACTAACCCGTTTCTTCGAGGAGAAGAGCGCTCGATTCCGCGACATCTACTAGTAAGAGGCGGTCCTCGTAATTTTCAAGAGTATCACGTACCTAACTTATGTAAATAAAATAGGCTCGGGGAAGAGTCTCCTCTACCTCCTTCCAGCCTTCGTCCGGTACTAGGATATAGTTAATATCGTCCTTACGCCTCGAATAAGTCTCAAGGAGGATCTTTTTAAACGAGCGCGAGATCGAAAGATTCGCGTAGTTCGGTTCGAGGACCTCGTAGCGGAGATCGCGGAGGAACATACCTATTAGCCGTTTAATCTAGTCGTCGCCTCGATTAAATCGATCCAGTACTCGTCGTTTTCGGAGTACGTAATTCAGTTAGTAAAGAGTAATCGACCCGTCCGCCTCTACCTAGACGAGGTCTATATTATCATCCTCGAAAAAGACTTCCGGTAGGTCATAAAATACGTAAATAGCCTCCTCTAGTATAAGGTCCCTCTCGTATTTATCTCGGTAACCTTCCCTATACTACTCCTAAGACTAGTCGAGAGCGAGTTCTTTCTTCTCGAGGGGACGAATCGCATTATTCGATCAACTACGATCCGCGAAAATATCGACTACGAGATCGTAACTATTAACCGTTAAATAATACGACTCGAAGATATCGAGAGGATACTTAAAATGTTCGAGGCGAAAGGGCTCGGTCCGAAAAGTAAGGCGATTCTCTTCGTCCCGACCTATTACTACGGGAACGGACTCTCGATAAAGATAAAAATCCCCTTCTATTATGCGAGGGATCCCTAGAAAGATCAGATTCTTCATTCGTTCCTGACGGACGATACGGTCTTAACCCTCTTCGCGACGAGCGCGCTCGCCCTCGGGGTCGACTTCCACCTCGTTCGATTTACACTACATCTCCCCCCGTACCGACTAAGCTTAATTAAATTTATTTAAGGCTCAAGTCGTATTCGTCGAGACGGACGGTCGGTGATCCTCTAAAGTTAGAGGTCGAAAGAACTCCGACGCTAAACGTAATCCTCGTATAAATCGATGGATCTCTCGAATATTACGAGCGCGGAGCAGTTTAAGTCGATCGATCAGTTAGTTTTTTAGAAGCTCCTAAACGAGGATCGGTATATCCGATAGGTCACGAGCTACTTCCTCGACAACGTCGACATCGTCAGCTATACGTCGTATAATACGAGATCCGCCTCGAAAATTAAGCCTTACTATATCTATTAACGCGAATAGAGCGTATTTCAGCGGTAGGCGAATCGCGAAGAAGACGCCATTAGAGAGATAAACGTCGGGCTCGCGTAATTCGAGGACGTAATCGAAGATTTCTCCCTCGCGCCCTATTTTTTCTACCTCTTCCTCGGAGATCTCGACGAGATGAACGCCTACTCGTTCCTTAAGTATCCACTAACTAACTCGCCAGCCTTCTACCGGGCTAGAGGTCTAACGAGGACTCTTCAAAATCGACTAAGCGCTCTAAATTCTCGACTCTCAGCCGGCCGGGGTCTAGTCCGAGGCAGCTGTTACTACTAGTGTCTCTTACCGTCGCGAGTCTGTACGCGATTTAAAGATCTCGAAGAAAAAGAGGTGACGGACGAATATATCTATCCGATGGTCGTTAAGAGCTTTATCGCGATTATCGAGCTCCGCCTCGAAATGGGCCACCCGTAGGTCTTTTTAAACGCGTTAGGGATCGAAATTTCCGAGCTCTATAACTAGGGGTAAGATTACGTAGGAATCCTCGACTACCTTCGTAGGCCTACTCGATTATTTAGGATAGACGCGATCGAGGTCTACTAAGTCTTAAACGATCTAAGTATCGTTAAAATCGTTTAGGCGCGCGAGAGTATCGAGGACGATAATAGGCGGAAGCGATTAAGAATGTCAATATAGTAATATATAATGTATAAGGAACTCGTCGAGAAAACCGTTCCCCTCCTCGTTACCTACGAGGGATCCCTCGTGGAAGTCGTATAGTGTACGAGGGGTTAGGTAAGGTAGGGGTATATAAGTAGACTCTACCTAAGTTATTTAACTTAATAGTCGAAGAAGACTTAGTACTAGAGACGCCGAAAATTTCGGCTCTCTACCCGAAGAGAACGAGGTAACGGAGGCCCCGAATAATATAAGGCTCCCTTCGATTTTTTCGAGATACGTAGTTAGCCCGTCAAAAGGGGAGTTTAACGTAAGTTCGCGTCCTCTCGAAAAAATCGAGGGATACCTCGGAATATTCGAACTCGAAATATTCGAACTCGAAATATTCGAACTCGAAATATTCGAACTCGGGCCCTACTCCTCGAAATAATCGAACTCGAAATACTCGAGGAGTAGGTCGAAATTTTCGTACCGACGGGGAGGGTACTAGACCTAATAGTAACGATACTACTTAGGAGGGTATTAGACCTAACCCTCTAGAAAACCTTAGCGAGGCTAGATTATTTTAATCCTCTCTTCTTTCCTTCTAACCTTTCCTTCTTCATCCTACCTACTCCGTCGCCGCCGCCTCGCTCCTACCTCGTTTTTTTCGAATAGTCTGATAGTCTATCTAGCCTTGAAAAAAACGACTATTAACTCACTAAAAACGACCTCGAAAAAATCGACCTAAAATGCCTAAGGTCCCTAAGACCCTAAAAAAGGCTACGGGCGGGTTAAAGAAACCGACTGACGGGTCGAAAAATACGACTAACGGGTCGAAAAATACGCCCATACCCTCCCCCTCTCCGGCTTCGACTAAGATTACGCCTACGATATCCTCCGCCGGCGCTAGTAGCCTTCTTAGGTAAGCCCTAATACCCTCCCTCCTCTAAAAAAACGAGAGCTAACTCGAAAAAAAAGATCTAGAGCTCGGGTCTAGCGCGAGGAGGGCTACGGCCGTGTCGAACGCCCTATTATCATAAGTAAGTCTACCATTAAGGAGAAGATTAAGTAAGTTCATTTTTCTCGAACCCCCCTTCGTTTTTTTCTCGCCTAGCCTCCAGCACCTTTTCCCTCGTTTTTCTCGAGTATCTCGCTCCTTTTTTTTTAGCCAACCGCTAGTACGATTTCCCTCGTTTTTCTCGAAGCCCCCTTCGTTTTTTTTTTAGCTAACCTCCAGCACGATTTCCCTCGTTTTTTTCGAGTACCTAGCCCCTTTTTTTTTAGCTAACTCCTAGTACGTTTTACTTCGTTTTTTTCGATTAGAGTACCTACCCGCTAACCGTCGATTTTTTCGAACTAGGAATCGTTTTTAGCGAGGTAAGAGTAACTTACCCGTAAAGATAAAGTACTAGTCCTACTTTAAAGGAAATAAGGTACTTTTCGACTCCCCCCTCGAAAAAAAAGAGCCTAGACTCACCTCGAAATTTTCTAGCGCATCCCTATTAAGGTCGGCGAGGCCCCGGATGGTACTAAGGATGATCCCTACCTAGCCTATAGGTACCTAGCCTCGGTAAGAACGACTCCCTCTTCGATTTTCTCGACCGCTAACTCGAAAAAAAAGTACGCATTAGTGGAGGAGCTCCTAGTGGTCTTTAACGTCTACCCTAGCGATCTTAAGGCCGCTAAGGTAAGAAAAAATCGAACCTTTACTCGAAAAAAACTAACGGATAGTAGACTGGGCCTGACTACGCTCTCTATATCGGCATATACCGCTATAACTTTATCGAGGCTAGTTTTTCCCGACCCTCTATTCGAAAAAAACTAACTATCCTAGCTAATTAAGATGCTTATCATCCAGGTAGACTAGATAGAGGACTAGGAGGTTAGTTCGAAAAATCCGAGTCCCCCCTCATTTTTTTCTAACATGATGGTAGTTCGACGTCGAAGTCGCCTATTAGGCGTTAGAGGCTAAAGGCTAGGAGTCCATCTTATAGCCTCGTTTTTTCCGACTACGGCCTCTTTTTTTTTTGACTAGAGTCCCACCCATTCCTACTTAATTTTTTCGAGCGGAAGGCCTCTTTACTGTATATAACGGTAGTAGTAGTTTACTATATTCGTTTTTTTCGAGCTAGAGGATAGGATACTAGACTAGCATCATTTTTTTCGAGGTACATCTATAAGAAATAGGAAATTAGCTAAGTCTAAAGGCCCTCGTTAGAAACGACCCTAGGGTCGAAAATTTCGGCTAAAGAGCCGAAAAATATAAGATAAATTAAGCTTCGAAAACTTCGACTCTTCTCTCGTAAATTAAGAGCTTCTCTTCGAAAAAATCGAGCGGCGTAAACGCCCGTTAAGAGTAGTCTCTAACGGCGATACGGCGCCTCGAAAAAAACGAGTCTAGCCTCGTTCGGACTAGGGGAGGGTTTAGAGACCCTATAGTCGAAACCTTAACTTAACCTATAAGGAAGTCCCTAAAGCTACACTATTTCCGCTCTAATTTAACGACCCTTAGTTCGATTCTTTCGAAAATGAATAGAGGGGTAGAACTCGATATTCTCTATCTAGTAAGCGAAAAAAACGCACTTAGAAAATTTCTAGTTAAAGAGATATTCGCGATTTTAATCTTCTATAGATCTACCCTCTAGGGTTAAGACTATATTAGTCTATCTACGATACGGAGAGTCTATCTAAGTAGATATTATCGAAGAATAGACCCTAATAAACGGAAAAATCGAAAAAACCGTCGTTTTTTACGATGGGTACTAAGAGATATTCGACTTTCTATTTCCTTAGTACCCATTATAGAAAAAATCTTAGAATCCTTCGATGGGTACCATTGAGTAGGGTAGTAGGGTAGGCGCTCTAATCCTATTCGTACCTAAGAAGGATAGTAGCCTACGACTCTACGTTAATTATCGTAGATTAAACCGAGTAACTAAAAAGAATCGATACTCCTTACCTCTCATCCTTAAGATCCTAGATCGACTTATTAGGGTTAAGGTATATACGAAGCTAGACCTGAAGGACGCTTATTATCGTATACTTATAGCGGAAGAAGACCGCTAGAAGACTACGTTTCGTACGCGATACGGGCACTTTAAATATCTAGTTATACCCTTTAGGTTAACGAACGCGCTAGCATCATTCTAAGCCTACATTAACGAGGCTCTTAAGGGTCTCTTAAACGAGGTCTATATCGCGTTTATAGATAATATCTTAATATTTAGTTCGGATAAAGCCGTATATAAAGCGTATGTAAACCTCGTACTAGAACGCCTAAAGGAGTATAGGCTATACGCGAACTTATCGAAGTGTAAATTCTTCACTACGGAGGTAGACTTCCTAGGTTTCCGCGTAGGAACCGTAGGAGTATCGATAGACCTTAGTAAGGTATCCGCGATATAGGAGTAGCTAGTCCCTAAGACCTTTAGAGATATCTAAGTATTCCTAAGGTTCGCTAACTTCTACCGAGGGTTTATCTACCGATATTCCGCGGTAGTAGCCCTTATTACGGATCTCTTAATAGATATAAAGGTAGGGAAAAAGACTAGAACTCTTATATAGACTAAGGAAGCGGACGTTACGTTCCGTACGCTAAAGGCGCGCTTCTCGGAGGCCCTTATACTAGCGCATTTCGATCCTAAGCGAAGGAATAAGGTCGAAACGGATGCCTTAGGCTAGGCGCTTAGGGGAGTACTATCCTAAGCGTACGAGACGTAGAGGGGACGTACGTAATAATACCCCGTAGCGTTCTACTCGCGGAAGATAACTCCCGCGGAGAAGAATTATACTACGAGGGATGTAGAAATACTATCGATTATATACGTATTTAAGATATAGAGACATTACCTTAAATCGCTTATAGAAAGTACGATAGTCCTTACTAATTATAAGGCGCTTTAATACTTTATAACTATTAAGGTCCTAAATCGACGGTAGATACGTTAGGTAGAGGTCCTAACGGTATACGACTTCTTAATTTAATAGAGGCGCGGAAAGGATAACCTCGCGGATAGGCTCTCCTACCGTCCTAACTATATAGTAGAGGAAGAATAACCCGTAGTAAATGCTCTTACGAAGCTACTACGATTACGTATAGCCCTCGTAGAGGATACGCCTAAGGGTCGTATAAGGCGCGGCGGTAAAGTTATCGTTAGCGTTCTTACCCGAGCGGAGACTCGGAGGCGATTAAGTCTTAAGGAGAGTATATATAATATTATAATACTACCTACTCCCGAGGTAGAGGAAAGGGTAAACTTAAGCGGGTAAGAGACGGTTAACCTATAGACGTATAAAGAAGCGCTTACGGACCGTATAAGAGAATTATAATTACTTAATAAATAGTACTAGGACGCTCCGTAGAAACGGGAGCTAAATAGATACATTAAGAAGGGCGAGTTCTCTAGTATCTAAAGTATCGATAAGGATAGGTTAGCGCGTCGCGGGGGCTACGTATACATCCCGTATAATCCTATAACTTAGGGAGAAATCCTCTAGGTTAACTATAATAATCTATAGTAAGGCGGGTATTTTAGCGAGTACCGGACGGTAGCGAATCTTATATAATACTACTAGTAGTCGTATATACGTCGTAATATATAAGAGTATATTAAGATATATAACGTATATTAACGAATAAAAGTATTAAGGTAGAAGTCGTACGGGAAGCTCTAATCGTTACCTATACTTAAGGGTCCCTAGTAAGATATTTTAATAGACTTTATTATAGGCTTACCGCCTTCGTTATATAACGGAATCGCCTACGATTTAATACTAGTTATCGTTAATAAGTACTCGAAAATGATAATCTTTACACTCTATATAAGTACTATTAACGCTTAAGGCCTAGACTAAATAGTTCTAGAAAAGGTAGTAGCGAAGTATAGCGCGCTTAAGTTAATAGTTAACGATAGAAGGTCTCTATTTACGTCGACGTAGTTTAGAACCCTATACGACTACCTTACGACTCGCCGCCTATTCTCTACCGCTTTCTATCCGTAGACCGATGGTCAGACGGAGCGTATAAACTAGATACTTAAAGTATACCTACGTTATTATATAAACTATAAGTAGACTAATTAAGCTACGCTACTCGTAAGCGTAGAGTACGTAATGAACGTAACTTATAATGTAACTACTAGTAAGACTCCGTTCTTCTAGGTACTAACGTTCGAGCTAGATATATATCTTAATATATAGGAAGTAACGCCTTAAAATAAGCTCGCGCGGGACCGGACTAACTAGCTCGCGGACTCCCTACTATAAGTCGGCGAGGCGTATAATATAGTTAAGCGATAGATAGTAAAAATAACTAAATATTACGATAAGAAGCGAACGGAGATATTCTTTAACATTAAGGATAAAGTTATAGTCTCCTCGAAGAATATCCGTATACTACGCGTAAGTAGAAAGCTTACGGATTAGAATATCGGACCCTTTATAGTCTTAAAATATATTAGAAGGAATACCTATAGGTTAGACTTACTTAAGAAGTATAGTTAACTATACCTTATATTCTATATATCCCTACTATATACGTATCGTAGGCGGTCCGGGAGAGAAACCCCCGAGCTAGTTAATATCGACGACGAGGAGGAATAGGAAGTCGAGTAAATCCTCGCTATAAGAGAACGATAAGGAAGACTAGAGTACTATATCTAATAGAAGGGATTTAGCGAGGCTTACGATAACTAGAAGCCTAAGGAGTACCTACGGAACGTATAGGGGAAGCTAGACGAATTTCATCGAGAATAAGTATAGGAGTGGAGAATAAATTATCATTTTTAATGACTAAGGCTATAGCGACTCATATATAGATCTCTTACGCCTTATATAAGTAAGGTAAAAAATACGTATACGAACTAATAAGTAGTCGACTTACGCTCTAACGCTCGGAGGCGAATCTACTACGGTACGAAACTCCGATTTCCCTAAGGGAGCCTAAGCTAAAGCGTACGCGGAACGTACGCGACTTAAGGGCGATACCTCCTTAATACCTAACTAACTACTCGTAGGGAGCTTACTCCGCATCGGAGCCCGAATCCTCGTCGGGCTATACCCGAGCCTCTAAGTTATTCTAAAATTATTAGTACGCGAATAGGGTGCGGGAAGCGTACGGTACGTACTACCTCCCGGTAGGAGTCGACCGCGGCCCGTACGGCGTCGATAAGGTAGGCTAATAGGGGTTTAAGCTAGCCGCCGCTAGTACTCGTAGTACCCGTACTAGAACCGCGGGCGGAACGTATACGGCCTTTAATAGTAAGACTACTCGCCGACTTACGAGCTACGTCGGTCTCGACGAGCCGGAGCTCGGCGTCGATAGTGTCCGCCTCGCGCTAGATAACGGTAACGGCGGGCGCGCCATCCTCGCCCCTCGCGTAGGCGAGGTTAGCGGCCTATAGGCTATTCGTACGCGAAACGAGCGAAGGAGGAATCTAAAATTATTAGCCTACGGAACGTATATAGACCGTATAGGACTTACCGGTACGTAGCTTAAGCGACTACCGCGCTTACCCTTACTATAATAAGAGTAATTAGTAGAACGACGACCCGTCTCGATTATAAAAATACATTCGATCTCCCGCCCCGCTATATCGTCTACGGCCCGTAGGCGGTATAGGTAGCGGTAGTAGTAAGAGCTCTTAGCCTTCGCCGTCTTAGCCCGCTTAGAGAGAGAGGGGGTAGGGGGCGTATCGTTAGGGACTATATTATAAGTTAATAGCGAACCGTACGCGAATCGTATAACTTACGGAGGCGCCGTAGAGGACGGTTATCCCTAGGATCCTCAGCCCTACCGCCGGTAGTAACCGGGGTCGCGGAGCGATCGATAATAAAGGTAGTAGAGGTAGTAACGGCGGTAGATACTATAGCGGTTAGTACGCGGACTATAATAGTTACCGTAGTATATACTATTAGAGGAGTAGGAGAAGAGCTTAAATTATAGGGATTACGATACGAATGTTAGTCGCGGCCTCCTCGCATACGAATTCATCGAGGATTACCGGAACTTACTCTAATAAGAGGGTACGAGAGTAGGGAGCTTTACTAATTATTAATATATACGTTTCGTATACGGAACGAAGGGGAAAAGCACTTATATAGTAGTTATTATTATAGTTATTATAGGTAAGAAGGAAGAAGGAAGAGAAAACGAAAACGAAAGGAAAATAATAATAAAGGGCTACTAGTACGATGCGACGGTAAGGTCTACTAGACTTATATTAATAATAGTCGAGTACGACTCGTACGCTATACGTATACGGCTACCCCTTTAATAGTACGGAGATACGAACGGTATGAGGCCTACCTATAGGATACCCCTAGGGGTATGAGGACGTCGCCTAAGGATAGGTCTACTACTATAAGAATTAATTAATCTACATTACGGAGCGTAAATGGAGGATGCGACGACGAGGTTAAACAGCTACGGACCGTACGCGACCCTTAAGATAATGTAAAAATTATACGAGTATACGAGACGCTTACGGTACGCGGGAGGGGGATCCCTAGAAACTTCTCGAGGACGAGAAGCTTAGGGGGGGGATAATTATCACGAACCGCTAAGTATAACTTATACGTAATAACCCCTTATTATTTAAGCACCGTATGCTCACCGCCTGAGGGAAGCTTCCTTCCCTTATACTTTAAGTTTTAGTTAAGATATACTATTAAGGAATACCTATACCTACCTATACCTATCGCTGCCCTCATGCCTATCTCCATAGGCCGTTCCTGATAGTAAGGCTCTTAACTAGAGGCATTAACTCGTACGGCGGTGGGCATAGTATTAGGAGTAACGACTATCGTATAGTAATAATAAGACCGCATTAAAGATCCTAATTAGATAGATTTCATTACTTAATTAATCGCTCTATTCTCTTCTTATTAAAAACTTTTCCTCCTCTAAGAGGATCTCTAAGAAAAAAAAGACTCTCGGACCTAGTGTCCGAGATCTAGCTAATCAGGAGGTAGGAATATTTACCTATACATTATACAGGTAAATCAGCTAGTTACGTGCCGGCTTGTAGACCTCCCCATTACACTATACTCTTAGTTTCGTCTCTACTACATCGCTCTACTACTATATTACTAAGTAAACTACTTCGGGTTTACTATAATACCTCACGTATAAAGTACCTCGTAATAGCTCGCTTTAAGTCTTTATAGGTTTTAAAGAACGACGAGGTTTAGCTATGCGGAAGTTCTATATAATTAGCTATAAAGAAAAGAAGGAAGGGTAGAGAGAGATACGGGGTAGGCGCGGCCTACCTTAAGTACGTTAAGGATAACGAATAGGATAGGAGGGGGATGGTGTTAGAAACGGCCTATATATGACCTTAGGCGCGGGGCGTCTAGAGGTAGGTCTACCGGGGACGCGACAGCCTAATAGAGACGGGGCTAGGTTACGTACCGTACGTGACTACTAAAAGAGGAAACTTACGATATAGTAGTGTAGTAGTATACTCTATATTAATATACTAATATACCATTCCTAGTTACCTATTCGGGACGCGCCTTATAAGTATATAGCTACGCTTATTACTCTTTTATAGTTACACTCTCTCGTAACTAACTTATAATATCTACTTTACTATACTATTCTAAAGTTATACGACTATTCATACCTTACGTACTCTCGACCTAGCTCATATAATAAAAGGACTGGAACTAAGGAAGCCTAACCTCATTAGGCCATACAGGAAGCAGCACTTAACACTAAGTAAGCTTGATAACACTTATAATTATAACATCCTCCATCCCACCACGTGGCTGTTACCACTACTACTCAGTACTTGTAGGTTCGCCATGGTCTTAGGCTTGCAGCTTGCAGCTTGCAGCATACTCGGCAATCTCTAACCGACGACAATCTTTTGCCGATGGGAACAGACAAATCTTTCACCACACGTGTCCAAGTACATCCGTATAAAGAGAGGTAAGCTCATACCTTCTCTGTTGATGCTGGGCCACGGCACAAGTCTGGCAAATCCTAGAAGTAGTGAAGGCCTTTTCCATCTCGTCTGTTCTCCAACATCAGACCCCATTGCAAGAGTAGGGCAATCATGACAGCCCCAACAGCCACCACCACCACCACCACTACTGCAACTACCACCCTCAGCGAGACAGCAGTCACTCTTGCAAGGTCACCCTACCCTGAAGGTGTCCCAGTCAAATTCTCCCCAGACGGTCTTGCCCAACGGTATCCTGGTAACACCACCATCTGTCACATCCCGCTCGATTCTCCCCTGATATCCGGTCTACGTGCTATCCACGACGCTCTCGGCTCCCACGCAACTCTTGCTCACTTCTTCCGTCTGGTCCCTCCAGAAACATGGCACATGACCGTTTTAGATGGTGTCCGGGAGATCGAATGTGAGGGCGACATGTGGCCGGAAGATTTGGAAAAAAGACCGCTGGACGAGTACACGGTCGAGTTTTCCAAAACCTTGGGAGAGCTGGGTGACCAGCTCCAAAGCGAGGGCCTGGCACCGCCATACAAGATGCGAGTTCGGGGATTCGATCCCGCCGTGGTCGGCGTGGGGCTTGAGATTGAGGGAGCCACCGACGAGGAAGAAAAGCGTATGAGGAGGCTGAGGGATCGACTCGCTGACGCTATGGGGTTCCGTGCCCCTCGACATGACATGTACATCTTTCACGTCACCGTCGCCTATCTGTTGCGACATGTGGACGGTGACGATAGGCTTGCGCTCAACAAGACCTTTGCTGAGCTTCTCCCCAAGGTGAAGATGGAATTTGATCTGGGCGCTGTGGAATTTTGTGTGTTTCAGGACATGTGTGCGTATCCAAGGCTGTTCTACCTCGGGCGAGAAGGAGGGGAATCCGCATGATAGATCGTCCTCTGGCATGACATCACCCACGTGCAAATCATCAAACGCTAGCAGCTGACTCTGTGACAACCTTGAGTACTGCTTCCCAAGATTGACCCTCTTGAAGTAATCACCTTCTGTGAAGTCACGTAACCTACTGACTCGGTAGAAACAGCTTTTCTGCCCCTTCTGGAGTATTAGCTCACTGCATCACCTATTTTCTTGCCTCGTCGCTTGGAGATTTTCGGTCGGTTCCAGATAAGCACAAGGTGGAGCTCGAAATCCTCCATCGGCAACAGATAAGAAAAGCTCTAATACCACCTTGGAGGGGTTTTAAAGATGACTTCTCGCGTGTCTGGCCACGAGGTGCTGCTCAACTTGGTGATTGGCGGTCCATCTAAAAGGATCTTCTGCAAGATTTGTCCATCTACAAATTTATTCCAGAACATGGCGTTCTGCACGAGGTCACCACCGAGACATACGGAGCAGAGCACGCAAGGATGCGAGTATTTAAGAAGTGGTCGGAATGTCGTCGCTTGGAGAGGTGGAAAGCAGTGTGACAGGTCTCTATCTAGCCCAGTGGTCTTCTTCTTCTCGTCCAACATTGTTATCTTGAATTGTGCCGAGCACGAATAATTCCTGCAACGACGTCCTTTAGCCATGGCGGCCCAGAAAGAAGTCGATGTCTCTGTAGCCGAAGAACCCCGACCTAGCAGCAGCCCGGCCGAGTGGCTGCCCGACGCTCAAGAGGGAAACAACCAGGAGCACGACTTGCGTTTACGGGATGCCATCAAGCTGTATCCCAAGCCCATCTTCTGGAGTTTGGCCATGTCGGCCGCCATCTTCATGGAAGGATACGACACCATGTTGATGGGCAATTTGATCGCTCAGTCGACGTTTCAGAAACGGTACGGTGTCCCTGTTGGCAAGGGCAAACACGAGATCCCTGCGAAGTGGCAAGCCGGGCTGAACAACGGGGGTTCCTGTGGCCAGTTGATCGGTCTGTTGGTAGCTGGATGGGTCAGCGACCAATTCGGCTTTCGCAAGACCATGATAGCTGGCCTGGTGGTCATCGTCGCATTCATCTTCATTCAATTCTTTGCTCCGAGCCTCGACGTACTCGAAGTCGGTCAGGTACTTTTTGGTATGTGCGAGATCACCCCAGATGTTGGGGGTGACCCCCATGATGTACCTGACGAACTCGAACACTAGGAATTCCTATTGGTCTATTCCAGACCATTCCTGTCGTCTATGCAATGGAGATTGCTCCAACTTGCCTTCAACCGTACCTTACCACCTGGGTTAATGCCTGCTGGGTATGACATCTCTCCTGTCGAAGCTTGAAAGGACACAAGTTTAAACACTTACACTCTCAAAGGCAATTGGCCATCTCATCGGCGCTGGCATTCTTCGCGGAGTTCTGAGCATCCAAGACCAGTGGGCGTACAGGATCCCATTTGCTGTTCAGTGAGCCAAATCTTTGCAGGAGGAAAATCGCGACTCAGTGCTAACTTGATCCATTTCCAGATGGGTGTGGCCTGTCATCCTGATACCGCTCCTCACCTTCGCACCCGAGTCGCCCTGGTGGCTCGTCAGACAGGGTCGCCTCGAGGATGCAAAGACCGTCCTGAGGGGCCTCTCGTCCAAGCAACATCAAAAAGAAAGTCTGGACATTGACAAAAAAGTGGCCCTGATGGTCGTCACAACCGAGTACGAACGCGCCGTCAACGCCGAGACTTCTTATCTGGCCTGCTTCAAGGGCGTTGACCTGAAAAGGACCTTGATCCCCATCGGCATTTACTGCATCCAAACCCTCAGCGGCAACCCTCTCCGCGGGTATTCGACTTATTTTCTCGAGCAGGCCGGCCTGCCCAGTACGCAGGCTTTCAACATGACCATTGTGAGCTATTCGCTAGCTTTGCTGGGAGGGTTCGTGGCGGTAGGTTTCATCACCTTGTTCGATGCCGATGATGCATACATTCGAATTTGTGGATTTCTAACCTGGCTATTCATTCCAGTGGATTTTCCTACCCTTCTTCGGCCGCCGACTCATTTACTTCTGGAGTCTGGTGGTTATGCTGATTCTTATGGTCATCATCGGCGGTCTGGGCGTACCTCAAGCACACTCGTCCAACACCTCGTACTCGTGGGCGATTGGGTCGATTTTGATTATCTCTTCCTTTCTGTACAACGCCACCAGTGGCCCACTCACCAACACCCTCTGCGCCGAGATCCCCTCGGCCCTCCTCCGCAGTAAAGTCGTGGTGCTCGCCCGGTTCACTTACGCCATCTCCACCATCATTGCCGGTGTCCTGACGCCATACCAACTGAACACTAGCGCGTGGAATTGGGGGGCCAGGACGGGCTTCTTCTGGGCCGGAGGCTGTCTGATCTCGACTGTCTTTGCGTATTTTTGTGTCCCGGAGACCAAGGACCGGACGACTGCCGAAATGGACATCTTGTTTGCTCGCAACCTAGCGCCACGCCACTTTTCCAAGGCCCAGGTCGATTTGGTCGAGGCTGTTGTGGAGAAGGATGCAACCACTAGCCAAGTCAAAGTGTAGAAGCAAAAAGCTCTGTTTCAGGATTTTGATTCTGACTGGCTCTGAGCTTTGAGAGTATTGAGTCCCCAGGGTACACCGGTGTCCGAGCAAAAGAGCTCGTAAGAGGAACCATCCCTGGCACCTGCTGGGCGCTTCTGCCATTTTTGCTGTACACCTTAAAACCAAAAGTGTTAGAAACCGCACATAGTAACTCCTGATTGAAACGCGGTCACATATATGGCGGTGGCACGCCAAAGAACCATATGCAGAAATATTTGGACGTGACGCGTCTCTCCTTGCGCATCTGGGCGTCCGCGAGCGCCGTAGCAAACTTGGCAAAGAAATCGCTGCGGTAGATCGAGCTGCGGATGTCGGCGATGCGGTCAGTCGCCCAGCGGATCTGTGCTTCGTCCATGCATTCAATCGCGTACAGGAAGAGCGCGCGGATATAGCCTGGATTGACCGTCGATTGTGTCTCTCGGCCTTCGGTGCCATCGGTTTGGCGCAGGGCCCGGTCTCGGTCCCGATCGACGAGGTCGCGAATTGTGCGCAGTGCGTTGCGGGAATCCGTCCACTTCGAGACTGGGTCGCCCAGCACGCGGTCGATCTCGACAAACTCGGCGTGGTAGGCGGCGTCGCAGATACCGATCAGACTCGCGAGGGGGCGTGCGATGCGCGGCGCCAGCTGCGCCGCCAGGTCCTGCGGCGTCTGGCGCTGCGTGGTGCTCCGGCCGGCCCACAGCGCGCGCAGCCGCGCCTTGATGCGCTCCACGTGCTCGACAACCTCGTCCTGGTCGCCGCCCGTCGTGCGCGACCGGTGGTAGTGTGTCAGCCGCGCAATATCGCGCGACACCAGCTGCAGCCGGAAGTAGAAGTCGAACAGCGGCGCACCGAGCACTTCGCCCAGCTGGCCCCCCGTGGCCGCCGAGGCTCCGGAAGTGTCGTCGTGCTGTGCCTCTGGTAGCGGACTGATGGCGGGGATGGGGCTCTCGTACTCAGGAAGCAGGGTCTCGATGGTTTCCGAGAGGAGGCCCGTACCGCCGGCGCGCATGGTTATTGCCTGGAAGATTTTTATCCAGGTGATTAGACGGATTGTCAACGGAGGGGTCGCCGGCGAAGGCGATGACGATTGTGCGGCCGCCAACGCCGCGAGTCTCTCAACGAAGTGTGTGCTGGGCTCTTTGAAGACAGGCACTACTTCGCCGGCGTGGATTAGTTCAAAGAGACACAGTAAAAAAGCCACCGCGATGACCGTGTCGAAATCCTGCTGGCTGTGGACTTGCAACAGCTCGTCAAAGGACCTCTTAACGGCGCGGTAGTGAGACAGGGCTTTGGACTGGGGGAGCGCGTAAAGCTGTGCTTTGTATAGCGCCGAAACCGCAATGACGCCCGACGCCACAGCTGGGCAGGACTTGCCCAGCTCGACGAGGTGCAGCTTTGCTCGCTGCCAGTTGACCGGGTCGAAAGGCGTGATGCCTGGACACTCAACCTCGTCGGCGAAGAAGGTCATCAGTTGAGAGGGTTCTCCGCGCGACGCGAGGAAGTCCATGGTCGTGGTAAGTTCGATGTCGCGCGAGATGAGGGTTGCTGGGAGGTCTGTATCTGCGTGGCCATTATCGGGACTTCGGGTGCTGGGACTCTGTGTCTGGCCCTGCAACGCCCGCTCCAGGCGCGCCGTCACCTCGGCCTTCCAGCTGTCAGGGTGTAGAAACGGGTCGTGGCTGCTATCCCAGGTCTTGGAGGCGTGGGCGAGGGTGGCGACGTCTAATTCTCCCGCGCCAGCATCTTCTGAGGCCGGGCTTGGGTTGGGTTGAAGAGACACATGGTTGATCCTGGTATCTTCCAAGATCCGTAGTGGATGCTGATTTGTAGTATCGACGTTCGTACTGCGCAGTTGGCTTTTCTTGGGCTTGTACACGCACCGCCGCTCCAGCCGCGTGCAATTATCGCAGGCTGGCTTCGCTTCATCGCATTTTACCTATGCCAATGCGTTACAAGGGGAATGAAAAGCACAGCAGTAGGTTACAAACCTTGCGTCCGCGACATGTGAGACAGCCGGACCGGACTCGGCCGCGGTAGTAGCCATGCCGGGGCAGAGCGGACATTGACATGCTCGGGCTCATGCAAGACTCGAGGAGTTCCTTGAATTGGACGCTGTGCAGCTAGTCTACATCATTGGTCGTCGGCTATATTTTGAGAGAAGCCTCGGTGCGAGGAGAGGATGAGAGGATGAGAGGAACTCCAGTCTGATCGAGCCGGCCCTCTGTACGGATGTAGTTGACCCTTGATTCTGATCGGGCCCAGCAAGCCATCAATGCCTGTCTGATATCTCTTGTTCTGGTGAGAGACGCATAAAGAAAGAGAGGAGGGTTCGGCGACGGTGGGACTGATGCAGATTTCTTATCTCTAAGCGACGAGCCTCTGAAACGCCGCTATCGCTTGCCGACCATTTCACGCCGAGGTTTATCCTTCATGCATTGCACGCTGGTTACATTACATGCTGGGAGCACGAAGACACCAAGTGAAAAAAGTATACCAGGCGATAGATATATGAGGATCAGTGCATCCTTGTCGGTCTTTGTCTCTAGATCAACCTCATGTCCAAGATGAGCAGACACGACTTGCAGGGCATCGCTGACTATTTGGTCGGTATTGCGAACCAGGCTGGCAGCATCATTCGCAATGCAAGGCCGACGTTGTTGACATCGTCAACCAAAAAGAACAGTGAGTTTCTTTGGAGAAATAGTCCTTAGCTTATGACCAACTCCCCCTTCAGCTGCAGACATGGTCACTGAGACTGACCACGCCGTCGAGCTATTTATCCGTGATCGACTTGCCGAAAAGTATCCATCCTTTGCCTTTGTGGGAGAGGAGACTTACGGGACTGGGCTCGACATCACTGGCCATCCTACCTTCATCGTGGATCCCATAGACGGAACATCGAATTTCATCCATGGATTTCCCGCCGTGTGTGTGTCCATCGGGCTTGTCATTGACCAACAGCCCGCCGCGGGCGTGGTCTACAACCCTTTTCAAGATGAACTCTGGAGCGCTGTACGTGGCCAAGGTGCCTTTGTCTCACAGCGAGGCGGACCACGGCAGAGACTGCCGCTTACTCGCACGCCTCTCGAAGGGCTGAGGACGGCATGCGTCGGCATAGAATGGGGTAGTGATAGAGAAGGGCCCAATTTTGATCTTAATGTCAAAGTCTTCACCGCCCTTGCTCGAACGGCCGCCACCGGAGGATATTTCGTCAATTCTCTTCGATGTATTGGCTCAGCCGCTATCGCAATATGTCGAGTAGCTGCCGGCCAGCAGGATGCGTTTTGGGAATGCGGATGTTGGGCATGGGACGTCGCTGCAGCTTGGTGTATCCTGTCAGAGGCTGGGGGTATCATGGTTGATGGCCATCCTCGCAACTGGAATCCACCAATTGATAACCGGCGATATCTTGCAGTAAGGCCCGCCTCCAGAGGACACCGCCAGTTCGTCGAGGAATTCTGAAGCATCCTTGGGACTGATCGGTCGACTTACGGCCCGCCGCCAGTACACCATGCCTTAGCGACTGACGGTCATACCGGCATTACCAGCTAGATATGGTTATCAATCTTCTTGGATATATTTCAGCGACATGCCGGCTTGTAAAAAACCTGACAGAGCAGTCTTGCCGAAGGATTGGTGGTTTGGGAGCTCGCAGGTGCCACAGGCGGGCTTCGAGGGAACTTGATGTTTCCCCCTCCGGGTTGGCCTCGCCTTTCGGCCTCTCGAGGTCGCCGGTCACGGTAGTATTGTGTCGGATTCCGGGGGACATATGAACGCGTTTCCTTCAGTCACACGACTGATGAGGACCCGTTCCATTCGAACGGTTCTGAAAAGATCTGCGAGGTCCTTTCTGCGGTTCCAACTGAGAGTGAATCCGGGATATCTACCTCGGGTCCGACAAAGTGACCTCTACTGTACTTGAGGATGATATGCCCACAGAAGTCCTGTCTGTTGATAGCGACGGCGAGTAACGGGGTTTCAACTGCGGTGTGAGGTGGATCTGGTGTATTGATACCGTGACGCGAGCCGAGTTACATTATATCACACGTTGTGGAAATTTTTTATCTTCTCCTACGCAGGTTAATAATGCAGAATCTTAGTCACTCGCTAGATTCCTATTCAAACCAATCTCCCTTCGACCTCTTTTGGAAGATTAGCTTTCTCCTCTTCTGTGCATTGGATTAATCAACTACGAGCCATGGGTAAGATTAAAATTTCAACAGCGGGGGACGTTGAGAATTATTGTCGAGAATTCAGTAAATTCTCTCGTACACTTCGCAAATGTGATTTTGACCTTGAAGAATGCGAGGATATACTCTTCGATGCCGTGGGCTACGGATTGGCCGTGGTACGATATTGCCGTGAACTCCAAGGATACTATTCTAAAGTCACTAGACTCCTCTTACCTTACGTACTCTCGACCTAGCTTATGTTATCATGGAACTGTAACCAAGGAAGCCTAACCCCGTTAGGTCATTTAGGAAGCAGCTCTGATATATTACTAGTAGATGTAGAGATATTACTACTTAGCCTCTACCTATGAAGAATGTTCACGAAGTGAGTAAATGGAGTCAACCTACTAAGGGTGAGTAAGACTAGAGAGCGTGCTCTTTAGTCAGCCACTGTTAGCCTAATAAATGACATCCCTCAGTTGACCTACTTTATTCTCTTCTCTCCCTCAAACAGCTACATTATGTTAGCTAATGATATAGGATCCTAAAAATGAGTTCTTCCTATGTGGTTGTATTACCGTCGTAACTATTACTTCAGCAACGTCATAACAACGTCCATTAACTACCTTGCCAAATCCTGTGGTATAAGTTCTGTTGCCCTACCGTGGTCATGACGCTTCCGGCTTCTGCCCGTATACAACAACGCTGGAGATTGGATTAGCTTTTGGATCCTTTCCACACCGAGGGAAGGAACGGGAGTTTTCCCTACAATGAAACATAGCTATGAAACCGTTGGTTCACAAGCTCCTTCCTCATCTGCGCCAGCAAGACCTCTAATTCCTCTCGCGTTTTGCCCATATTTGCTGTATAGCCCCGAAGCAAGAATGCCTGCGCGCCCTCCATGACATTCACCAGCTCCAACGCACCGACCTTCTTTAGCCTTGGATCCCGAGCCCACGGAGAGGTGGGGATTTTGAAGATGTGCTCGTGGATGTTCTGGAAACCGGCCTCGGCCATCCACGACCTGTAGCTCCAAGGAGCGTCAGGCGCGGCCCCGATACGAGCCGCGATCTCTTGGAACGTGTCGCACACCTCGACGTACGCTGATCCTTCCTTGGGCAAGCTGTCGTCATCGCTCTTGGGCACTGGCCACACGCAGGCAAGTTCGAGGTACCCTCCTGGTTTGAGGTGGCTAGAATCGGCGTTAATTAGTTTAGATCGCTTTTTCGGATTTGGTTTGGAACTGCTGGTCACCTGTACGCCTGCCCAATGAGCCTGGGCCAATCGCGAATCGAGTGGTATAGATCTCGGCCGTGGATATAATCGAATGAGTTTTCTGGATACAGCCAATCTTCTTCTGCATCATCAATTTCGAACTGGCAATTGGGAGGGACCCTATTTCTTTCTCATCAGCCTCTTTGGACCTCTTCGATTGTTGAACCAGGAAAAGAGCTAACCATGGGGGTTGGATGGGCGAAATATCCGTTCCGAGGACTATGGCCGACGGGAACATATCGGCGAGGTAGATGGCAAAGATTCCTTACTACTGTGTTAGAATCTCTCTTCTCGAGCTTCGAGTTTCGTGGATTGGAGGTTAGAAGTAAGTACCTGTGCCGGTGCCAATATCTAACATCTTCTGGGGATTCGGAGGCAACGGGGCAAGAAATAGCTTGTTGTTCTGCAGTAGAGTGTACTTTTCGTGGTTCATGTCGATCCGGTCCAGCTCGTAATCGTCAACGGGCAAGCCATATTCTAATAATCCACGTTAAAAAGTCTTCAGAAGGGTAGTTGGTGACTAATATGCATATTACCATTTCGTCCGTACGCGGCATATACACGACCATTCTCAATCCGCCCGTTTCTGATTTCCGACTGGATCGAGGTACAGTAACTAGACGTGCTTTTGAAGGGGTTTTCAGTCAGCGATATGATATAGGAGATTGAAGGCTAGCTCAGCTAAATCACCTCGATTCTGCAAAACCTTCGTCTTCCGGCGGCGACTGCGATATCGCGGGTTCAGCAAAAACTTCTGGAGCAGAGCATGGATCGAACGTACGTCTGGCTCTATAGCCGCCTGTGTGATCTGCTGGTTCTGATTATTGTTGTCCGGTGGTGTATCTGTCATTGTTTAGTCGTCTCTATTTTGGCAAGATGTTGTCTCATATGGAACAACCATCGTCTTGCGGACCATTGAGCATTTTGAAACTTAATCTAGGCGGAAACCACGGACGCTGTGTAGTCGGGACTTCGAGTGACGCGTCCGGCTGAGTGAGGGAGTACTTTTGGCTGGGATCCTGTGCGGGGCCGTGGGCTAAGACTACCGGCACTGCAACCCAAGAGCCGTGCCGATAGCGGCCGAAAATGGCGAAATACTTACGCTGAGTCGTCAAACTCTTTTTTGGCGACACCAATTGAGAGAGGGCCACGATGCAACCAAAACGCCCTCGTACCTGCAACCAGCTCAATCGAGACAGTTGCCAACCAACACTTCTCGGTCAGTTACCTCCCGCGAAGCTAAAGGGAGCGTGGAGTCGCGGACACCAGTGTTGCGTCCGAAGCGCTGCACCTAACTGCGCAAATGTGCATATCGACTTGCTTTTTATCTATAATCAGAGCCAGTCCCCATCTTCCCTTCACATGCCGCGCTCATGGGTGTCATGGTCCATGGAAGAGGCCTGATTGCAACTCCCGCGTAATCCTGCCGGCCTTTAGAGGGGCAGAAGGATCTTATCGAGGGGTTTCGATCCCCCTCATCGAAAGTAGAAACCTTGTCATCTGCTATTACGGTCTTTCATTCAGGCATCGACTGAACCCCTGGAAAAAGTTATTCAGCTTTCCACCCGTCTCTTGGTTTGCTACAATGAGCTCCCGAGAAAACAACCCGGGCGCATTGTCTGTCGCCGCAAGTGAGCTCGTCGAGTCTCTCAACGCCCTGACCAATCAGATTTATGAGACCTCCAAGGACTACAAGGACCCCTCGGGGCAACAAGGCCTGCTGCTTCGTCAACGAATGACCAATGCGGCCCGGCAGATCATCAACGTCGTCCGGGAGCCTGGTGAGACGCCATATGAATTCTCGACACACGTGAGTGTTTTAGTCCCTCCCTATACACTCTGGACCATGCCCAACTGAGACTTCTCCAGATGGCCGAGATGGGGGCGATTCGGATGTTTATGAAGATGAAAGCATTTGACAAGATTCCATTGGAAGGAAGCATTTCCTACGAGGATTTGGCGGCCAGTCTCGGTGCTGAGGTGCCGCTCGTCAGTACGCTTGATTAGTTGCACATTGCGCCGAGACAAGACTGACCGGTTGCAAGCTCGCATGGCTTGGATGATGGTGGCTACAGGTCAGTCTAGGTGTATATGACTGCGCTCGAGTCTCGTTGTCTCAACTCGTTACAGGTTTCCTCCATCAAATCGGGGAGGACCGTGTCGCACATTCCAGGCTTTCAAAGCTCTATGTCTCTGGAAACGCCCAGGGGGTCTTTTTCCAGATCATGTAAACCACCCGCCCCCCTCATTTCGTGCGATGTGTGACACTGAGGACTATTCTGTTTCCAGGTTCGATGAAGCCATGGTCCCATGGGCCCAGTGGCCCCAATTCTTCGCCAAGTATGGTCTGAAAGAACCAAAGTTAGGGAATCACAATCCCCACTCGTTCGCTTGGGGCGACCCGGACAAGAATTTCTGGGAGGTCATCAGCAAGGAACCGGAACGTCTGGTCGATTTTAATCAGAGCATGAATACACTCGATGAGGTGCTGCCGGTGACGGGCATGTACGATTTCAGCTGGATTGCGAAGAACACGGAAGGTCCCGAGGACAGACCGTTGATTGTTGATGTTGGCGGTGGCAAAGGCCAGGCCCTCAAGCGCATCATGGCTGCGTTTCCTGAGATCCCTGCCAAGAGATTGGTGTTGCAGGACCGGGCACCGGTCATTGAGGAAGTCATTCAGGCTAACGAACCCGGTTTTGAAGAGGTCAAGAAGATTCCGCATGATTTCTTCCAGCCAAACCCTGTCAAAGGCGAGTTCTATCTACCCTTCTCTTCCCTTCTCACTTCGAGTTTCCCTCCGCAAGACTAACCACCCTTTTGTCCTCCTTTTCAGGTGCTCTCGTCTACTACATCCGGCGCTGCATGCATGACTGGTCCGACGCGAACGATCGCATCATCCTCTCTCACCTCGCCGACGCCATGGCCCCGGACTCCAGAGTCCTAATCACCGAGCAAGTCATGCCCAATCCGCCCACGGCCCTGAATGCCTGGACCGATCTCTGCATGATGAACCTCGGTGGCAAGGAGCGGACCGAGAAGATGTTTGATGGCCTGACAGCGAGTGCTGGGTTGAAGATGGTCGGCGTACACAAGAGCTTGGCGACTGATGTTGCGGTTATCGAATGCGTCAAGGTGTGACCAGACAGAGAGGGAAAGAGAGGGAAGTGAAGTTGGACACTGGTCTATACACGTGACCCACAGCCTGATTTGAGGTTCAAGCCTCTTTTCCCCGAAAAAATCAGCAGGCGCGTATGACACTATCCTCATAAGACTCTCAAGTATTAATATCCTTAATTTCCACTCTTGTAGAGTCACCTACTCGCTGCTCCATGTGGGAGATAGTTTAGCATCCTACGACTCTATTTGGCCTTAGCACAGCACGCACACAATGCAAGGGGGCTTTGATCTAACTAAACCTAGCCTAGTATTACTTCGGTCAACACTACCTCTGAGGGGAAGGAGTTAAGGACTCTGATAAATTTCGCATTTGGTTCGTCAACAAGCTCGAAGACGGCAACCGTGTCAACGTATATGTCACAGGAAGTGATCCGAACAATAACCCACTTGTCTTACAGTGTAACGGACAATGGTACTATGCAGCCTCCCACATATCCGGATTCTCTATGGCCACCGGCCAACTCACCGTAAAGGGGGTAGAAGCAGTAGATGAAAGTTTGGGCACAAATCATGCCTTTCGAGAAGTCCCATGGCCGTTTCATCTGCAGTCGCATCTTAGCAAGCCGAGAAATTCACCCACATTACCCATCAGGTGGGGGACACCAGGGGAAGGAGAGTCGTTACTTCACTCATGAATTCACAGAATCTGTCACCATCAGCATGCCATCCCGTTCGCCGTGACATGAGACTGGAGAAGTAATCAATTTACAGTATCGCTGCAGCGTAGCTATGGATGGCCTGCATCAATCCAATGATTTGGTACTCGAAAGGAGTGCCGGTCGGGACACCGGCCAACGTCACCACATGATTCGGTTACACACCGCTCTGCGCAGCAGCGGCGGCAAAGCTGGGTGCCGAGTGTGCGGTGACTCCCATACGGCATAAAGCGTCTTTTAGCTGCTGTCTTGCCCTCACGGCAGAAAATTAACAGGGATAGGCTTTTCCTGACCTGATGCAGAGGACCAGCACGTTCAGAATAATAGAAAGATTAGCCAGCCATTTAGACGTGCGGAGGGTGCGCACTTGACCCAGTAGACAGCCAGCACAGTAGAAGATGAAGACGCAGATGATGAAGCAGACCTTGCCCTGTGCCAGTTGTGCAACTCCCTTCCCACTGGCGAGGGTCAACGGGGCAACATCAAAGAAAAGCTGCAGACTCTGGAGCACTTTCATCAGGCACCGGGCCCAGCTGCCAAAAACACGGAAGGCCAGGTCGCCGTAGGTCTTAAGTGGATGACGATCCGAATAGAGGTCAATATACATGGCCCACAGCTGACAACCCGGCTACCGGGAGGTTAGCCGGCTTCCTAGGACGCGGGAGGAGAAGTTTTCGAAACGAAGTGACGCGGGTGAGATCTTGCTTATGATCCTGCCAGGGCCCCGATGACGGTATAGACGCTCACACTGGGGCCGTAGCTGAATTAGACCATTAACCACCGAGAAAGGTTAGCATGATGTTAGTTGGGTGTGTTTTTTGTTGACCCAGGCAATCGAGACTCACGGTACAGACAACGGGCCAAACATATCGGTAGTGATGAGGAAGGAAACCACGCTCCAGCTAGTATTGCGTGTGGCTCGCGACAGCTTGAGCCACTCGGTGTGGGAAATGCTGTGGTGCTCGGCAGGCGGCGAGGTGGAGTGAACCTGGACGGCCGGCTCCTTGTCGTCAGCGTCGGCATTGTCGTGGACGAGGTCTCCCGCCGTCTTCTTGCCGCCCTCGAGAGGCTCTCCGAGAGACTCGCCCTCAAGCGCCTCACTCGTGTCCGCCACGTAAGATCGCCAACGACGGAAATCCCATGGGTTGGAGGCGAACGTATCACTTGACGGCTCGATAGTGTCCTCGCGGTCGCGATCTACGTGCGAAATAGAGGTACTTCTCAAACTTCACGCTGGGGTCACTTTCTCTGGGGTCAGAGGGGGGTTTTACTATAGTCACGGAGGGAAAGGGGCCCGCTATGGCCTTTCATCACTTACTATCTTCTGTACGGCGCTTTTAGCATTTCGAGATGTAGGAATCCGTTGATATGTTTGTATTTTTTTTTTGACTTTTTTCTTCTTCCCCTTTCCCTAGAGACCGGGGAGCGTGCATTTATGACAGAGACGCGGTGAGGCAGGGAGAAGTGTCGGCCCAAAGTCTAACCCTAAACCTATACACGCACTGGGACTTTATCGATGACAATGTGGAAGAGGACCGAGGTTGAGAGGAGTTTACTCGATTTATACAGCAACCATTGTGGCTACGCCGCGCCCTTCTCGAATCACACGCTTATTAATTGAAGGCGGAGCAAAGGTATGTATGTTTCCGAGATCCAAGATAACGTGGTACAGTGTAACGAATCTGTACGTAGGTCAGGCGGGTGAGGTCTCTTCTCGACCGATCCCAGGATCATGAATCTAGAAAACACGCGTCTTCTCCTCATTGGCTCGAACTATCGACAAGATACCAACATTGAAGATCCTGGTCCTGGCCTCCTCTTCGAGCGCTTCAGTCCATTCGATATGCCTACAGGTGATTCCCTAACCCCATGGATTAGTTGATTTGCCCCGTACATGACGTATCCAAGCCCCTATAGCTCCGCGGTGGTGCTCACTCGCTAATTTGGCGCAGTCGTTGCCACAATCATATCCTGGCGGCTTCCCCTCGCTAGTCTCAATTCCCACTGGCCGGCCACGTACTCGTTACCGTAGTCGGCCTAGTGCATGCGGTGGAGAAAGATGGCAAAGATTACGATGACCCGGCAATCATAGAGATTTGTACAAGATACACAACCGTACAACGCAAGACTTTCATACCACTCGGCCGGACAGATCGCTCTCGAAAGGCGCAATGAAAGCAACATTAAGCAAGGCCACAGGCGGCTTTTCCCAAAATAAAACTAAGTCATCTCTTCAATTATCTCTTCAGGCCCTTGAAAATCACTTCGACCTCGCTTATCCGCCCACTGATGCCAGAAATTCATCGTCGTCTAGCTTTTTCAACGACTGCCTCTCGCCCGCCTCTTGAGGATGACACTGACGCTCGTCTCACTTCGGTGGCACCCCCTGATCGGGCTAACCAACGACGAAATCAAAGAGGCAGCCTCGCTCTGCAAGTGCTACGTGTGCGAACAGACGAAGTGGTCGAGGCGAAGCGGATCGTTCTGACTGACCCCGATGTCCGAAGACGCATAGCGAAACTCAGCCTGCCGGCCGACGCCCAGACCCAGTGCGACACGTGGCCATACAGCGCCGACAAGCTCTCCATCCCGGAAATACCTCGTTTGATCCAGGCGATGCTGTACGGCCCAGAGAGTGACAAGTACTCGTTCCCTATCCCTATGTCGCCCGTCATCGACATGGACCAGCAACGCATCGTCCGGGTGGACGAATTGCCATCCCGCGATATCGGCGCCTATTACGCCAACGAAACGCCGGCAGAGGCGTTGTCTGCATCGCCCATGGCTCACTGTATCGGAAACGAAAATCATCCCAGCATCCAGTACGGAAATCTGCGCAAGGACCTGAAACCACTGTCGATAATTCAGCCTGAGGGTACGAGCTTCAAAGTCCAAGGCGAAACGGTAATTTCGTGGCAGAAATGGCAGTTTCGACTCGCTTTCAACTGGCGTGAGGGAACGACCATCCATAATGTCAGGTATGATAATCGAGAATTGTTCTACCGTCTCAGCCTGAGTGAGATGACTGTTCCGTATGGCGGTAAGTACATCTAATATTTCCTTACATTCCCCAAGCTTCTGTGCAACGGCCCGGGGCTGATCACCGCGCAAGTCGCTCACGGAGAGCTATAGATCCTCGCAGTCCATATCACCGCCGACAGGCCTTTGATCTGGGGGAAGCGGCACAGGGACGACGGCAAATTGCCTGCGTCTCAGCTGCGACTGCTTAGGCTCCATCCAGTACTTTAATTTCAAAAGGAAGGATTCTCGTGGCGGATCGAGAAAGGCGGCCAACGTCGTCTGCCTTCGTGAGCAAGTTCGCCCACTTTACTCTTTTACCCTTTCTCCAGCCGTCTACATTAATGTATTTCTCAGGACAACGGGATTAGATAGAATCACATGAACCCGAGGATCGAGGTCGCGGCGATCGTGCGAGCACGCACCTTGGTTGTTTAGAGCATGATCACAGTAGGCAACTACGAATACGTCTTTTCCTGGCTCTTCTCGCAGAGCGGCGGTACCGTCGAGTTTGAGACGCGAGCCACCGGAATCCTCGCGACGAGCCTCATAGATGCGGGTCAAATCAGCTACTGGGATAATGTCGTGTCGCCGGGCGTGCTGGAGGCCAACCACCAGCACCTCTTCTGCCTCCGCGTCGACCCTATGATCGACGGCAGCGAGAATACGGTTGTTCAGCAGGACTCCGTGTTGCTGCCGCTGTCGGAAACGGAGAACCCCTTGAGCAACACATGGCAAGTAGTTCAGCAGCCGATCGAGAAGAGCCTCTACGTAGACGCGGCGGCGGAACGTGCCCGAGTCATCAAGATCGTCAACGAGAAATGCCAGAACCCGACCTCTGGCAAACCTGTCGGCTTCAAACTCGTGCAACAACTCGACCTCCTCTTCCCCAGCTCCTTATTTGCAAACCTGCATCCCTGGTCCCGCGACGCGCCCGTTTCGCCGAGCACCACGTCTGGGTGGCCAAGTATCGAGACGGTGACTTGTGGGCCGGGAGCCGCTGGCCCCACCAGAGCTTGGTCGAGACAGATGGAGTCGTTGACTACTCTGCCCGCAACGAGGACGTCCGCGACCAGGACCTGGTGCTGTGGCATACGCACAGGATTACGTACAATCCCAGCGTCGAAGACTATCCGGTCATGCCGTGTGAAATCGTGACGATTGCACTCAAGCCTGCCGACTTTTTTTTGATAAGAATCCGGCTCTCGATGTGCCCCCGAGGAAGTGGGCCTTCAGTAATAGCGTGCTTTTAACAAGGAATGCCGACGCCACCGAGAATGCTTCAGACGCTCGAGCTAAAGCTCCTATTATAGCGGCTATAAGATGACTGTGATAAGAAAAGGAGGCGACAATAGCACCAATACTTAGCGGCGGAATATGTGATTAAGACGTCAGATTGTGGAGGCTTATCAAGATACATGTGTACATATATCCACACAGGCTTGGTAGAGAACTAGATGACTTTCATATATATGAGATACGAATCCCAGATTCTTAAGCTCTCCTCGGTCGTGTACTCTATAAGGGTCAAGTTGCAGTACACCGATTTCGTGACTGTTCTTTCCGCTTAAAGATTCTTCATGTCTTTTAGGAGGAGTGGACTTGAATCGAGGGCTATTTAGAGTCGTGGGCGAGGCTACAGACCCCACTACCTCTACTATCGGTAGTGGCTCAACAACTAAACTGCGGGAAATCTTAACCGCGCGGACAAGTACGCTGAAAGAAGCGATACGACGAGAAAATCCAAGCGTAAAGACTGGCTCTCATCACCGGGTTCACGGCAGGCGGGATCGGTGACGCGATCGCGCGAGAGTTCCATCGAAAGGAGGTTGAAGGTCTTTGCACCGGCGCGCAACCTCGAAAAAGTAGAGCACTTAGGCACCATGGACTAAGAAGTGCTGGAAATGGATGTGACCGTGGACTCATCCATTGAGGCTACTGTCGCCCAAGTCACCAAAGTCACCAGCGGCACCCTCTACTTCCTGGTGAACAATGCCGGACGAGGTGAGCTGCCAAAGACGTTTCCCCTCCCTTCGTCGACGACGCCAAAAAACTAAACCCAAGGGGGCGCTGACGCGTGTGCGTGTATGTTAGGCCTCACATCTCCTCTCTTGTATGTGGATTTGATCATGGTGCGGGAGGTCTTTGACTTGAACCTCCTATCGGCGCTATACGTCACGCAAAAGTTCGCACCGTGCCTAGTCGGGACCAAAATAAAGGTCATAAACATTGGGTCTATCGGCGGCAGCGTCGTCACGCCCTATACAGGTAAGCTTAGGACGCACTGGACGTACTCCAAAACTGTAGGCCCCGCACTGATCGGCACTCAGGCCTTTAGGCGGCCAGTAAAGCGGCGCTGAATCTGATGAGTGAGACGCTGAGGGTGGAACTGGCACCTTTTGATATCCAAGTCATCCCCGTTAACATGCCCTCCCCTCCGCCGCGTGGTGAGGTCGATGTGGCTAACGAGGCTACAGGTTGTCGCCGGAACGGTCGATACGGTACTTACGATCTGTGGTGCCTTGTTTCTCCTGCGGCTGTAGTCACTGACTCTCTCTCTCTCTGTGTTTGTGTATGTGTGTGTGTGTGTGTGTTCAGGTTCCCTATATCTGCCCGTGCAAAAGGCTGTTGAAGAAACAAGAGCTGGGAAGTGAACTGGGTAAGGGTGCGGTGCCCCCTCATCATTTTGCGTACGGCGTAGTTCTTAATGCCGTCAAGCAGAGGCCGCAGAGCTGGTTCTGGTACGGGACAAAGTCGACACTCGTGCGGCTAATTACTACGTTTTTCCCACATACATTCTTGGTGAGAGTATTCACACTTGCTTGCGATTCCCTATCGAGCGTCTAACAAACTTGGACGCGATGAGACTGATTTGCTGACAGGATCGCGCCATTTCGAGAGCAGGCGGATTGGCGCAACGGAAATCGACATTCTAGTTATGCTAAGCACGTAATGCTGAGATTAACGGGGCAGCGCCTCTTATGGTGGATAACGGGCCTGATCACAAGAACTTTCAGGCCTGTTATATTTTAAGTGCTGTGCTACGTTGTATAGCCTTTCCCGCTGACATTCGTCCCTCGCCAACTCTCAAAACACCGACACATCGCCACACACATCGCTATTGTTTTCACGATTGGTTTCTTTTGACATAATGACGGGCTATATGGACCTTTCCCTTGTTCCTCTGATTCTAGGGAATTTCATCGGCACGGATAACATCTCAGGGCTGTCGGACAACGCAAGATACACGTTGCACCCACCTCGGAGTAACGATGATGCTGACGAACTATCAAACTGGAAAGGCAACCAATCCGACAATATCAGTCCGCCCTTCCTCGCGCTGTCATTTGGAAAGCACATGTATTCTCCACAAGGATGGATCGCAGGTTCCTCGAATGATTCCGACATCTGTGATATTCAGCTGGCGAAAGATTATACATCCGGCGTCAGTAGAAGATACTTCAGAATCGATGTCAATCCAACTGCGCATAGCCCTAGACTCACAGTGATATCAAGGAACCCCATCCAGATCCATGATGATGGCCACTCGGTAATTCTCTCACGAGGGGAATCCTTAGAGATCGGGACTGCAGTTACTGTTGATCTAGGAGAAGCCACCTTGAGAGCTTGGCGACCGATCTTATCACATCGGGAAGAGCTTGATTATCGCAGAAATGCTGAGGAATTCAGCAGGGCATTCCTTCATGCGCTCCCACGATTCCCAATCAGTCTCAACGTTCCTGAGGGTTCCACGTTCGATCTGAGGTTAGGAAATAACGGCACAGTATTTAGAAGGGTAAGAGATGGACATGGAGGCGTAGGTGGGTTTGTAACGGTCCTAGGGTTCTTTTGGGAGTATAACTCCCAAAAGATCTTCGCCGCGAAGGTGCCACACTTTAAAGCATCTGACCCCTCAAGCGTGGTTCGGAAACGTTGGGAATCATGAATAGAAGAGTTTAGGAAAGTCTCCCATCTGCGACATGCAGGTGATTGGCGGGTCTACCTACCTCCATGTCTATGCTGATAACAATTCCAGCCTCACATAGTACGGGCGGTCGAAGTCCTGATAGGAACGTATGTCGACGTCCCCCTTGGTTCATCATGGAGTGGATCGATGATGATCTTAGCTCAACTACACTCGATGATCGCGATATCCCTACCTTGATGACTCACCTCACTAAAGGTCTCGAGTATATGCACGCCAAACGATATACTAACCGTGACATGAAACTCGAGAACGTTCTTATCCTTCGAGATGGTCAGAGGTTAATCACTACCAAAATTGCTGACCTAGGTACGACTAAATATGACCTCTCTGTGAATATGCACACCTATATGGAGTCAAGTGTTTACATGGCCATTGAATTCTGGGAAAAGGAGCTACATTACACTAATGCCGTTGATATATGGTCTCTGGGTATTGTTTTACTCGAACTGCTCACCCAGACAGGAACGCGGTTGAAAGGATGCGATGCAAGGTTCCCCCCGAGCCAGGATATGCACCAAAGACGGATTTGTGAGGACCTACAGTCGCTTGTCCAAAGCTCACCAGAGGATTTCAGGCCTCTCTTAGTGGTTTTGTTATCACAGACACCGACTGATAGGTGGACAGCAGTTGAAGTCGAGGAATGGCTACAGGAAAAAGTCCAGGCACTCACCAGTACCAGCAGAAAGCGTAGAATGTCCTCACTTGGGGGAATGGGAGGTGAGAGGGAAGATAGGGGCGGACTCTCCGACCACAGCACTTTATTCAAGGTGCGTGTCGGCTATAGTTCCTCGCCTACCACGAGTATCCCAGATACAGAGCCCTTGGGCTCACTGAGGCCAGACGCGGAAATTCCGGACAAACAGACTGGCATAACTGAGGCGGGAGGAACGAAATAATGGTATACACTCGAGGGACGAGAGCAAAGATAGAATGGCGTCAGTGGATGATCAGCTATCACCCTGTCCTGTCTCTTAGCTCGTTGGCTGTACGTACAATAAAGTGCTTCTTTCCAACTCCCAGCCTGTTAGGTGCAGTCTCTCTCAAGCTCTCTACTCGGTAGACTACAGTAGCTGGCCCTCTGAGCGCCCTACATGTTTGATCGCATAGAAAAGTCAGTGTAACCGGTGCCTTTGACGAACGTCGCCAGCCATGGGCCTTGTTTCTTCTCAGAAAGCTCCACATAAAATTTCCCATGTGCCTCTCCATCAATAGCACTGTACACAGCAGTACCATCAGCGTGGCGTTCATCTGCGTAATAGAAACTGGCTCAGTTAGTTGTCTAGCAATAACTCAAGAGGCAGTATGGCGTACCTGTATCCACGGTCCGCGTAGACTGACGCTGCTGTCTGTATCATGTGTGCGGTAGCACTCTTTCCCATTCCATGACTCATCAATGCTGGGATTGGCTGGCTGTTCGTGATGTTTCCAGTAAAGATAAAGGTCCTCGCAGCGTCCTTTGGCAATGCATCGAAGGACTTGACGGCTTCCTTTGCTGCAGCGAGAGCGCTAAATGCATTGACATTCATATCACGGATGGCATCCTTGATAGAAATCTCCAATGGGTTGTCCTTGTTGACGAATGATGCCACCGCGGCTGTCTTGGTCAGTATCAAAACAATAGTAACGAACGGCTCCAGTAACGAACCATTGTAGACAACTACGCTTGGATGGCCAAGCTGCTTGCGGACGGTTTCGAAAACTGTTGACACGCTTTCGGGATCCTCCAGGTCGGCCTGGATGTGGTGTCGCTTGTCGCTCGTGTCTGCTATAGCTGTCCGCGACACTGTTGCCACCCTGTACCCTTTGGCAGAGAAAGCCTTGACAACACTAGCTCCTACATTTTGACCAGCGCCAAACACAAGGGCGATCGACAATGGTGCAGACATGGTAACGCGTTACCTCAGTAGCTTGTTGGAAATGAAGTGATGGGAGGATGACTTTGGACTCTGTGCACAAGGAGCTGGAGTCCTGGAACTGTCACGACTTTATTCCACACGGCCATGACTCTTTTAAACTTGTTCCTCTAATCAGTCCCCAAGTGATTCCCAATAGCTTTGATTGATGTACGCGGTGCTGAGCAATCGCGCTTCCTCCACCTTGAATATTTGCCCAAGTGTCGGAGAAAGTTGCTTCACTTTACATAATTCCACTGACCTTTCTTCGCTCAGCCAGACGGGCGAAACAACCCGACCATAAATTATTAATATTCCTTCGTAAATACTTTCCAGTGATTACTGTGTACACTACCAGACACTACGACCTTTCACTTCCCTAATACGTCGCTATGGGTCCCGCGATGGGTATAAGAGGATGCGACGGCCTCCCCTTCTGTCAAGGCATCACCACAACCCAACGAACTTAGTAAAACAATTCATATCGTCCTAAACCTTTTTATCCTTTCATACCGGTCAGGTATCGCCGTCTAATATCATCAAAATTGAAAATGGTTTCCTGGGCTGTCACCGGCGCGACAAGAGGCATTGGCGTAAGCTTCCCAGAGCAACACCACAACCACATTCCCAAGTGCTAACATGACCGTCTTTGCAGTTCGGGTTCATCGATAATCTTGTAAGTCCTTTGCCACAACTGTGGTCATGGCAAACGCGATCCACTGACTTCGCCGCCAAAGTCTGCCGATCCGAAGAACCAAGTGTTTGCCCTCATTCGAAGTCGAGCCACTGCCAGTCCGCTTGAGGCGCTTGCTGCGAAGCGTAAAAACATTCATATCATCGTGACCGATATCTCCGACCCTCGAAAACTGGACGATGCTGCCGCTCAAGTCTCCAAATTGACAGGTGGTTCGCTAGATAGCTTGATCCTCAACGCTGGTTCTGCAGTACCAGAGACTGGCTTCATAACGCCAACTGGTTTGTAAGGCAACGGGCATAATGCGCCTGAGAATTCAAATTGCTGACATTGAGTAGTCGTGGCAAGGAGGAAGCGCTGGACAAGGAGATCAATGAAAACGTCAAAAACAACCTGATCTGCAACATCTACGTGATCAACTGCTTCCTTGATCTTGTTCGTAACGGCAAAGAGAAGAAGATCATATTCATTTCCACCCAAAGTTGCGATGTTGAGTTCACTCGAATCACTGGATTTGCTCCCGTAATGGGGTATTCTGTCGCTAAGGCTGGCATGAACATTGTCATGACCAAGTTCGGAGCTGAATTGGCCCCAGAGGGCATCAAGACACTGTCTCTGAGTCCGGGATGGGTAGACACTGATGCCTGTCAGTCAATGCCCAAATCAATTTGTGTGACCCCAGATGACTGACTAGTAATAGCCCGGGCCATCACAGGCGACCCGGAAACACGCAAATTTGCGCTAAACGCATTCCGCAAGTTCGATCCAAACGTGACTGGACCGATTTCGGTCGATGAATCAGTCACTTGTATGCTGCGGGTTATTGGGGACTTGACAGAAGCGAACAGCGGAAAATTTCTGTCTCATCGTGGGACGGCTGAGCAAGGGTTCTAGTCCGGAAGCTGAACGGACCTATCTTGACAGAATATTAGGATTGAAATGACGGGGTCATGACCTGAACTCAGGCAAATGCTGGTATAAATGGAACGCCAGCAACAACCGCATTGAGAATTGTTAGATAGTCGACTTGGTTCTCCTCATTGAGATCATGTTGGTTCCATACAGCCTCGACCATATGCTGAATGAGATGAATGTGACTTGATCTTCGTCTTCGATCTCGCCGACTTTGTTCAAAGACGTCCAGGATAGCAAGGCGCTGATCATCCCCGACTGCTTCGCACGCGATAATGAACAATGGCCACGCGTTCTGACACGTTACCATCTTGTTCAACAGTGATATGCCCTCTTTCACGAGTCGCCTGTGACGGAATTCTGTTCCCGAGACACAATGGACCGCCCGATTGACATATATCAAGCACGCGAGTCGATGAAGATCGGCGACCATAGCATTGCGATCCATCGGCGTCGTAGATGGGACGTGAATTGGACCATAATCTCCTACTACCTTGGAAACGTTCTGTTCCAGCACCGTCATGAGCTCGATGCCAGTATTCGCCCGATTCATCTCGGAGTGTTTCGCGACGAGAGCTCGTCTACATGTATGCGCAACGAGCTGGAGCACCTCAATTGGACATCCGATGCCATCTCCTACCTGCCGCAGTATTAGACGATGCCAGAAATAACGTATTGGAGGTCCATTTACCTTGGAGCTGCTTCCCTCAATTGCTCGGGGTGATCTTGCTATAGGAGGAGAGCCGCAGCCTTCGTAGGGTACCTTCCAATGCCTGATTGTAAACTCTGCGAGGACTTCGTGATAATAAACCCAATCAAGGAAAACTGAGTATTCTTGGCGGGCCAGTTTCTGAATTACTGGTAATGTGTGGATAGCCTTTTTCACCGCACAGAGATATGTCACCCAATTCCCTTTCGAGTCGGGTTCAAGCGAGAGCTTGTGATGATTAGCAGACCATGACAAACCTGTGCGGATCGACTTGTACTACCTCGTAATGATATAGAAGCATCGTTGCCATCAGATTCTGAAGAAGCGTCTTCTCGTCGGACCAATTGATTGACTCCTTGACCGATGAAATGACAAGATACTTGTACCGGAAGCTCTTCAAGCTACCGTGAAGCTGCAGTGATGCCAGAGCAAATATACCTTGTAGAACTGGGTTAGTTGTATCGGATGGGCATGAGAAGGCAATTGTCAAGATAAATTGTGCCAAAATCTCCTCATCTGTGGGTCCTAGGATTAATGATTTGGATTCGTTGACTGGGATGTTTTGGTGAGCGTGATACTTGAGCGTGGAGAGTCAACATACATACAGAAGCTGAGTAAATGCGACTCGTCTCTGCTTATCACGAGGGGAGATAGATAGCTCGGACGAGGTATCTTCATGGTCCGAATGTAATGAGCTATGAGCAACCACCATTAGTATCAAATAGCTTGATAGTGTGTCGGAAGTGGTCTTCACCACAAATTCTTCCATTCTCTAGCTCCTTCGACAGCGTGATGTCCCAGGAAGATATGTTCAAGAACCCCTTGACTATTGGTTGAGTATTCATTTCATGGCGTGTATCTCGCGAAACGATTGCTCTTTTACTGTCTCCCCGTCGAGGCCAGGACAGCTGCATGCCATAGCCTTGACAGACGCGACGCGCCTTCGTGCAATTGCCACATCGGGGCCGATGCAAGTCACATCGAACTTTGCGCTCTGTGTAGAGATCAGTTTTTTGCTTTTGTCTGCGGACTTGTTCACTCTTGGTTTATTTACCTCTGCAAGTCCAACACCCTTTTATTCCCATGGCCAGATTCTTATAGGCACTTGGTGAATGCCACTGGGATAGAGCCTTGTCTGGCTATATAACTTTTGAGAAACCAACGAAGGCTCCCGCCACTCGGTAGGTTCGACCGAAGATCTCCGAAGGCATAGTGGGTGCCTAGTCACCCACTAGTGTCGTGGGCATTGTATTACCTCAGCAACTACCTTCGTATAAGTTGGGTGTAAGTGTATCAGACTCTGGGATCTACTGAAACCTCGGAGAAAGTTGCCCATGATGATTAAGTAATAAGACACACCCCCACCACCCACCCCCAACGAAGGGTAGGGATGATGTGCCTCATATTGCACGTGCTACTGCCAAGATAATTTTATCTCCTTTTTCTGAGATGTATCGTGGGCATTCACTTAAGATGACCGCTCTACCCGTAGCCATTTTCCATGTCTCCTCAGAGGGTTCACTCTCTGAATTAATCTGAAGGTAGGATTTTCAGAGAAGAGTTGGGTCTGTGGACTCAGCTTACTACGAGTCATCAGTAGACATATTTATGCCCGCACTACCGAGTTGAGCCGAACAGCCGAGGCGGAGCAAATAGGTTTTTGAGGTCGACTTGTCGCGAATACCGTCAAACGCGAACAGGGATCGCTTCCAGTAGATATCCAACTCGGTAGGTTACCTCCAGTATGTCTTCTCGACCCGTCAAGATTCTCATAGCCAATCGATCTGAGATTGCATGCCGCCTTATCAGGACCTATTCGCTCTACTCGAACATCCACACTGTAGCTCTGTTCACTCCTTCTGAGAAGGATGCGACACACGTGCGTCTTGCGACTGCGGCAGTGCAGCTACCGCGAGAAGGTCCAGGTGCATATCTGGACGCGGCTAATATCGTCGATATTGCGAAGAAAGAAGGATGCTGGGGTATCGCACCGGGCTACGGTTTCTTGTCCGAAGATGCAGGTTTGGTGAGCCTATGCGAGGAGAACGGCATTGTGTTCATCGGACCATCGAGCGAGCAGTTGGCACATCTGGGAAACAAGATCAGCGCGAGGATCTTGGCGGCAAATGCACGTATACCGGTTCTAGATGGCACGAATACCCGACTTGACGGGGGTTCTTCCATCACGGATGTACTGGCGTTCGGAAAGAGCCTGGGATTGGGAAGCAAGATCATTCTGAAGGCCGCAGCTGGCGGTGGGGGGCGCGGTATCCGCATCATTGATGACAATACGGACGAGCAGGCCATTCGCTCAGCTTACGAAGCTTGTCAGCGAGAGGCACATGCGTCCTTCGGCAATGGAAGCTTGTTCGCGGAGCGATACCTGCACGGTGCTAAACACATTGAAGTGCAGCTTCTGGGGGACGGCACTGGAGAAGTGTGCCACTTTTGGGAAAGAGAATGCTCGCTTCAGCGTAGAAACCAGAAAGTCGTGGAGATCGCGCCCTCGAACTCCATCACACCACGGCTTAGGCGAGCCATCATTGAAGATGCTGTGAAACTAGGCAAAGCAGTGAAGCTGCGAAGTCTCACCACAATCGAGTTTCTTGTCGACGCAGCATCCGAGAAGTACTACTTCATGGAGGCGAATCCCAGGATACAGGTCGAGCACACCATCACCGAGCAGATCACTGGTGTTGATTTAGTGGATTTACAACTTCAAGTCGCCTTGGGACGAACGCTCGCAGACCTGCACATAACTGGGGAGCCTCCGTCACCACGCCTCACATCCATACAGCTACGCATCAATGCAGAAAGCTTCAAGCAAGATGGCACTGCCCAACCTGAAGCAGGGACTATTCGACAAGCACACTTCCCTACAGGAGCAGGCGTACGAGTCGAGACGGCCCTTGAAGGAGGTCGGAAATATCCTGTGAGCCCTCTGTTCGACAGCCTCTTGGCGAAACTCATTGTCACCTCGTTTTCGTATGAGTCCGCCCTGCGGCTAGCTCGTTGGGCTATCGACGAGACAAAGATCTTAGGATGCAGGACGAACCAGGCATTCCTAATGGCTTTGCTGGAAAGCCGGCCCGTGCAAGAGGGTAAGAGCAACATCTTGACCATCCAAGAAAACTTCGAGCAGCTGTACAGCGCCACGCAGCAGTTTGAAGACGCACTCAGGGCCAAAGACGATAGCACCTCGCAAGAAGATACCTCGCAAACGGAGATTGCAGCGAAGGTTGAGAAACCTGCAGGCTCCGAGGAGCTTCTCGCACATCTCACTGGGGTTGTCCTTTCCATGAAAGTGAGCGACGGCGACAAAATCACAGCTGGCCAAGAATTGGCCGTTCTTGCGGCGATGAAGATGGAACATTCCGTTCGTAGCGCCTACAATGGTGTTGTGGCGAAAGTTGCCGTCACGGAGGGACAGCAAGTAAATGCAGGCGATCCTCTTCTCTTCATCAGGGCGGATGGCGACAGTTCAACTACAAATACGCATGCTCTTGCCGAGACTGAGAACCCAGAGGTGCTGCGGCCGGAGTTGACAGAGCTGAACAAACGAAAGGCCTTTCTACGGTATGCGGCGCGTGACGAGGATGTGGCCAAGCGCCATGCAAATGGATACCTCACGGGCCGAGAGAATATCGACTTGCTGGTAGACAGAGATTCATTCGTTGAATATGGAGATCTTGTGGTTGCGGCACAGAAGAAAAGATACCCCATGTCCCATCTCATCGCTCGAACAAGTGGAGATGGTATCATCGTGGGCTGGGCGAAGATAGCCGCTCATCCAGTCGCAGTTGTCATTGGTGATTACCTGGTCCTTGCAGGCACGCAAGGATACTTTCATCACCAGAAATTAGACCGCATCTTCCAATCAATCATTGACCATCCTGCGCCACTCGTCTTCTACGCTGAAGGAGGTGGTGGGAGACCGGGTGACACCGACCATCTGGGTATGGCGGGCTTGAAAACACCATCATTCGCTCTGATGGGTCAGATCAAGGCAAGAGGAATACCTTCGATTGCAGTGGTGAATGGATATTGCTTTGCGGGCAACGCTGCATTCTTGGGGACGTGCGACATTGTCATAGCTACAAGAGGTGGTTCCAAAGATGCGCCGCAGAGGAAGTCGACCACGATCGGCATGGGCGGCCAAGCAATGATCGAGGGCGGTGGGCTTGGCCGGTTCGAGCACGAACATATCGGTCCTGTCGATGTCCATATGCGCGCGGGTGGCATCGATGTACTTGTGGACACCGAGGTCGAAGCTGCGCCGCTGGTCCGCAAGATTGTCAATCTGTTCACACATCCGCGTCTGCCACCATCCGAGAGTCGTTACACATCAGACCCTCTTCGCCTTCGCACCGCAGTGCCGCCAGTTTCGTCTCGTCGAAGAGCATATGATGTTCGTCATGTGATCAACCTCCTCCTTGACGACGACAGCTTCATCGAGTTCTGCCCCGAGTGGGGTCTCTCTGTGATCACAGGCTTTGGCCGCATCAACGGCCACGCAATTGCAATCGTGGCTTCCAACTCTTCGTCTCCCCTCGGCGGCGCAATCGACGTCGCATGCGGAGCAAAGGTCAATCGCCTTTTCCGCCTCCTCATCCGTCTCGGCGGTATGCACCTCCTCAGCCTCTGTGACACCCCAGGATTCATGGTCGGCCCGGATTTCGAGCGATCGGTCGAAGCTCAAGGTGCCGGAAGCACATACCGCTGCTTCGGTGACTGGTTCGGCAACTCTCAAGAATTCGCCCTTCTTGGTGGTCGCGTCCTGGGAGTCGTGCTGCGAAATGGTTTTGGCCTAGGCGCACAAGCGATGCTCGGTGGTGGAAGTTTGAACAACAGCATGTGCGTGGCGTGGCCAAATGCCGTCTTTGGAGGTATGGGCATCGAAGGCGCAGTAAGGCTTGCATACAAGAAAGAATTGGAAGCTATCAAAGATCTTGAAAAGAGGAAGAAAGAGGAGCAGGACATGATCGACGTCATGTACAGCGAAGGGAAGGCGATCAATATGGCTATGGCGGCTGAGATTGATAGTGTGATCGATCCAGCTACGACAAGGAAATGGCTGGAGCAGATGATTGAAGTGTTACCAGAGCGGGTGCCGACATTTATCAAGGGAAGAAGACGCGCGAAGATTTGAGAAGACCAGAGGTTCCAGGTCGAGTTGAAGAATTGCTGTCGGCGGATATGTAGTGATAGACATCCACTAGAGAAAGAGTAGAATTGAAATTGCTGTGCATTTCCTGGTCATGAACAGGGACCTCCCTTGAGCCTGACTGACTGGACACACAGGCTGTGGCGGAAATTGTGTCGAAATCGGGAATTATCGCCAAATCGATTGATCGAAGTAGGTCTCCCTCAACGCGAACTCAGCTAAAGGAAAAGACGTGCCTCGGGCGAAGGCGAAAGCATATCGCTATAGAAACTATCAATCGCCTAAAGAGTATCTACTGGACCACGACGCTGTCCCAAGTTCCACAGTTAGCATTTCCCACACCATATTGTGGGTTAGCCGTAGGATCGCTGGTCGTTTCGATTTGGTTCCCTGCGGGCAACGGGCATGTTGTTGCGACTGATACCAAACACGATTCACTCTCAAAGATCCAAGCCCATAGTGCAACATTGGGTTGGTTGATCGCCGCAACACAGCATTCGGTCTCGGAGTCGGCATCAACGCTGAGGGGATCCCCGTTACCCCCGAAACCGCTGACTGCGTTTCCATTCACAAAATTGGCCTGGTTATTGGTCGCCTGAAGAGACCATTAGCAATATTTCTTATATATTCCATGGGACCATCAACCGGGCACTTACGCAGGCCGCATAGGATGTGACGGTTGATGTGAAGGAGGTGGCCACAGTGCTGGTGGTGGTAATCGAAGTCGTGGTTATAATGGTCGTCGTTACTGAGGTAACGATGTCTGTTACTGTAGTGGTTGCTCCTGAAAAAGAAAAGGGTTAGTCCACGTACACCCTGCCCCTCGAGTTAGCTCTCACCTGGTGTTGTTGTAATAGTTGATGTACTGGTGACGGTGGTGCTGAATGTTGTTGTGGGTGCTGTTTTCGTCACTGTGCTTGTGGTGGTTGAGCACCGGCTGTGATATTCTATGCACGAGACATCGCCACGGCCGCCACGGGTAAATTGAGTAATGTTAAAGTTTCCTTTCGACAAAGAGAAACCTCTCTTCTCGTTCTCATCGGCCTCGACTCCTCTCTTGACAGGTCCGTCTAGGTCAAAGGATGCGCCAGGAACGGAGGAGGCTACAGGCACGAAACCAGAGGCGGTAGGAACCACGCTCGTGGAGTCAGTGGATGTAGTGGTAGTCGTGGTTGTTGTTGATACTGTGGTGACGACAGAGGTTTCCGTCAAGACTTCAGTCGATACTGTAGTTGCAGTCATGGTCGACGTCGCAGCTGTGGATGTGACAGTGGTAGTGTCCGTGATGGTCGAGGTTGTGCTTGGGGTGACAGTGCTGGTGATTGCATTAGTCGAAGTACAGAGTGTAGTCATGGTCGACCATTGGGTTCGTGGGCCTCTTGTCGGCCGATTGACAATCGAGGTGAAGCATTTAGTAGGGATGCGTGGTGGGAAACCTCCTCCTCTTCCCGGTGCAGCAACGACGACCGCAATGAGGGTGAATAGAAGGGAAAACTGTTGGACAAGCGAGTGTAAATGCATGACTGCGAATTAGAAAAATTATCACAATGATTCTAAAGAGCGGACGGAGGAGATTTTCCCCTGAGACAACGAAAGGGGACACTGGTTTCGCAACCATCCACCTTCTTGCCTCTATATATGAAGGCTGATGAGGAGAAAATCCGCCGGTCGTGCAAGGGGATGTCTTCTTGTCGCATTGTCACTACTGTAGGAGTAAGTGCTTAGATGAAGCGCTTCGATGAGGGTGGAAAAGTATCTGAATCCAAGCTTGAACAAAGTAGGCAATCATGCGAGACAGCTCAACCCGATGAAGTGAAGTGTATGAATTAGGCGGGTACAAAACTAGTACCCACTCGTATGCTAATGGCGCAATGCTTTTTTTCCAGGGGGGGTACATTTACACTATTAGCCGATGCGAGATTAGCTTTCCCACACCCAACGAGGAAAGTGTTTATCCTGAACCTAGACTATAAAAACTCGGATAGTCGATGCCGAGACCATTTGAGGTTGAGCAATTCCGTTATAGTGCCTGACAGCCGCTTGCTGGGCAAATTGACTGATTCCTACCATATGTTGCCATCGGCTCTCGCATCATGCCCGGGACATTGTTGTCAGTATTGATTGAATGCAATAGTCTTGACCCAATAAACATAGAGCCCCTGGAACCTCTGGCTTTGGTATAGATTCCTAAAATATGCTTAGCTGTTCGTGCCAGCGGTTCCTCTCAACTGCAAAAGTAGTTTCTTCTCAGTATTTATTTCTGATCATTATCCTGAGCATCATAATCGATTCTCTCCAGACCTTTGTCATCCCAGATCTTCTTGATCACGAAAGCAACAGCACCTGCAATAAACATAAAGCTGGTCATGACCGCAAAACCCATAATGTATCGAGGGGCATCTTCTGCAGGCCAGATGAAGGAACCATAGACAGAAGCCAGGTTACCTACTGAGCGTCAGAGCAACAACATTGGTGCGGAAGGAATAGCGACACTTACCAAACCCATTGATAATAGGGACTGAGACAGCACGACGTTCACGCCCAGGAAACATGGTGACTTCCCAACTGATCAACAAGGGTACGCACGCCTGTACCCCAGCAAATCCAAAGCAGATGAAGGCATATCGGACGGAGAAATGAGTGCTCGCCGCGCAGATGATGAACGAGACAATTGCAAGCACGGAGCAACCAACAACATGGTATGCCTTCTGTCTAGTGTGGTCGGCCGAAAACCCCGTGGCCACGGTGACAACTAAGGTGACAGCGTAGATTGGGACGGTCATGACTGCACGAGGGTGAGATGATGTACTTGATGCCCAGGATGAGTGGACTTACATTGTACCATTCGACCCTTGTAGCCCAATGCTCCCATCAGGGTCGGGAAGAAGTACGACACCGTCCCAGAAGCTAAGATGGTGTTGAGCGAGACCATGAATAGCTATTGACAGTTAGCAACCTCGTTTTCGAATGCTTGGATTACCATGACTACTCACCCACATCTTCCAATCCTTAATGGACAAGATCAAGGCCTTCTTGTAGGGCATCTTGCTGTCCAGATCCTCTCGAATGATCAAGCGAGTGGTAGCTAGCTTCCTCTCCTGCGCAGAAAGCCACTTGGTGTTGGTGGGATAATCTATGCTTTGTTAGTCCCCAATATCAATCCCTTCTCAGCAGCATACCTGGAAGAAGGAAGAATGCAATGAGGCCAATAGCGACCGTGCCCAGACCCTCGACAATGAACAGCCTAGATCCAAGTAAGCAAGTGGTTGTCGACACTTTAGGTGTAATGGATATCCCACCATTTCCATCCGCGTACACCTCCAACACCTTCCATTCCGTCAATAATGCCGCCAGCAAGGAGGCCACCAAAAGCACCAGCCAATATAGTGCCAGTATAAAAAATCGCAATGCGTTTAGACAGCTCCGATGGCTAGTATGCATCAGCAAGGAGGCAAGCAAGCTCAATTAGCAGGAATAGCGAACCTTATACCAACAGGACAGGACAAGCATCACACCAGGAAAGAAACCGGCCTCGAGTAAGCCAAGGGCAATGCGAAAGGCCACCAAACCTCCAAGGCTGTCGATACCCTTTATGGCGACCGAAACAGCGCCCTAGATGCGAGTTACTCTTTGACGAAGTCGAGATTTTGATCCTGATGTACTGACCCACGCAATCATGATGGACGGCAAAAAGATACTTGGCTTCGTTCTAGCCAAAATCATCACGGCAGGAGGTTCGAACAACAAATAGGCCTGAGAAGGGGTTAGAAAGCTTGCTGATGAGTCTGTTCGCTGAGGGTGACTTACAACAAAGAAGATGGAGAGAACTAGAGAGTAGTCCGAGGAGCTCAGGCTGAGGTCCTCTTCCATCCCACCGACTTTAGCATTCTGCATCAGGAGGTCAGTCACAAGCCACAGGTATATTGCATTGCACAGCTCCTTGACTTACGCCAATGTTGGTTCGGTCGAGGTAATTGAAGATATACATGGCCCATAGGATTGGGATCAACCGCAGGTCGATCTTCCTGAGTAGCTTCTTCTCCTCAGGTGTGCCTTCGACATATTCTAGGTCGTCTGCTTCGATAATCTTGGGGCTGTCTTGGAGGGCCAGCTCCTGGTCGTAATGCTGGATGTCCACTTTGTCGTCAAGAGACATGATTGGCTAGGTGAGCGCGGCAGGAATGGTCGCAGTCACTATCAGTTTGCAATCTGGGTCGAGTGCAGACGGTGAACAAAAAACTAGACATGGACCAGCCCTAGACTTTTGTATCCCTCCATGGGGCCCCGCAGCAATTGCTAGTCACCACTTGACCCGCAGGGATAGAACTCGCCATCAGGAACGATTGGTTGGAGGAAAGAGATATTCATGAGAATGCGGCGTATTTCCAGGGCCAAGATCGGATAAAGGCGGTCAATATACTGCACTACCACCATCACTGTGGATCGGACATTTCAAGTCAGATTTGAATGGGCTAAAACAGGCCGAAAGTAGCCGGAGACAGACGGCACAAGTGCCGTTGGTCACTTGATGATTGGGTAGTTGAGACAAGGGCATCAGGAGAGCAATTGATACTTTCTTCGTGCTTTGTCTTCCTATAACAGCTGGTCTTACAGTAGTAATATTCAGACATTGTGTTTATTCAAACTTTAATCCAAGGTCGTTGGAGTGAATGCTCCCCAAAACTCTCTGTCGTCATAGTTGAAGAGCGACGTAAATATATCTGACGCAGGCACAAGCGGAGGTAGACCATGGGCGGCACTTTCGGTGCCCAAAGGCAGACTGATGTCCAGGCTGTCGGTTTCCTGGCCGAAGCTGGCGTCGATGTCGGCCGCAAGCTCCTGCAATGGCCGCTCTGCAACAAACGGAGATTCACGATTCCCAAGAAAGGCGTGCAAGTCAGTTTCACTGGGGCGTAGTTTCGTAGTTACACCAGGAACTGTCGAGCTAGCCGCAGAACCGGATGGGGCAACACCAGGTGAGGACGGACAGGTGACCACCGGAGTTTGGATGTCATGATCGCGGTATATACGTTTCAACAGTCCGTCAAGGGCAGACGAATTGCGGATGGCGGGATGTCTGTGGTCTGACGAGACCGTCGACATACATTTGATGAGGCCTCGAATGAGGTGAAGGATCGCCCGTTTCTGCGACGGTGGTAGTGGGACAATCACCGCTGCCTTGAGGAGGAATACGCCCGCATGCGTGAAGAAGTGAAAGAATCGCAAGGGAAGATATGCCAAAGCCTGAGATGTGACTTAGATTGCTGAAGGGATTACATGGAACAGATGGCGCGGATACTCTGCTTTGACGTACCCCAGATGGTTGGAACCTGCCTATGGCCAAGCGTAGCACATCAGCCTGCGAGGTCAATCTATCGTATTAGCCATCTTTAGAGTCTTCAAACCGAAAATTCACGATGGATAGATAATCTCACCCCTGCATTCATTGCCTCAACGATAAAGCGGGCGTCCACACTGCCCATCAGTCCTGTGGGAAAGTAGTCAGGTGGCCGACGACCGTCGTTACAGCTGTCTGCCCGTTGCATATGCGCCTGTAAGGAGAACGAATAGATATACAGGCGTAGATGGTGCTGCGAAACGCCAGCCCTGTCAGCCCAATCCGAGTATCTGAAGTCGACGGTCGTGCACTCACAAATGATATCCAGACACATTCATTGATCGGGTATGTTCGCCATGGCCTCTTTTGCCATCGGTTGCGGAATGCAGACAGCGCTGAGACAAGGCTAAATTAGCAGTAAAATACCACACAGTTAGTATCTCTCACCTACTTTCTGTAAACTCGTCAATGTGCTTGTAGTAATGCTCCGATTTCGCGATGGCGAGTGAGTGGCTTTTCGAGGGGTATAACAGGTCGTGAGCGTTGCTCAATACCTGTGTTAGATGCATGAGACACTGCAAGTATGCGGCATGGTCATCTTGGACGCCCTCGATTTCGCGCATCTGGGGAAAGTCATCGGCAGGATCAAAGTGGAGATGTTGAATAGTCATCCCGGGACCTGTAGCGTAGTATTCACTTCAGCAAAAGATGTCCTCGCAGAGCTTCCTGTACGTGTGGGACAATGGAGGAATTCCCAGGGGGCTTTGACGGACTTCGATGCCAAAATGGTTTTCCAACACGAATTGATATTTGTCGATCGAGACAATAGCAATCTGGAGGTGATGTGACTGATTAGCTGGGCGAGCACTCATGGTTAGTCGCAGAATTGCCTTACACGTCCATACAATCTTCCCTCTACCGCGGTCGTCCGCAAATTTCTCCTCAATATCGTCCGGTTGCATGACCAGCTGCTCGAGGCCTCGGAGGTAACCTAGCCTGACGGCCTTGATTAAGGAGCTAGCAAGAATCGGAAACCTAGAAGAGGGGGTGCCTTGACTCACAGTGCCGACTGTCATCCAACACATTCGATCTTCAAACCCCAGTCCTTTGCTGTGGCCCATATTTGGTGGGTATTCTGCACAATATTTCAGCATGTCCCTTGCTGAGATGGATTTGGGAACCAGGGTCGTTGTACCCGAAAGTAGTAACAATCCTTCGATCATCTCCAGCGATTCATTCGTCCCCATGATGGCGACCTGGGCAAAGAGCCTCTCCACTCTCTGCCACAAATGGTGATGAAGAGTGTATTCACCCAGCAGGCCGGTGGTCACTACAAGAATCGCCGCCACAAAATGTGGTTCTCGGGCTGCCATTGTGAGGATTTGCTCTGATGTTGTCGGTCTCCTTTCATAAGGAATGAGCGGCATCATGGGATGCAACGAGCCAAGATAGAAGTTGAACAGTCTGAACAATGTTGACTCGTCTATAAAGCCCTCTCGAAGCAGGAAAAACTGTGGCCTGGAAGCGCCGACGCCCTGCACATCCAAATTATCAGATTGTTCGGAGCCGAAGGATGTTCGATCTTGGTCCAAAAGTCGTATTGCATCTGATGTGTTTCTCAACGGAAAGGTGGCCAGTGTTTGACTGGCCATTTGCTGGTCATAGCTTGGTATCTGTCGGTGGCCATGACTCCCTCGAGAACTGGGCGTTGTAGTGGCTTCTTCTCTGCTTCCCGCCACGGGTTCGAACGACCCCATCAGTGACGGCCATGAAGACTGGCTTTCTTTGCTGACTGAGTATGGCAAATCAAAGCCGTAATTGTCTGTGGTCGCCGCTGCTGCAGACAGATCACCATTTCCAACATTATGTCTCGCTCTTTTCGGAGGCCGGCCTCTACGTCTTCGCACCGGGAGAACTGAGATGTCGTGAGCATGCGCATTTGGTAGTAGAATCACCTGAACCAACCACACAGTAAACTGGCTCGACGACAGGCATTGCAAGGAGGCTTGGGGTTTGCTGGATCTCCCAAGCTGCACTTGTGTTTCTTCTGTCGACAACTCTCACACGCCTGATAGACCCGTTTGAATGATGTGCCATTGCCTGATGTGTCCGGCGATGGGCCTGGCCCAGGTTGTAGAGACACCGCATTAGCTGTGCTAGACATTCTGAACTGCGATCACATGCCTGGCCAATTATGTGCGACAGCGATATGGATAACGGACAATGCAGGCATCTGGAGGCACTGGACGCACCCCTCCACACACAAGAAAACATGGTAAAGGCCTCGGGTGAACAGAAGGCGAAGCTCGGTAGATCAAGGCCCGCTAGATTCGAGGACGAATGACCAAGATTACCTAGTGTGAGTGGGTTGAAGTCAGATGGAGGAAATGGCCGCAAATACCCGAGACGATCAATTGAAGAATAGGGTTGAACCAGGTGATGGGAATTGTCCGCACAATCAGAATGTGAAAGCCCTAGAGAGAAAAACGTAACTTGATCCACATGCAATTCTTTCGGTCCATGCTATCCCGTCTATGCTGTCTCCTATTCTCCCGCCTCCGGATGAATCTATTTTGGTCCATATACGCTACCTCCAAGGCAATCTCTCAATATCCAAAGCCGCCGGAACTATGCTGTAACCGCGAAGCCACTAAAGTTGCATGGAGATCCCTCGACCATCTTCTAGAAGTGCTCCCCTCCATGGTTTCGAGAAACTCTTGGTGATATCAAGAGCTCAACGGGGCAGGAAAGGCTCTCAGCTTCACGATTGCTTTCTTTCCCTCACCCGCATTGGAAGACCCCCTTGGATACCCTACGGAAGTGCCAATGTCAGCATTCATCTTATATGGTTTCAGTTGTGCGGGCAAAGAAGGGAACGACAAAACATACCATGTTCATGGCAGCAAGTGGTTTATACATTCTGCTATCGTCTGAGAGAATGATGTCAAAGCGTTGAAGGATTGCCACTGTAATAGTGATGCCCTCATACGTAGCCAGTGGCCGTCCGAGGCAACTGCGCGGCCCAGCATTCCAAGCGTGATATTCTGCAAGCGGCAAAGTCAGTAATCGGAAACATTCCTGCCTCCTTGGATGTGAGTTTCGATACTTACTGAATGGACTGTAAGAGATGCTTTCCCCGTTCTCCTTGAGCCACCGGTACGGATTGAAGACCGCAGCGTCCTCTCCCCAGATTTCTGGCATGCGGGCCATAACATAGTTCTGATAGCTGACAACATCACCTCTGCGTGGATCGGTCAATATAAACCATCAATAGACGCCCGTGGAGCACGAAGCTTACTTCTTAATGCGACGGGGAGGCATATTAAGCTCAGGGACCGCTGGTAGAATGTCATCCTCGGCCGCCTCCAACTGGCCAGCCGGAGAAACAGTGTTGAGTCGAGTGCATTCGTCCCACATAGCATTCGTGAACCGTAATCTCTGTGCAATACACGGTGAGCCGGAGTATTATGATGACTGAGACTAGTTTTAGGATGTTGACTCACCGGCGCATCCGTGTAGTTGAGATAGCCACTGGTGAAGCCAAGGTCCTCTGCCTCAGCACGGATCTTCTCCAAAGCATTAAGATGTTTGTTTTGCCGGTGGTGAATCTCCTTCATGAACCAAGAGGTATTGTAGGTCGTTGTATCCCCTATAATTGCATGAGATTATCAGTAGATCAAGGATGACAAGGTCCAAACCTACGACCCGCTGACAGAAACGAAAATACCATTCCACCCAGAGTATATTTATCAGTTGTCGATTGCAAAAATAGGTCAAGGAGGTCAACACCAGCGTCTGGGTTGGGTTTGTAGCCATCTTTCATTAGGTTGAGACGCTTCTCGATCAGAAAATCAATCTGTTGATAAAAGAGGTCCACAGCTCTTTTGGTGATGACATCTTCTCCAGAGAGCTTCTCGGTTATTCTCCAAAGAGGGTCTCGTCTTCTCCGGTCAAATACTATGAGAGAAAATCAATGAGCTACCATGTGCGAAGCACAAGATGGTAGGCAGATTGATACTTACAATGAGTAGCTTGATCAAATGCCTCGACAAAAGCTGGTTTTGATTCCAGGCACTTCGGATCATCAGACATGATGTCCCAAGCGAGCTTATCCTCGTGAAAGGCAATTCGCAGAAAGAGGCAGAACATGAGACGGCCCATCAGTTCCTGGAAGTCAAACTCTCTTTGCTCTTTGGCCAGGTTAGAGAGGAGGCGGATAAAGATATCCAGCCAATAATGAACAGATTGAGTGATATGTGTCTCGAAGTTGCGCTTGCTGAATGCACGAGAGGCAGCTTTGCGTTGCGTTTGCCATTCCATGCCATCCGCAACAAAAATCCCACTTCGATGAAGCGGACCAAACATGTTCCTGGCAAATTTACCGCGGATGTAGTTCTTGCTGTTATGCTTCTGAATATGTTCGAGATAGGTGGGATGGTTGATGATATGCATGCGAAAGAACGGAACTGTCATTTCGTAGGCAGGTCCGTATTGCTTGTACAAAGAGTACCAGGCCTCGCAGCTGGCGGCGCCATTTGTTCGGAGATCGTTCAGATTTCCTGTGAACGGCTTCCCCTTTGGACTCGCAATCCATTTTGCATTAGCCGAGGATGATGCCCAGACGCCCTTGTTACGGTAAGTCCAACAGATGCCTGTGATACCATTAAGCACTCGAAGCCGGCCAATTGATTGTGAGTCTTGCAGCCAAGTTACTTACCTGCGACTGTGAGGAGAAGGAGGATAAAGCCATACTCAAGTCCTGTGACGACCGAGATTTCTGGAGGCACCAGAGAGTGCTTGAGCATGATGGACATGTTGTTCACTGATCAGAATTGGTCACTGCTAAGACGATAGGCCCTGTTCGCGTATGCCAATTGCAGAACAGATTGTTAATCTCAGGATATCTGAGTGTCGATTGGTATGGACTCCTTGGTCTATTTGGAACGCAATGCCTTTATGTGCTTAGCACCCCATTTTCCAGAAGTTCATGACCCTCAATTGTACTGATTAAACGCCGCAAGTACCCGGACTCTGCGCCTTTCGACCCTTTAATTCTCCGCCTTCCCCCACGACTGTAGTGGCTTTGATAGTGGAGTTTGGTGAAAGCGGGGTCCAGATAGCAGACCTCAGTGGTCCCCTAATGGTCCCCTCTTCCCCAAGGGCTTGTTGGACGGAGCCATCAGCCTTGTGCAGGTAGCAGCCCACCAGGGAGCAAGTTATGTTTACATAGAGTGCCTTACCTAATTGCCTAGGTAGGTATTATATATACCTTGTGTACGGAGTACTTAGTAAGTTCAAATTGGATCAAAGGGACCTAGTTCCAACTAGTGACTGGATCGCCTCACTTTCCTCACAGGGTAGCAGCATTACCTCGATTATCGTTGTTAGGACCGAGGTTGGATTTGTCGCCCGTCTACTGCATTTGGCCGTAGCCGACATCCCGAGGCGGGAATGCGCCCTCTTTATATACCGAAGCAAAGCACCAAAGTCTCTCTACACATTCGCGTCTCGAAATCAGTTGACGAAAATATTTGTACGCGACACCTTAGCCAGATCACTCCTGAACCAGACAGCGGCCCTTGGCACTGGACACCATGGATTTACAGGCGGATCTTCGAGCACAAAACCTCTTCAAATTCGACCACCATGTTGTACTGATCACTGGAGGAGCCTCTGGTCTCGGCGAGGTCGCCGCGCAAGCCTTTGTGCAAAATGGCGCCAAAGTCTTTATCGCCAGCCGAAAGGAATCCGAACTGAAACGGGTGAGCAAGTTCTTTCGGGCCTTATCCGAGCTCTCAGCTGAGATCCGAATTCACAGTGCGCTTCAAGGCTGAATAGCCTTGGTCCCGGAAAATGCGAGTACATAGTTGCCGACCTCAAAGACAAGGCTGGCTGCGACCATCTGGCATCAGAAATCAAGAAACGGACAGACCGTCTGACAGTCTTGATCAACAATTCTGGCGCTACCTGGTACGATTCATCCTCGGCCACAACTGTTGACACAGTCAATCGCAGATGATGAATGCTCACTTCCTGGGATAGGGGTGCCCCCGCAGATGACTTTCCAGAACACGGTTGGGACAAAATCATGGCATTGAACGTGAAGTCAATCTTCTACTTGACCATCGCGTACGGGTGTTTCCTGTGAAGATTGAGAGATCTGATGCTGAAACTGAACCAGTCTCGTACCACTTCTCGAAAAGAGCACCTCGCGACAGCAGCCTTCTAGAGTCATCAACTTATCCTCTATGGCTGGGATTGCGACGTCTGATCCTACCTCCACTGGAGAAGGCGGTTTGTCAGTTGCAGGAAGCGGACCCTACAGCTGTGCGTACCCCTCTTTCCGATAGTTTTTGTCTTGTTATCAACTGACGTTTTGTAGATGGTCCATCCAAAGCAGCTTGCATTCATTTATCACGACAGCAAGCGTCGCAGTTCGCCCCAAAGAACATCCTAGTAAACTGCATCTGCCCGTAAGTCGACTGCACGGATTTTTATGCACAGTCTGAAAGAACTGGTTCTGACCGACATACAGGGGGCTGTTTCCCTCCCGAATGTCGAACTATGGCATTCAGAAGGGTCTCGAATTCTTCCTCAGCATCCAACCCACTGGAAGAATTGGGACCCCCGAAGATTTCGCTGGCCTGGTCCTATTCCTTTCAAGCCGCGGATCTGATCATATTACGGGGAATGTGATAGAGATTGATGGTGGAAGCGTCCGCTCTGGCTTCAAATCCACAAAAAATAGCTCCAAGATTTGATTTCCCACACTGCAAAGCCGTTATTATCGAGATTCATCTCGATGTTACTTGTAGATTCGATCGGTGCATTGAATGAAGTGACTTCGGAATTGACAATTCCAAGACCGGACTTTTCCACCGAGTTTTACCAGAGGGAAGGGAAGGGCTCGTCTGTAGGTATCCGATCTCGAAATTCTGTTCTTCTACTTGCATGTTATACGAGGTATCCAAGGAGAATCCCTGTAAGACCCTGATTCCCCCTCTGCCTTGGCCCAAGCATTGAGCCGCCTTCTGCCTTACGCTAGAGCCCCATTTCTTAGAGCTGATTAGCCGTATATACGTTGGAAGTCTTGTTTCAGGGGCATCAGCACATATTTGGAAACGATCAGGTGCTCACATGTCGTGAATGCACAAAGCCTCTTCAGGCAGAAGCGCGCAACCCAGGATCAGTGCGAATACGCCGGTATGAGGTTGCGCCGACCCCGGATGAGGCAGGAACTGTATAAAAGTGCATGGCAACACCATGAAGGCAATCAATATCAACAACCTAAATACCACAGACCTCATTGACCACTAAGACCAGTACGTCACAGCACCAAACCTACCCATCGCCATGCCATACACGCAGACTATCTTTCTCAACATTCCGGTCAGCGACCTGACCCGATCGATTGCCTTCTACACCTCACTCGGGTTTGTTCCAAACCACACCTTTTCCAGCGACTCGTCTATCATGATGTCCCTTCCAGTTCCGACTCACTTCGCCAGCCCAAACGAGTCGCCTATCAAGGTCATGTTGCTCGAGCACGATTTCTTCAAGAGTTTCCTCCCCGGAAACAGGACGCTGGCCAACGCAAAGGACACGGCGCAGGTGCTCTTGTGCTTCAGCCGGGAGAGCAAGGAAGCCGTCGACGACATGGTCAAAAAGGCAGCGGAGCACGGAGTGAATGTGGATATTTCAGTAAAGAATGAAGAGCAGAAAAAGGCCGAGGAGAGCATTGGGATGTATGGTCGCAACTTCGAAGATCCAGACGGGCATATTGTGGAGGTGGTCTATATGCCGGTCGAGGCTTACGAGGGAAAGGAGTGATTGACACATTACTTTCCCACGGGTCAATCAGGGAGCATGTTGAGATCAGTTATATTTCACTCGAATGAAGCTAGGAAAATCCATCTACAGTTGTACGCACGAGGTTGCTTTGATATCTCACTCTCGATGATTTAATAGTTGCAGTTCTCATATTCGTTAATGAGACAGCAGCGGAGTAACGTTGTATTCCTTACGCATACATATATGCCACCAACCATATCCAGTGTTATACCAGACATTACATCGAGGATATGGTCCAGCATGGCAAGGCATGATGGCTTCCTCCGCAGTAGTTGACAAGCGACGGGCGGCAAAACTTGATAGGGAGCATAATCTCGGCCTCTGCATCCCCTCAGTAGAATGGAGAGAGATGATGATGCTTGTTTTTATCCTTATCTTCCTCGTTCTGCCAGTCGATAAGTTCTTCCAAGGTCATCGGGAAGTAATTCGTTTTGAGATCATCTCTGTCATCTTTATCCAGTAGGGTGATATGGTCGGAAGTGTGCGACAGAGGATGGTAGGACCAGATGGTCATGTTGTCGTAGTTGTAGTCTTCGTCGAAGATCCCGTACAAGGGGAAGTTCTGGGAGTAATAACGGTACTCTCCGTCATTTTTGACCCTCCACATCCTGCACAGAGCATTCATCATGTTGAATTTCCCCGCATCCACCCCGTTGTACGGCGGTGGGCAACATCGCAAGGGGCCAGGCACTCGATAGGGCATGTTGCGACGATCATCATCCTCAGGGGCGTCGTCATAAAGGCTGTATGGTTTGTTCTTTTTCCACTGGCAGGTTTTCACCGGGTTTTCACCTCGCGAATCCCACTGTGCACAAAAGTCCATCCATTTCGCAAGTGTAGCTTTTCCAATCCTTTCACAGGTGGGTTCCAAATATGGGTAACATATATTGATGGTTCGGTTGACCAGGTAATCACCCCAGCCGATTGGCACTGTGTCATAACAGCTTTCTGGGACAATACTTCGAGACAAGAGCGTGTTTGCGGAGTTCTCTATGGGTTGAGCGGATCCGGGAGAAGGTAGAGATGCGCTCGTAAAGGAGATGCCTGTCGCAGTGATTAGATGGGTCAAAGCCGACAGCGCAACCATGTTGGATTTTCGAGTTTCGTGGTCGTAGGGGTCGCTGTGGTTTTGACTGAAGGTGTAGCACAGGTGGATATCAACTGCTTCGTTTGTCCGTCACTCGCTGGCTATAGTTCTGAAATATATGTGTCTGGATGAAATCAAATTTTGATCGGATTTACGTTGAGTTTCACCCACGCAGGTCCGGTGCTGAGCCAGTAGAACTGGCAGTTTATTTCCCACACCGCATATTCAACCAGGCTTTTGCTTTAGACCGTCCCCATGGCGAGTCAGACACTAACGAAATGAACCATCAGAGATAAAACGAGAACAGGCGCTGGTAGCAGCCCAATAGATCACGGACCGCACGAATTCCTGGGGTGGGATTTCAAAGAAGAACGGATAAAGCTTCGAGAGAGCGGCATGACGCTGACCGGTTGGCTGTCAACTCCTGGGGACAAGTTACATCAGGCTCGAGGAGTCTCTTCTGACTGATGTTGTTCCTTTCGCAACATCGCCCTCGGTTCGACATAGGATTGAGCCAGGGACTTAAGCACAGTGGCAGGAACCTCACAATCATCGGTGACGAAGGAGTGCTGCAGCAAGAAATGATTGCATAACTGTAAGAAGTTCAGTCCAAGCTGGCTAACTGCGCCTTCTCACACCTCAAAGCACAAGACTTAACGGCGATCTTACTGTGATGGTGCCCGTCAGTCCTGCCACACAGCATGACGGTCGACCAGAATCCGCCGGATAGCGTCGCGTTGCCTCACGAGAAGAACAGGACAACACGAGCGAGAGAGTCGCAAGGGATTTGGAGTATGTCACAGAACGAAGTGAATGATGAGTGCGAAGAATGGACCTCGGCGGGTCCAGAGTCGTTTTTGCTCCAATTTCCCCAAATCTGATCCATCAGACGCAGTCTGTATTCTAACCCGACTCTACACCCATCTTCTTGTAGTATTTGTGCTGGTACTAGAATTGTGACGCCCTGCCAATAGCCTTGTACATATCCTATCCCCTCTTTCTTTTCTGTTCGGTCTGAAGATGAAGATTGCCGTCGAGGAAGCTCAGCAATTGGCAGATCGGGCTTTGCGCGCGCTCGGGTACAAGGAAGGCGACATTCCTACCATCCGTGACCATCTGATCGACAGTGAGCTCAGAGGCTATGGCATCGCTGGACTTGCGCGAATTCTGAGCATTTCAGAAAGACTGTCCGGTAAGGCGCCAGCATCTGACATCGAGGTGACCTCGGAGTCGCCCACAACAGCCCAGCTCAACGGCAAGGACACTCTTGGCTATCTAGTCGCCCACAAGGCGACAAGAGTGGCAATTGAAAAGGCTAAAGCTTGTGGTGTTTCAGCTGTGGGAGCCAACAATACATACTACACTGGAATGCTGTCCTACTACGCCGAGATGGCTGCGGCTGAGGACCTTGTGACCATCATCGCCTCGAACTGCAGCCCCTGGGTTGCTCCACAGGGCACCTACAAACCTCTCGTTGGAACCAACCCCTTCTGCATCGGAGTTCCCACAGACGGTGTCCCAATCATCTACGACATTGGCACTTCCCGCATCATTCATGCCCAAGTAATGCTAGCTATGCGCAAAAACGAACAATTGCCCCCGGACACAGCGTTTGACGAGAACGGAGAAATGACGACCGATCCTGAGAAGGCGTTAAAGGGGGCTCTGGCAGTGTGGGGTGGTGCAAAAGGGAGTGGTTTGGCTATAGCGGTCCAACTACTAGGGATTCTGGCCGGCTCTCCTGCACTGCCGCCAAATCTGGAAGAGTTTGGATACTTCATCATGGCCATCGACCCGGCAAAATTCAGACCGATGGCTGATTTCAAGCGCGAAGTGGGAAATCTCATTACCGCTTTCCATACTACCCCGACCCTTCCTGGACATGCTCTGAGGCTCCCCTTTGAGCGCTCGAACCGGCGCCGAGAAGAAATCAGAGCCGGAGGATATCTTGAGGTCGACGACGTCGTGATTGAGCGGCTCGAAGCATTGATCTCGCAGCAGTGACCAGGTTGATAGCACCTAAGATTGAAAGATGATAACAGTCCCTTCGAGCTGGGACTCCAATCTTTAGTGAATGAGCTTGTGTCAGAAAATTGTCTGGAGTTCGCACTAGATAGAACAGTCACGCCACTACTTCAAAAACTCAAAGGATCTTCTCCGACCGCCCAATCTGGGGCAGCCAATTGGGAGAACAATGTCATGTACTCCTACGTACCTCTACATATGTTCTGAATTGTTTTAAGGCAAAGTAAGTGCAATTGTCTATCATATGCGCTCTACCATCGAGGGTTCTCTGAGCGACAATGTGGCTGCAAGGCAGTTCTATGCCACAAGATGAATGCCCATTCCACCCACCTTTCGGACCTGCGAGAGTGTTCCTAGGAGGCTCAGCATGTCGAGTCGAGCGACAACAACCATACCATGTGTCCAGCATATTTGAGGATTTGTCCCTTGAAAAGATCCCTCAAGGCCTCACGTATGGACGGTAGACTGGGTCCCACATCTGTGCCTCGACCCATTCTTGTAATTCCTCATCAGAGTCGACGGGAATATCTGCTGCTTCTGCCAGTCCATCCTCCACCGCACATCGAATCACTGCCATAGCAATCTTGACGCTGACTGGCCGAGCCTGTTCAACACCTGGAACAAGTGCCTTTTCCGGATCTTGCATGGCTGGGGCTTCCTTGGCCAGCGCAGTCACAGCTGCGACAAGCATCTTATCCGTCACCAATTTTGTTCGACACAAGACGCCACCCAAACCTATCCCAGGGAAGCAGACAGAGTTGTTGCATTCCGCCACTTCGATCTCTCTACCATTGTGCTTGACTGGCGGGAAAGGGGATCCCGTTGCAACGAGAGCTCGACCATCAGTCCAGCGGATGAGGTCTTCAGGTTTGGCCTCATGCAGACGTGTAGGATTGCTGAGCGGGAATATCATTGGCCGTTCGACATGCTTTACCATCTCCTGTACGGCATCCCTGTTGAAAGCACCAGGGACTGTGGACGTCCCAATCAAGACGTGGGGTTTAACCTCCGCGATTATTGACGCGAGGGATTTGGTGTCCTTTCCTTGCCATTCGGATGTCTTGCGTGCAAACGGTTTCTGTGCAATGGAGAGGGTGTCTCCCATATTGTCCAGAAGCAATCCCGGCTTGTCGACACACCTAACACAATTAGCCCCTTTCCTTCCGTGAAAGAAGAAAAGCCCTACCATATCTGGTTCGCAACATCTTCCTTGCTCTTCTCGGATTGAGTGGCGATGGCCGCTTGGATTTGCTCAGCGATTCCGCACCCAGCAGTCCCAGCTCCGAAAATAACCACTCGCAAGTCCGACATCTTCACCCCGTTAATATGTAAGCCGGCCATGATAGCCGCTAGAGTCACGCACCCGGTCCCTTGGATATCGTCATTGAAGACAGGGAACTCGCTGCGATATTTGTCGAGCAACCTTCTGGCGTTAGGAAGACCAAAGTCTTCAAAATGGATATAAGCCTTCGGATAGAGCTTTTTGGCTGTGCGAATGAATTTATCACAGAAATCGTCGTATTGTTGGCCTCGAACGCGTCTGAAGCGATGACCAAGATAGAGGTTGTCATTCAAAAGGTTCTCGTTGTCCGTTCCCGTATCGAGCACGACGGGGAGGGTACGGTCCGGATGCAGCCCACTACAGATGGTCATCAGAGCCAACTTGGCCACGCTGATCAGGATGCCTCCAACTCCTTGATCGCCGATTCCTAGGATCTCTTCCCCATCACTGACAACGATGTAGTCGACTCCGCCGTCGGGCTCATTCTTGCTAACAAACTTACTCAGTCGCTCCTCCACCTCGTCCGGATGCTTGATACTCAGAAAACAGCCATCCGGCCTGCGAAAGACTCGCGAGTAATTCTCGATTGCATCACCTTCGGTTGGAGTGTAGATGATACTGAACATTTCCCGCAGGTGATCTTGAATGAGACGGTAGTAGAGCACGGTATTCTGCTCGGCCATCGAGGTCATGAAGGTGTTCTTGGAAAGGTCATCTGGCTGATTGCAGTACTGTTGATAGGCTCGCATAACCTGTTCATCGAGTTTCTGGATATTGGTAGGGAGGAGACCCTTGAGGCCAAAATCCAGACGCTCCTGGGACGTGAAGCATGTTCCCTTGTTGTAGAAGGGATTGTCCAGAAGCACGCGGCCGTAGAGAGGTACTTTGAGCGGACCTTTGGCGGCAAGCGGAAGGTGGTCGAACTTTCCCTGTCCCATGTTTGTTGGATATGCTATAGAGAGCCCAGTCACTTGTCAAAGGGCTGAAGCCGAAGGTGACACAGTCAAAGATACATCGGCAACTTGTTGTTGATAAGGGAGTGATGTCAATAAAGCACCTGAGAAGCTCTAAGCAGACCGCAGAATGCATCCACTGCGGTTTCCTCTCATTGGACCAGGACTTTCCCGAGCTTTGCTGACGTGGAGATTTACAAGACTCCAATGATTTGCATCTTTTCTCGGACCAATGGGCGCATGTTCGCAAGTCCAATCAAGCCTCGCCTTCGCCCAAATACTCTCGGGCCATCAGATTTACAACCATGGCAGCTTCGTCGAGGGATTGAACGACTTTGACATCGCTGCCCAAGTTGGAGCTATTTCTCGCTCGATCGAGGTGAAGAGCTTCCCAGCCAGCCTTGACCGCGCCAAAATAATCCTTCGAGTACTCATCTCCAATGTGAATCCGCAGCATTCTAGAAATGTCCGACTGGTGGCCGATAGCCGATGAGACCTTTTTGAACGCGTCTGTTATGCTAGAGGCGGGCTCACAGTGCTGTTCGGATCGAGAAATCGGCATTGGAAAGACAAGCCTCATGGCCTCCATCCAGATTCTCTCCTGCGGCTTCTCTGCGTCGGCGTCATAGCTCGTGCAAAGGAAATCAAAATCGTTCTGGGGATTGTAATAGTCTCTGAAGGGACTATAGAAGACCACGTTGGATGACGGGTCGCGGAGACTCTCCATGTGCGTTTTCATTACACTTTCGAAATCCGGAATGCTCGAAGGCCCTACGCGGAAACCCATGTCCTGAAGCACCTCTCTGACGCGAGGGTCGGAGTTTGTGACGATCCCAGTCGCCACGAGGGGTCCTTCTGGGTCTGCAAACTGTTTCTTGAGCGCAGCCATGCTGTGAAGAAAGGGCTTCACGTCGGCAAATGGTTCATACGCAGCACTGGAGGAAAAGTGTTCGTAGAGGGCAGACCCCAATTCCTTCGGCAGCGCTGTCTCTCCCCCTTCCACGAGATCGCCGAATGCCTGGTTGACGACCTTAGTCCACCATTCCTCGGGGCTCCCAAGTGTCTTCTTGCCATAATTGGGGTGTACGGTGTTGTAGTGCTTGAAGGAAGATCTGAACGATCGATCTAGCTGTTTGAGATCGACTTTGACCTTTAACCCACAACTTTCGGCGACTTGAAGGTACTGCACAGATACTGGCTGTCGAAAATTGTACAATGTCCCAAGTGCATCGAGGGTAACCACGAACATAGGGAGCTTCTTCGGATGAAAAAGCGCGCTGAACAAACCCATCACCGTCTACAGGGTGAGTGCAGTTAGGTCCGTTCCAGGAGTTGAAGGGGGTAGAGAATCAGGACCTGCGTTATTTAGGCAGAGAGGAGCAGATTGGTGGATGATGCCGTGATCACAGGCCAAAGAGGGTGCTTGTCGGGAGGCAATATTGAGGCCCCAAAAGACTCCGGCTCCCCAGCTTACATATTCCTACTTGTACTCGGTACTGTGTGTTTGTGGGTGCCTCGCTTCGACCCGCCCTCAGCCGCCACTGGTCGCCAGCAGTTTTTCGCGATTTGCAATTCATCTAAACACACGAACTTCTCACAATTTGTCAATCGACGCTGCTAGAACTTCACCCTCCCTTTCACAATCTCTCGGAAACCCTCAAAAACCCCCTCCTCGCCTGTCCTCGCATTCTCACCCTCACCAGCCAAACTGTTCTCCTCGAAGCTTTTCCGTGTCTCGCGACCTTTGCGTTCGTCCCTCAGTCTCTCCCTTGCCGCTGCGTCGGTATCTCTCGAAAAGCGCCAGCCGCCCACTAAAGCGAACTTTTCCTCCTCTCTTTTACGCGCCATGGCGCCTCCCCATACGAGGGTCGCCATTATCGGCTCTGGCCCTGCGGCTCACACCGCGGCGATCTATCTCTCCCGGGCAGAGCTCAAACCCGTCATGTATGAAGGCTTCCTCGCTGGTGGCACCGCAGCGGGCGGCCAGTTGACAACCACGACCGACGTGGAAAACTACCCAGGCTTCTCCAAGGGTATTGGCGGCGCAGAGCTGATGGAAGAGATGAAAGCACAGTCTCTCCGATTTGGCACGGAGATCATCACAGAAACCATCTCAAGAGTAGACCTGAAATCCCGACCATTTCGTTTGTGGAGAGAGTACCAGGATGGAGAATCAGATGAGCCTGCGCACACAGCCGATGCGGTCATCGTCGCAACCGGCGCTAATGCGAGACGATTACATTTACCTGGCGAGGAGACATATTGGCAGAATGGTATATCGGCGTGTGCAGTCTGTGACGGGGCTGTCCCCATCTTCCGGAACAAGCCACTCGTCGTGATCGGAGGAGGTGATTCCGCCGCCGAGGAGGCCATGTTTTTGACAAAATACGGCTCCCACGTCACCGTGTTGGTCAGGAGGGACAAGCTACGAGCCTCCAAAACCATGGCGAAACGATTACTGGCGAACCCAAAGGTGACGGTCAAATTCAACCACGTCGCAGTCGAGGTACAAGGAGAAGATAAACCGCGAGGATTGATGACACACCTGAAAGTCAGAAACGTGGTCACAAAGGAAGAGGAAGTCCTGGAGGCCAATGGACTGTTTTACGCCGTTGGCCACGACCCCGCCACCGCGATGTTTAAAGGCCAAATTGATACAGACGAAGACGGCTACATCGCGACGAAACCAGGCACGAGTTATACGAGCATCTCGGGCGTTTTTGCGGCGGGAGACGTGCAGGACAAACGCTATCGCCAGGCTATCACCAGCGCGGGAAGCGGATGCATAGCTGCTCTGGAGGCAGAGAAGTACCTGGCAGAGTTGGAGGATTCCGAGCTGGACCTTGAAAAGGAGAATCAGGCGAAGAAACCAGAAGTCAATGGTGAAACAGCCCCGGAGTACCGATCCAACCCTCTCTTGTAAATGTAAGATTTCCATGAATTGATGTTAGGCACATAGATGCTAGAGAGGTCTAGAATAGAAATCGAGGACCAATTGATCGTCAAACAATCTTTTACGTTGTACATAAGGCTAACCAGCCCCCATCGCATTGCAGCAACGACCATAGTAGTACAAAAGTCTGCGCTCAGCGTTGACGCTAGACCTTACCGCCTTCTCAGATACCACGCAAAGGCTGTACTATGAATATCAGCTTGGTAAGGACTGGGTACCTCGGCCAAGCCCGGTCTTGCAACAGGGTGCCTCAGATATACTGCAGCGCAGATATTGTGGTTGACTTCGAGGAAGCGGGGGATGAAAGCAAATGCACTCATATATTCCCGGGGCATCCATGGCGTAGCATAGGGCTTTGAGTCATCAACGGGATTCTCGTGCATGGAGCGAAGTGCAGCGTAGAGTTCATTGTAATCGGCGTCAGTCAGGACGGTCTCCTGCTCAGCTTCCGCGGCCGCCACATCGGCAGCCGTTCCTGTCTTTGGTTCTGGTCCCGAGGACGATCCCTTGTCGTCTTGAGCGGAAGGTAGGCTGCTTGCACCGTAGTCACGGTTTTCTTTCCGGATGTTCAGCTGGTGTTGGATTTCAGCAAATTGGGCCTCAAGACTGTCTGTGAGGATTGTTGATGAAGAGGATCGTGACAGCAGCTTTTTGACAGCTACCGAAAACGCGCGCAGATCCTGCTTCCGCTTCGCCCCAATATCTCGCTTTGATGTAGCGAGGATGCTTTTTGCTTTGGCCCGTAAGTCTTTCAGCACCTCACGCGGGTCTTTGTCAACATCAACATCCTCTTCAGCCGCTTGTTGCGAGGCGTGTTCCTCTTCGGCAGATTCTGCCGATATCTCTTCCGTGCTACCTTCGTCTGCACCTTCTTCGCTCTCGGTCGCCTTTAGCGGGACTTTGGGGGCTCCTGTTGCCCACATGACTCGCTCCGGTTCAACCTGGAACATATCTCCAGGATTAAGTAAATATCCTGGGTATCGCATCTGTTTCGTGCGTTAAATCTAGTACGTTGAAATCGACGGTCTCAGCCTCACCTGCTTGCCATTGACCTTTACCGCTCCATGTACGACAAATTGCCTGGCTTGACGAGCGCTGCTGGCAAACATGGCTCTGAAGATGGCTGTGTCCAATCTCCGCTCCATCGGTGCGAAGGTCATTTGCATGTAAGGTATCGCTGTTGTGGTCTTTTGCTTCCCTCTTGCCTCCAAACCTGAGCCACGCCCTGCAGATTCCAGCGCACCATCATTGGAGGCCAAATACTCTGCATCCATGGGTACCACGGACCGAATCCTCCTGTCAAACATTCGCAGCCACTGTTTCTCGCGGATGTGTTCGCCGTGATAGTTGCGCGCTAAGGATTTTGACATCCATTTTTGCTTGAAAAAATTATGAGATCTTCCTGAGTAGGGCATCTGTCGAGCCAGGTTGTAGAGGTTGTATTTGTTCCATGACTGTCGGATTTTCTGCGGAAGAAGTAAGTAACAAAATCTATAAGATGGGCTTACCAAGACTTACAACATCAAATAGGAGGTTCTTCTTCACCTTGAGCGGTGTTGAAGGCTTGCGCGGCATCTTCCCGGGATTGAGTTGATACTGATCGAGTGCATTGAAAGATCTCGTGCTCGTTACAGCAGGGATTGAGTACCTGTAGAAAAGTGCAGTCGGATACGGAATATTGAGTTTTTCCGAACAGCTCGCCTGCTTAACCTTTTTGGGCTGTTGACTACCCGCTCCACGCAACTATGCGTCGAGCTCCAAAAACACCGCCGGTGGACAAGCATGTGAGCCTTTTCTCGAGGGACTATCTCAAGTAGTGAATGGAGGCATGATCTAGAAGCAGAATGCGAATGGCGGGATCTACAAAGGCCATCAACGGAGTAGCATGCACGATTATTTAGGTGCCACAGTGTGTCACTACGTACCAATGCGGTGATGAAGGCATGCCCAATCTCAGGGGTCACCCGCACCAGAAGCAATGAAATCGGGTACAGATGAAGGCTGAAGGAGCTCAGAGCTCCGGCTCCAACACGTATCACTCCCCACTACAGCTATCCTGATCGAGATTCGTATTTGGGACTTGTTTAAGCAACGTTGATGCTGAGATAAAATCTTCTGTCATTACCGACCCAAACGCCACATCAAAGGCTCATTAAACTCGTGACGCAGAAACCTGTTAACCTTGCATGGTCTGCCAAAAGTAATCTGCATAAAACCATTTCGAGAACTTCGGGTCAATGTTGACAACGTGGACATCCCCCTTCTTCGTATTTGCAATAGTCGCCTTGTTGTAGTTACCTGCTTCATCCTGCTCCAGGGCGATGCCGAGTGATCTGTACAGCCAAAGACGCAATCTGTTCCGACATCAGCGAGGGTTTCAGTGGCTTGTGGGAAGACAACATACATGGTGGGATCATCAACCTCCCTGGTCTGTCTTGTGCTCTCGTCGCCTTCAACACCTTGCTCTTCCAAGGTGGACAATCGCAACTTCAACCGCTCTAGTTCAGCTTCTAATCTCTCACTCTCAGCCTCTAGTTCCGAGGCCTGTTTGGCAATGCGGAATTTCCTTGTATCGAGTTGCACTATCTCGCTAGCATGTTTGCCGCTGTCATGACCAGAGAGTACTTCTCGGTGCTGGGAAGAAAGGGTCGCTAGCTGCCTCGATAGCTTTCTTAGAGCAGTCTCAGCGTCTCGGACACGAAGTTCGCGGGATTGTTGTAAGGTAGACAAGGAGTCGTTGACGCGCGACAGGGCGGCTTTGTCGGGCGCAATGTTGAAGTTGGAGATTGTTGCACGGATGAGCTGCATCACGTCAGGTTGGCCCGTAGGTCGATAAGACGGATCACTTACCGTGGATGGATCTTCGTCAAGGAGCATCTCGAATAGCTTTGCTTGTCCTCAGAGAAATAGGTGTTAGTCTATCTCGAAGTTGGCCGTTGAGTTGAGTGAATTAAGTTGTGCATCCTTTGTTGACATCGGTTGTGGGGAGCAACCGGCGAAAACTACCTTTTAGGGGTACCTACGTGGGCGGGAACCTAGGCGTTGAGGCACAGACGTCATGCTAAGCCACCGCCCGAGCCACAGGACTCTGGACTTCGCAGGTTGATGTCGGCTCAACTGCGCTCAAAAGACTCCCAACTAAATCACCCCTTTGAATCCTACCATTGTCTCTTGATTCTGCGCAAACATTGTAATCGGCTAGTTGGAAAACTGCGATGCCGTCCAATCTACCATACGCCGCAGATGCAGAAAGGTTGGCGAAGGTGTGACCACCGTTCGTACCAGGTCTAACCCTGTCTACTGCAGCCCTCTCAAACCAGCAGAACTCCAAGTTCTACGCGCTCAGTACGAGAAAGAAGGTGAATATGTTGGAGTCCAGACAAAGTTCAACTATGCATGGGTATGATTGTCACCTGGCCTTGCAATACACGTGTCCAAACTGATGGTGGCAGGGTTTGATCAAGTCGAATCAACGGAACGAGCAACAACTCGGCGTTCAGCTGCTCTCAGACATCTTTAAGACGACTCCGGAAAGAAGAAGAGAATGCTTATACTATCTGGCTCTCGGGAATTACAAACTGGGGAACTATGCTGAAGCGAGACGGTATAATGAGCTGTTGCTAGAGAAGGAGCCCGCAAATCTTCAGGCGGCTAGTCTCAGACAATTGATCGATGACAAGGTGTCAAGGGAGGGTTTGATGGGTGTTGCCATCATTGGCGGTGTCGCTGTGGCGGCGGGTATTGTTGGAGGCATGTTAATGAGAGGGTCCCGAAAGAGGTGACATGTTTGAGCCCTTGGTTTGCTTTGGGGCTGTGTATGATAAATGCCTGCGAAAGCCTGGTCTGGAAGAATGAGTTGGAACAGCGTCGAATAATGCACATGAGCAAGCCAAATCAGCGATGGGATAGTCCAAATACAATCAACTAAGTACAAATAAGTATAAGCTGGCTGCGTTCCGTATCCAGTGATTTCGCGCTCCATCTCACAATAAGGTGTACTGTACTCAAGTCTGCTTTATCGATAAGTCAGAGCCAGCGCTAGCCAGTGGTGTGGTGATGCAATCCCACTCCAGTGACGGACAGACATACAACGGAAGCCTACCAACTGGACTTTTCTGCTCAATTATCTGGTCACTTTTATTTCATTAATAACCCCATTATCGTTTCACCCAGATCTCGTTCCCCGCCTCTCCAGTCGGAAGGAGTATTTCAGCCTTATTCGATCACCTCCATTACCAACACGTTCAACCCTTCTCCCAGAGCAACGCCACTTTTGGAAGGCACGAAACACTCCGCTCCGCATACCCACGCCACATTCAGCCTGCGCATGACGACAGCCTTATTTTCACGCCCTTCGTGCGTCTGAAATACTACTCCGCCTATCTCAGTCAGACTTGGGTATCCTCAGATCGCCGTCATGTCAAGAATCCAAGGCGAACGAGTGTTCTGTCACCAATGCCAGAACGAATGGGATCGAGCGCACGGAGGACTCACCTGCCCCCGATGTGAAGGAGACTTCACAGAAATTGTGAGCATAATCACCGGCTCATTGCCAACTCAGTGCTGACATAACGCTCCAGCTCGAACCCGGCGAGGCCCAGTCTAGCCATGATTTTGACCGGTCTTCGTCCCCATCCTTGCCCGTCGAACCCCCGTCATCACCCCCCAGCAGTTTCGATGACTACGCTGCGCTACGAAACCATAACCCTTGGTCTGAAGACGCAAACGACGATATCGGGACAGATGTCACAACGTTCGAGTTGACAACCGCCGGCGGACGTGGAAGAATGGTTCTCAGCACCCGCACATGGAGGAGTGATGGGCGCAATGTACGAACAGATGAGCTATATGAAGTGATTGATGAGATAGGACAAGTGCTTACCCGGCTGGACGAACTACAGGATCAAGGCATGCTTCCTCCCATGTTCAATCTAGATCCCTTCGGATTCCCGCGAGGGCAAGGCGTTGGCGGAAGGGACGACCCTCATCTCCATTTGCAGCCGGCGGGCTTACAAGAGTATGTTTCGAGGCGAAGTGGTGATTTTGTGCTGAATCTTTTCGCAGTCTTTTCTCCCTCATATTTCAATCAATGCAACCAGAAGGCTTTCATACTCCAGACACCGACGACAGACGAAGGGGAGGCCCGACCCCTCTGCCATTCGACCTTCTCCATCAAATGCTCAACCCCGCCAATGCTCGAGCAGGGGACATGGTGTACAGTCAGGAAGCCTTCGATCGGGTTATGACGCAGCTCATGGAACAACACAACACAAGTACTGCACCTCCGCCAGCATCAGAAGAAGCCATTCTATCTCTCAAAAAGAAGAAAGTAGATCGAGAAATGCTAGGCGACGAAGGGAAGGCTGAGTGTTCAATATGCATGGACAATGTTGAGTTGAACAACGAGGTGACTGTCCTTCCGTGCAATCACTGGTTTCACGGTGACTGTGTAACAGCATGGCTGAAAGAGCACGATACTTGCCCTCACTGTCGGAAACCCATAACGGAACCAGAAGATCGCCAGCGGCCGGGACTTTCAAGGCGGAGACACAGCCGGCGAGCCTCTTCGATGTCAAGTCCACGTGCCTATACCCCCCCTGAAAGCGATCGATTCAACCCTGCACCGCTTCCAGAAAGTCCCCGCACTATACGAGAAGCCAGAGAGTCCTACTATGGGCGGAGACAAGACTACGATATGCAACATCCTGAAACCCACCGTCACTCAAGCATGCAAAGTGACCTAAGGCGGCATAGCTCAAGAAACCAGAATGGAAGCAGTAGCAGAAGTCGCAATGGTGGGAACAGCGGAGGTGTGACAGGCTGGATTAGAGATCGTTTGCCATTCTCTTGATGACGTTTCGCAGAAAGCAGTCCAAAGCTTCTTGGTTTCGGGATAATCAGGACGATGAGATTGTTATGCACACTCATTTCTCACATTGAAATATTCTCAAGGGAAGGCAGAGCATGCAAAGTCCCCTGGCTCTGACGTGCACCTCGCCGCACCAGGCCGTCTCAGACAAGCCTACCTCATATTGTCTCAGATCGAGACCTTTAGGTTTTTGGATTGGTTGAATATCCTCCCACAATCCTCCGGGAACAACATGGTTATCTTGGTTGGAGTCGTACTGGGATAAATTCCTTGGAGTGAGAATTCGGGTTTGAGATTGAAAGAGATAATGCTGCCAGGAAACGACGCTCAGGTTGCGTTGCCTGAGAAGACACAGGGACGGGCTCGTGTAATATACACTCGGCTTATTAATGCAGCGAATACCCATGTCGACTTGTTTTGGAGTATGAAGGCTGAGGCATCCAGGATATTCTGCAAATTCAGAGATTCAGTCTCAGTGCTGGTATACAAATTGTAGTATATAGATATGTGCCTGGTTTCGTACGTACTTGCAAATGCCAATACTCAGCCACAGGCACCGCCACCACTGCATTCACATGTTCGTGCGTCACTTGACAGTCAAACTTTCACATGCACTTCGGCCCGCGATGAAGATTCCGCATCCTCGCTCTCCGTTTCTGGTACCTGAGCATGCCACTGCCACCCGGACTTCGGGCCCTACGAACGTCAGAGGATTCTTCTTTGCAATGGTCACAGGTTCTATGCTCCTCGTCAGCTGGTGGCCTTCTATGCCTTTGCCTAAAGTTCTGAACCTGTGTTTCTTATCCTCTCTCACTCTGCATGCGGACGAAGGCTAGATCTGTCCGTGCTTTGGAATGGCGCAATCTTGTTCTGGCTTTCTCTGGAGACCCTGCAATTGACTGCTCTTCCGAAGTTTCTCATTGATGTCTGTGGCACTCAGTGAATATCAAATATGATAGGTCTGTTCAAACACGTCCCTTCCACAAATTCCCATGCGCTGATTTAGGGTGGGCAGATCATGTACTGGGCCGGCCTTCGTCTCAATTCCGCAAAGTCCAAGTCTTTGCCGTTGTCTCATTCTGGTCACTCTACCTTCTGAGGTAATCCCTCCATTCTGCTCTGGGAAGACGATTGCTCATGACAAGATAAGAGGTGACAAACATGGTCCTCCTCTCATTCGATCCATATCCCAGCGCCTCTCGAAACGGTTTACCGTCTGGCAATCTGTCGTCTTGACCTTCCTCTGGCTCTATATATGCCGAAATTTTGCAAAGATTGTTGGCCTCGAATCCCCCGAACCCCTTGCCAACCTGTACAGCCGAGCATACTTTCGGGCAACATGGATCACTACGGCTCTAGATGCGGGTTTTTGGAGCGCCATGAAAATCAGAAATAAGACCCTCAGAGATTTATGCTCAATTACCTTCTCAGTATACTATCTCTTCGCAGCAGAGCGGGCGGATGAGAAAGTGCGCAAGGTTCGCGCTGTCTTGACGGTCGACCATTTACGAGTGGCATGGAACAAACCAACCACACCGTATCTGAAATTCTTCACTGCGTTATTGCGCCCTCGCTTCACCAAATACAAGCCGCGGCGGATTCGAATCCCTCGCCCAAAGCATTCACATTACAAGGAGCCCGTGGTTGCGTGGATGTACTTCGACGGCTCTCTCGCCGAATTGGAGAAGCAGGAGAACGTGGTTCTTGATATTCCAGGTGGAGGCTTTGTTGCCATGGATCCAAGGACAAGTGACGACAAATTGCTCGCCTTGGCCGGAAAAACGGGGCTGCCAGTCCTCAGTCTAGACTACCGCAAGGCTCCCGAATATCCCTATCCGTATGCACTCAACGAGTGCTTTGACGTCTACACCCAGATCGTGGCAACTCGAGGTCGTTGCATTGGCATGAAACCAGACATGTGCCCGAGGATCGTGATCACAGGCGACAGTGCGGGTGGGAATCTGGCATGTGGCACGACTCTGATGGTCATACAATCAAATCAGAGCAGCGCTTCTCGTGGAATTCTGCCATCTCCCGCGGGTCTGGTTCTCCTTTACCCGGCCTTGGACTTCAATATTGGCAGCTGGATGACAGATGATCAAATGGCACTGATCCGCAACCCACGAACGGCGAAGAAATATGAGCGCTTCATCAAACGCAAGAGTGAGGATATCGACCGCCGATATACTCCAACGACTCCGAGGCCCATGAGTGACGATGAGGACGACCACAACCACGATTTCTTCGCCCCTCGGGTCGAGAGCCCTATTCAGGATGAAAGGCCTCTTGCCCGAAAGAGCACGGACGTAGAGGCACAAAAGCAGGCTGTGGCCCTCTCCAAGCCTCAGCCGCTGAAAACAAGACTGGCCGTCTCCAGCATCATCTCTTACTTTGGCGACCGAATCCTTACTCCCGAAATGATGCGTGCGATGATTATTCTCTATGTAGGGCCATACCATCGCCCTGACTTTACCACAGACCACTTGCTTTGTCCGGCTGTGGCATCCGAAGGTCTCCTGGCCAGATTTCCGAAAACATACTTCCTGACCGGCGAACGTGATCCGTTGGTCGATGACACCGTCATCTTCGCGGGCCGGTTGCGTCAAGCGAAACTCCACCTCTTTCGTGAGCGTCAAGAGGTCGGCCTCGAGAAATCGACAGCCGAGTTCAATGAGAAGGACCACGTTGAAGTAACACTCATTCCCGGGATATCACATGGGTTTGTGTCCTTTGTAAGCATCTTCCCTGAGGGCTGGAAACATATATTCCGCTGCGGGAAGTGGATCCAGGACATCTTCGCAAGGCCACCACATCAGTTCGAAGGTCCGGCGATCGAAAGCAGGTTGAGACAGGGGACTTTCACGCACGACTCGGGCAGCTCGCTTGAGCTTGCAACGACAACCGAAATGAGGCACCACAGACGGACTCCCACAGGAGAAAGCATGGATGACGATGCACCATTGGTTATGTCCAGTCTCAGCTCTGGTAAAGAAGCAACGATGTTGGTAGCTCGAACAAACGGGCCCGCGAATGGGGAGAACGGTCGGCGAAGACAGGAAGAGAGGTCAAAGGGCTCGGACAACCTTGGCCGCAGCAAGAGCCTCATCAGTCTCGGCAGCGAAGAGGACCTACTGAAGCGGAGGATGAAGGGCTTGACGGTTGGGTTGTTGGGTAGTCAGGATTCTTGAAGAGGCAGAGCTGGAAGCTGTCACATTCGTCAGAGCAGTCAACCGGTGAAGCCTGAGAGTTGATAGTGTGCTGCGTCGTTTAACTATTCTTCATGAACCATTGGCGTGACACAAAGATCTACATAAATCTCATAGACTGCGTTGAAAAGTAAAAGACCTGGATCAATGACTACTCAAGTCTCTCACTAATTTCGGGGGTTTATATGCTTTACAAGACATCGTTCTTTGCGGAAAGATACGCCAGATTCGCCTCCTCAAACCTACATTTCAGCCTTTCATCCCCTCATATTTTAACCTGATGCTTTACCTGTCAAATATAGACGCACAGTAACTTATTCCCAAGCATATGCCCCGACCCAGGATACATAGAACACCTAGATTACATTGTCTCTCTGTCCGTTTGGCGGGACCACGGATCCTGTTCCCCATCGCAGATGGAAATGGTGTGCCATCGTCCTTCACCCGTAGCGTTCCACACCCCCGGTCTTGCTGACGCTTGACCTTCGAATGAATCCCATAATTCCGTCCCCTTGAGGCGGTGGCGGTGGTGATTGTGGATGCAGAAGAGGCTCGGAGGCTGCCATTTCGTGAACATGCGGCGGCGGCGGGGTGTTATATATCGAGTGAACCGGTGTTCCGTTTCTGCTTATACCATTAGTATATGTCAAGATTCTCAACCTATTCCTGCAGTGGGGAGTCATGGAATACTTACATGCTCTGTGGAACGCCGCTGCTGTACGCCGGAACAGCGTACATCTGGCTCGGGCTTGGACTGTGTGGCGACGCGAGCTCACTTCCTGGCATCATCGGACCAGGGCTCAAGGAATCGCTGATCGGCATTGGATATGCTGGATGGAGAGGGGGCGACATGGTAGGATCATGTGAAGGCACGTATCCAGGCAGGGCTGGAGAAGGTCCCAAGCCTACAACACTGCTGTGCATAGACATATGCTTGGTCGGATCGGTCATATAAGACAGATGACCATGCGGCGCTTGTGGATTGTAGGAAACCTGTGTTGCGTGGCCTGTGTTTGGACGATCATCGATGTTTTTATTGTTGATCCCACGAGCGCGAGATTGCCGACCACAGAGATAGAGGCAACAGCAGCCGCAAGAGCTACAGCCGCGCCTCCGATTGCAATCCCAGCAATCGCACCACCAGAGAGGCCTGACTTGGACGATGACTTCTCGCTGGCGGTTGTCTCGCTCGAGGAGCCAGCTCCGGTGGGTGAAGCAGTCGCTGACGCACTAGTAGTCGCGGACGCTGTGGTGAACGGATCCTCGCTCTCGTCGGGCCAAGGTTGACCGGGCAGTAGCATGAACTGAGATTGTGATGCCAAGTCTTTCTGATGCTGTAAGGATGTCGTGGCATTGGGATTGATGACGCCAACCATCTGATGGTCAATACATGATCCCGGTGCACCACAATAATAGAAGATTGGATTGGTGTCATTGACCACGATCGACCACTCAGGTGGTTCACTCAATATCGCATCGACAGGTTTAAAGCCTGAGAAGAATCCGACCTTGTCGACACCGGTATCCTCGTATGGAATGCAAGCGTACCCATATTCTGAGCGAATGACGGAGTGATTGGTTGGGTAGAATTGAAACAAGATTGTATCGCCTACTTTGGCCAAGGTCACGTCGGGCACGAATGTGAATCCTCCCTACTCGATGTATTAGTTATATACGCCCATAACACAGCCTTCTTTGGAAGCCCCCCCCGTACCAAAGCCACCGCCACCGTGTGTGTTATAGGACCTTGCGTTGTGCTTGAGGCAGTTGTTGCGCTGTTGGAATCTGCGCTGTCACTCGTACTCGAAGAAGTGGTGGCGGGCGCAGAAGTGACGGAGTCAGTCGGAGTGGTCGTCGATGCGTCGGTCACTATAGTGGGGGTCGCAGTGTCCTGAGCAGAGGCCAATGCAGCGAGACCAAGGAAAAGAGCGATGGACCGCCGCATCGTGGGCCAAGAATGAGTGAAATCGACCAGGTATGACGGCGAGGTTAGAGCCTCTTCTGCGATGGCGGCCGTTGGGATAGGGCTGCGCAGATATCAATATCACAGCGAAAAAGAAACAGAAGGAAAGCAGAGCGCGGGAGGAAAAGAGTGGACGAAGTCAGGAACGTGTCGGGACCTTCACTTGCAAATTCGCAGATGGACGGTTTTCTGTATGTACCGCGTGCTCGGTTCCTAGACGACAAAGCTGGACGTGGGACTTTTGATGGATTCCGCCAGAGGCAAGCTGACAGGGGAAGCTAGGGCTGCAAGCTCCTTGCACGACGCAGGGAACCTGCAGCCTCATGCAGGTACCGACAGGCCCAACTCGCCTAGCACGGGATAGCGTAAGGCCATGGCTGCACGGCCAGGCTCTCGCTCTCTCCGTGAGATGGCATTTGAGAGCCGTCAGAAACATGGGGATTTTGCCGAATGGAGCAGTTCCTGACCATGGTTCAGTCCTGGTAGATAAGGAGTCAACGCCGGTTCGGCTGCAGCGAACAGGGAAGACCCTCACTATGAGCGCCCAGAATACTGCTGGAAAAGGCTAGATCCAGTCAGCAACACGAAGAGCTCATCCCCGGTAACCAAATGCAATTGATCCTTCACCAGGCACCCAAATCAAAGCCTCCGAGGTGCTGGGGGCTAGTCCCTGCACTGTTCTCACTGATGCTGATCTATACTTTTGCAGTGCATTCGAAGACATCGATCGCGAACATTTCCTTGCACACGAGACGGGAATGAACCCTGACTCGGCGCAAAGTATTCGTTCGCAACGACGGGATCAGAAAGAAAGATGAAAAGAGGGAAAGCATCCTCGTATTGAGGTGGTGGATTAGAGCGTCGAAGCTTCACTTAAGCTTCATCTACCTATGTACTCGGTACTGGGCCTGCGCACTCCGTCAGAAACCTCCTCTCTCGCAGTAATTGGTCAATACACCCGTTCCGCCTAGCCTTCCAATGATATGCAGATGCCTCGTGGGGCGATGGAATGGCCCCGAAATTGCAACATGCATTAAGAACGCCTCGTTTAGCACCACAGCGTCCCCGACCTCCGCCACGCTGGGTTTGGTGGCTGGCACGAAATTGCCCTTACGACTACCGAATACTACGTTCAGTCTCGACAATCGTCAGAGGGAGAAAAGGAAAAGGAAAAAGGCAAAAAGAGTAGAAGCTGCACACAACTTCGAGGAGTGGAGAAATTGGACAAGCATTGATCAGAGGCTTAGAAGACCGATACTACAGCCCACGTTGCATGGTGTAAGGTTGCCTTATGGCTCCTGTTTTCAGTCAGGAAAGTACCAAAGCACGAGCGGACGGTGACCCTGTTTCCAGATACGCCGTGACATTAGAACATGTTCCAAAGATAGCAACCAGCCAGTCATTCCAGATGGTGGTTATTGTCACTCCACAGCCACCAAGAAAACCTCTCGCCCTCACCCAAACTCTTTGCCATGCTCCAGTCATCCTACCTCTCCCAGAATACTCCCAGTCCCCAGCATTGGCGCGCCCCTCGACGCACGCAACTCGTTACTTCTCTTGACAATATCCCTGTCGAAAACCCACCACCAGGACTTGAATACCTTCTCACCCACTTCCCAATTCTTCCCGGAATACGGATCGCTGCCGCTTATCCTTACCCCCTCGGCGCTGTCTTCCAGGTCATACACGAAGTCCACCAGGGCCATTGGCGAGGCTGCCCCTGGAGGCCGAACTTCCGGAGGCTGTGACAAGACTTTGATCATTCTGTCACGCGCCGACGGCCACGGAAGAAGGTCGATAACTGGGTGGTGTGGAATGGTCAGTTGGATCAGGGTCGGCTGCAAATTATCTGGTAGGTGACTAAATTGTGCCAGAGGCGCGGAAGAATCAGCAAATGGCGACGTCGCGGTCAAAGACCATATGATGTCTTGGACTTTCATCCGCCTGGCAATTGCCATACACCCCCGAAGTAAGGTAAGTTCTGCCATCTCTAGGTGCGCTTCGTCTGGGAAAGAATATATCATTTCCTGATCACAGATTGATTGCGCCAGAGGCGTCTTCTGGCCGGTCTCCGAAGGTTCTTGGGAATCCGGAAGAGGTGTCAATAACCAGGCTTCGCCCTCACTCGACGATGTATGCTTTGACGACGATAGTGGTGAGCTTGGTAACGAAGGCAGCACTCCTGAAGTTTCCCAGAGAGCCGGATCCTCGATCGGAATGCCAGTGAACGAATATTCGTCGTAGTTAGCAAAGGCATCGAGCAAAACAGGGAGCGACGCAGTTCCCCCGGTCGCCTCGATCTGATAATTGCAGATACTGCCATTTAATGATGTCTCGGATGTTTGTAAGGATGACTGCGATGATTGAGCACCAGTATCTGACTGTGTTGCAATGGCGTTTGGGGACGTGTCTGGGTCCGTCGGCAGAGGAAAGTTCTGCGGATACAGGACACCAGAGTCCCCATTCGCATCTGCTGCCTGGGCCTCGAGCTTTTTGATGTGCTCTTTTCGCCTCTGGCGATATCGTCGTTGAGCAAGGACGTTGAGAACTCGTTTCCTCTCCGCCGCATCTTCCCCAGGCTGCGGCACCGCCAACGGTGCGAGTTTGCGCTTGACGTGGGCTTTCTTTTCAGACATGATCCGGTGTACCTTGCGCGAAACAGGGAACGAACGGCTGTTTGAATTATCCTGGACAACCGACCTGAAACAGCGTGGATTATGTGAAGCTACTAAAGGAAATGAAGAGAATGGCAACCCAAAGACTGCAAATATAACATCCAAGCTCGTACTCTGTCTTGTGCTTCGTCTCTTGGGAGTCGAAAGATTGTCATTGCCGTCCGTAACGTCGAGTCTGGGTTTAAACACACCTCCCAACACCAAAGTTCCCGAGCTGCAGACCATAACGTTATGGTTGCACGCCGGAATACGAGGTTGCTCGGCCCAGTGTGGGGACAAAGACAAATGCCAATAAGCCACACACCCTGATAGGCCTGGAGAGATGTTTTCGCCCAGATGTTCCCCGCTCTTCAAAGTCCGAGTACGAAGGAGAGGATATCGTCGGTGACTTGATTTGCATGTGTGAGGTACATACCGTGTGCTGCCTTGTCGTAGATTTTGACTTGGGCCTGACTGACGAGGTTTGGAATGAGATTCGCAGTGGCTTCGGCGGAATTACCTGTGCAGATAGATGCATGAGCACTTGTAGGTGAGACGACAGATGATTTTGGATTTCACTTACTCTGGTCATTGTCTCCGTGGATGACGAGAACTCTTATATCCTTGCTATCCAGTTTCTTGAGGTCATCGGTGAAGTCTCTGTCCGTGATGATTTGGACGCAACTCTCGATCGCAAGGGCGTCGGCCTGTGCGACAATCCATTCGAACCTTTGCAGAACTGTCTCGGGCACCTCGATGCCGAGGTTGAAAGGAACACCAAACACGCCTGGGAGCGCGTTTCTGGTGAAAGCCGTGCGATCCAAGCGGAAGCCAGACAAGATCATGTCCCAGAGCTCTCGGGACGGTGCTATGGGATTTGTGTCCGTCTTTAATGGGAACGGGAGACTGGGACCCAACCATATCAAACCCTGACATTTCTTCTGCAGATCTTCACGCATCTGAAGGTACGCCAAAAGAGATTCTCCGCATCCCATGCTGCTCGCGACGAAGAAGAAATCGTCAACCTTGACATGATCGATCAAGTCAACGGTGTCTTGAGCAAAGGTGTCGTAAGAGATCTCCGTGCTCCGGTTGGTGTTCCAATCGCTTTTCCCAAAGCCTCTTCGGTCGGACGCGATACATCGGATGCCGTACGTCTCGCAGAACCGCACCATCAAGTGCTCGTACATGTGATGCGACATTGGCCACCCATGGATGAAAACCAGTGTTTTGCCGCTGTTGCCAAAATCTTTTGTTTTGCTGGCTGCTGGCTGAAAACGAGGGCGGCTTGAGACCGGTCTGTAGTCAACATAGTAGAGAAGGGTATCATCCAGGCTGGAGTGAATGAAGGGCATTTTTGTCACGTCGATCGGGGTAATTGGAGACGGCTGCTTGCAATGCTCAGATCAGCGCGCTTATGAATGTTGGTTGACGGAGAGACTCAAGCGCTCTAGGCTTCATATTTGTAGTAGTTGTTGGAAGTTTCAGTCCCACAGAGATTCTAACGCAAGAATAACGAGAGGCCTGCAGATCGAGACTTGACCCAATGCATAATCTCATTCATGTCGTTAATCACCCGCTTGTCATCCGTCATCCTGACTATAGCATCGATATGCTCTAAACCCTACATGACGTCTCTCATCCAGCATCGTCGCTCTGCCTGCTCACAGTCCCCTGTCGAGTAGGCGTAGGCGTGGGACTCCCTTCGCGGTCAAGCCCACGTCCCATGGGTCGCACTTTGCTCCCAACAAAACCCTTCCGATTCCTACCGGTACGGCCCCGACCTAGCCAGTTCAATTTCAATTGCTTGTTGAGTTCCTCCATCCGATTCTGAGCTTCGTCTCCAGACTGAATCGAACACAACACCGAGAGGCACTGGAGCATTCGAGCCACTGTTTCTGTGACGTGCGATGATGAGCTATCTGTCGGCCTTGCTGCTGGAGGAGAGCTAAATGATTGGAAGGCCACGTCCTGTGCGGGATTGCTCACCACGGACAGATTGGATGTTGCGCGAGACCTGCCGCCGGACGTCATACTGCCGAGCAATGTACTGGTCTGGGAATTGTAGCTTCCATATGTTGGCTCGGTGCCCTGAGCAGTACCAGGCCTGTCACTTCCACCGCTGTTGCCGCGGTTTCTGTTCCCATTTTCAAATTGCATGATGGACGCGTTGATGCTGTCCAGACTCAGTCGCGAGAAGGTCGACTTCAGCACCTCGTAGCGTGGCAGTACGATAGTATCCCGGTAGCTGATGAGCAGGATCCGTCTCACCTCCAGCTCCTCGCCCGCTGCAACCACAAAGTCTGCGCCCTCTCCAGATGCTGGTGATGACGATAGCTTACTCCCACTTTCATGGCTCGGTAGAGCTCCCCAGAATTCTGCGGCCATCTTGGGGGTAGTTAGTATTGTGCCTCTGCCCTTGAACTCTTGATCAAGGGGAAGAAAGACAGCTTGCATGAATGGGAGGATTTTGCCGAATACTTCCATCCATATGCCTACCAGCTTAGGTACTAGGCTGTTATCGGCAGCATTGCGCAAGGTATGATTGAGGCTTAGAAACCCAGTCTTCAAGAGATCTTCCAGATCACCAATGACAATACTAGGATCTTTCCTTTGCACGCACCTCTGCACGTGAATTGTGACGAGCTTGTTTAGATCCTCGACAGCTATTCGTACGTCCTCCCCTTCAAATGTCACCAATATCTTTGCCCTGAGCAGGTCCCAGGCATCATCTGCAGACATGTTGGAAAGACCAAAGTTCGCTCCTGCTTCTTTGATCTCGCTGTATGTGTTGAAATTGCTAACCGATTGATTGGTAAAGCTGGTCCCTAGGGAAGGCCATTCGGAGGTGTCGCTTTCTCCCCGGCTATAGACAGGTTCAAGATTGGCGAAGGCTGCCTGGGCTTTTTCTTCCTTCTTTTTCTCCCGCAGAGCTCGACCCCCATGCCGAAGATCGAGCCCAGAGACTGACTTGGCAAAGTTGGATGATGGATTGGGTGATGGTGGAGCAAAAGAGTAGAGAGACTGTGGGTTGTTGACATCCACTGGACGAGAGTTTGAGCTGGCAGAAGACAATGGAAGGGCAAAGGTCTCATCTTTATCCTTGAGTTTTAATTTTTGACGTAGACCATGGTGCTTGTGAGTCTTGTCTTTCTGCTCCCTTTGCTCTGGAAATGGTACGATGGTTGATGACGATGGGTTAGCAAGCTGATATAAGGAGGAGGAATTAGACGACAGTGACTCCGCAAGGCTTGAGGTAGAGGCATTCATAACCTTCGACAAACCACTTGGTGCCAGACGGTTTGGCGACGGCAACGGCTTCTCTTTAGCCTCTTTGTCCTTGTCCCTTGATAGCACAATGTGTTTCGGTCTAAATCTCTTCAGGCCTTTCTTTGACTTTTCCTCCTCCACCAACGACACTTGGCTAGTTGATGCAAAATTCCTTGGGAATACCACGCTAGCTGCCGTTGCTGCTGCGTTGGTGCCCACTAGTCCATTGCGATACTGTTGCTCCGCTGTGGTTGGGGATTGGCCCTCGTGAGAGCCTGCCGACCCTCTGCTGTTACGGCGACCTTCCTGCTGGGTCTGCTCTTGTGGAAATGGTACTGTCTGCGATCTCTTGCGGGAATGGTTCGTCGCATTCAGATGCTGCATTGCAGCCTGGGCGGCAATTTGAGAAGGATTGAGTGTAGGCATCCCGGTGTGATCGTGTAGCTGAGACTGGCTGGCTAGGGAGGCGGAAGGCATCGAGGGTTCGAAGTAACCCTGTGAGTGCTGTCTTGGGCGGTGCTTTTGCAATTCGGGCGGAGGGCTAGATTGTGTTTTGCGCTGCCATCACGAGGCATATACTGTGCGGACGGCCGGTTGTGGGATGGTAACGAGGCGTGGCTTGAATTGTTGTGTGAAACAAACGTCGGCAATTGTTGGTTGTAGGGAGATCTCTTGACAACTGAAAGACGTGAAGAGCCCGAGGTGTCACTGCCGCTCGAACTGGGTCGGTTGCTCTGCTTCGAGCCTGCGCGTGATGGATTCGGCGAAACAGACGAGGCAGGAGGGACTGGCGACCGTAGTCCCATCCGTCGCTGAGGAGGTGGTTCCATGGTCGAATAGACAAAGTAGAAAGGCCGGTCGCTTCAGGGATCCGGAGAGGGTGGCATGGGATGAAAGGTCACCGGATCAACTGTGTTGGAGGCGCTACACGACAAACAAGCCTTCACAGACATCTCTCTCTCGCCTTACACGCTGGGGGTGATAGGTTGAGCTTGTCCATAGGAGCAGAACGCGTGAGTTGAGGGTTGCGCAGGTGAGATGGTATGTGTTGACGTCGGCGTGGCAGTTGGAGTCCCTCTAACCCCCGCTGTTTCCGACCCGCACTCACTTTTCTCTACAATGTAGAGTGCTACATCCGCTCAATCTTCAAGAACTGCTCGTCGAACAGCGCTTCTGAGTCATGTCGAACCCCTCAGATCATTCTCCAACGGCACTCACTGCGTCCTATAATTCACCTTCCGAATCGAAGCATTTCCAGTACACAATCACGGCACCACAAACCCAGGACGACGGATCACTCAGCGCGGAAGCCAAAACAAAGTATGTCTCCGAGCTACGGGCTTCAAGCAAGAAGCTACAGGAGGATATCAACAAATTCTTAACTGAGAAAATGGAGGAAGACAAGAAACAAACCGGACAACACAGCGAGGATAGCACATTGAAGCAGAAGTCGAAGGATGAATTAGAGGAAGAGAACTACGGCGAAGAGAATGAGCAGGACGAGATATAATAACAGAAGTCACTCGGTGGTATCAGAGAGTCGTTATGGTTATGGACATTATGCTTCAGACCGCTCTAGCAGCAATCTCGCTTTGCTTGCGTACTGCACACCCGAGGTGCACGACGGAATTGCTGTCTCAACTGTCAGTGCACAGGCCTTGACGGGAAAGAGGGACAAACTCACTCAGGAAATACACTGATCACACTGCCACCAAGTCGCTTATAACAGACGCCACACACTCGATCTTCGTCGATCCTCACTTTTCTCCCTCGACCGCCGGACTGGACACCGTCTCCCAGCAGCAAAGCGGCTTGAACTCGAACAGCGTCCACTTTCCTCAGGCCCGAGACTATCATCGACTCGTTCATGATAGTATTGGCATTTCGTATTCTACCACGGAAGTAGAACTCTAGTTCCTTCACCAGCAAATCTTCGGGGATCAGCTCCAACGTCGAACTTGCCGGCAACCGCGGTCCATGGCGAGCCATCAACCCAAGGGCTGGCCCGAACAGCGCCTGCTCACCTTTCGGTGGGTTTAGGTAGAGGTTTAGGAGAATATGATAGATGGAAGGCTCCTCATCAACTGGATCGGTGGTAGACGCTTTTCGCTTAGGCACCGACTTGCCGGAGTATTTGCTGGTCGCCTCCAGATGCGTTTGATTGCAATATTCCTCCGCTTTGCCGGGATCATGCAGCTTGAAGACATAGATTTCCAGAGCTTGCTTGTGGTTGCCCATCTTGCTGAAGACGATGGCTCGAGCCTCATAGAACATTGCATCATCCCGAGGCAGTAATCCCAGGGTTTTTGCGGGAGAATACTGATCAGACGTCCTCAGGAGTGTTAGGAATTTATCGAGCAGGTCGTCTTGGTTTGTTGCTCCCGGATCCTTTAAGCGTTCTAAATAGAGCGCAGCCAGCCGCTGATGCAGTTCAGGCGTCAAATCGTCCCATTCGTCAACCACATGTTCGAGATACTGCAACGCCAAATCTATGTTGACTGACTCGAGGAATGCGAGGACTTTGTCCCGCGGAAGTGACTCTGCGTTTTCTGTGTCGCCCAAGAAGATCTCCATGGCCATTGCTGGGTCCACCTCGAGTGGCCACCTGGCAAACTCTAGAATCATATCAATCAGGTCTGGGCCCATATTCTGAAGGTATGAGACCGTCCTCGCAGGTCCATGGAGCAGGGGATCGATGTCTTCAGTCTTTTCCGCCTGTCCGAACTTTCGCAATCTTTCCAACGCCTGCCGGTGCAGTCTCTTTCCGTATAGAAACTCGATCAGATCATTGTACCGTTCTGTCTCTTCTAGCTTCGCCATAACAACCTCAGGATCACAGAAGTTAGGAATGCGGAAAAGTGATCCTGCAAGTGAAGGCGTAGCATACATATGCGCGCGGAAAAGGGTGGTGTCAACGAGTTTGGCCACATCCAGCAGCTTGTCTGCAAGATCCACATCATCCAGCGTGGCTATCCCAAGAAGATGCTCTGTGACCTGACGGATGTCCTCGGATTGGGCTGCCATTTGGACTTCAGACAGATTGCGTACCGTCTGGTCCGGGTTGAAGAATCGTTGCAGGCGGCGACGGACGTCGGCGAGGAATGCCTGGAGTTCTCGGGCAGCGCTTTTGAGTTCTTTCTCCGAAAGGCTCTCTCCCCCTGTGCGGTCTGCAGTCTTCACGCTCTGTATGCTGGCCGCATCGACCTCTGAGGATATGGTCTTTGTCCTTCTCGCAGAACTTGGGGCGACGTCTGTCTTCAGCGGCAATTTCTGGGAGTTGTCTTGGGTGTTTGCCTCCGCTTCATTTCCCTCGACACTACTCACTTCTTCATTCGCAAGGTCACCTGCAATGACTGCGGGATACAGCTTTATGACAAGCTCAGGGGGCGCAGAGACCTCGCCGAACAGGTCAAGCGCGTCTCTGAATTTCTTTTCGTCGAAAAGGCGGCGAGCCTTCTGTATCTTGATGTCACGCAAGCGTCCAGCTTTGTTCTTGATCAGAGTCTCTTCTATCATCTCCAACAAACTGATTGCCTCATCTAATTGACCGCCTTCGACCAAAGCATCAATCTGGGCATCGTAATTTAGCCCTTGCATTCTCCAGATGACGCGTTCACTGGCAACCAGGAATCCCTTCCCTTGATGGGCAAGACTGATGTTCGGGTTTGGAACCTGGAGTAATACCGCGCCAGGAAGATCAATCGACTGAAGTAAAGTGAGCGTTTTAGGGTTCCGGACTTCCAGGACACCTTTTGAAGCTTCTTGTAAAGCGAGGAGGTAAGGATATGAATATCCGATCGCATGAGGAGCCAAGCGCCATGGAACCTGACGTCGAGTAATGGGGTCTCCGTTGCGGTCGATGAAGAGGGTGTTGACATCCTTGGCCAGTAGCATCTCGTCATCTCCTAGTCCAGTTGCGAGCGGTACGGGGACCATTGAACCCATACCAATATAGCTCATTGTGCCACCCAGTCTGCTGCTCTCTTGGCCAGGGGTGCCACCAATACTGCCAGGGCCGATAATGTCCTTGACCTGGTGAGACTCGACATCAACAAGGACATAGTTTGCACTCAGCCCAGCAATAATCTTTGTGCCCGTTGCCCAGCTCAAACACTTGATGCTGTGCGACAGCGTGACTTCAGCAGCATCAGACTCGAGCTCTCCATCATGCCAGGTCCAGATGAGTAGCCTTCTCTTTACCGCAACCGCTAACCTGCTGACAAGGGTAGGCACACCAGTTGAGGAGTCCTTGACGATGTTGCTTGTGGCAGCAAAGGTGCTAGCTCCTTTAGTCTTGCTAAGTTGTTCACTGAGTTCATAGGTGCCTAGGTCATGGATAGAGACAAGACCATTGCTTAGAGATATCAGGATGTTCGCTTCGCGGAAAACAGCAAGCTGTTCGATCTTGTATCTTGAGAACTTCTCGTACTCTCGAAGTAGTTCGGAAGGTTTGGCTATCGCAGGTGGTTCGTCGGTCGTGGCCTCGTGGTCTTCATGGCCTTCGTCAGATTCAGTGGAACGCGATGGAGGACTCTTGACTCTGTAAATGCGGAGGGCACCCGTGTTAAGGCCGACAAGCAGTTGGTCGCTGTGAGAAAGGATGGACTCGATCTTCGACTTGTCACGCTGCTTCAGCTCGACAATGGGCTGAGCGGTGAATGCCGAGAGCATGGGGAAGCGGTTCTCGCGCCCGGCCCAGGACACTGTCCTGGCAGATGAACGAAGGGGTTGCGAAAGAGCAGGACCGCAATCAGCCAGGGTAAGTAGTTCTACGTACCGAGGACTTGGTGCTTGCGCGGAGAAAGGAAGCCTCCGATTGGCGGCCGCGATGGTTCCAGGCAACTACGTCATTAGCTCAGCCTCGCAAGGCTACAATGGCAAAGCTGTGGAAAGGCTATTGGTTTCTACCAGTTCAACGCATCTCTTACGAGTTGATAAGACACAAGGTAGGGATTGAGGCATCTATATAATCGTTGCCGTTGTGCATCGTTCACCTGACCGCTGATATTAAGTCGTCTTGTCCTATTGCTATACCCCAGATTGGGATGTGGGGATACCCTGCCCTTCAAGATCATTGATTCTGTTGCCCTGTCCCAAGAAGTCGAGTAGAGCCCTAGTTGCTCTGCGCACCAGCCTGTCTGCCATATAATTCGTAGAAAAAATGGAACATTAATGTTGGCCGCTTGTCTCTAGATCATTGGGCAAATGGTGAAGGCAGCTTCAAGCACAACATAAGGATTGGCGCGGTCATGTTTATTTGCCGCTTTCCGAGATGTTGCTCTTCGGGACCTGTTCGTCTTCGTCCTCTTCCACCAGCCTGAGGGTTTCCTCAATCATGGCTATATCTGCGTCCAGGTTCGCCATGATGTCGTCCAAATCACCCAAACTCTGCACCTCTTTCTTGGTTTTGTCGAGTAGCTTCTGCAAAGAATCGTTCTCTTTGGACAAGCCCTTTGTCGCCTTCCGCACTTCGTCCTCCTGTTTTGTTAGAGCCTTTGCATTGGCATGTATGTTCTTCGCCCGGGCATGCAGCTCGGCATCAATACTGGCTCCAACGGCGGTCAGCGAAGCGGTGAATGCATCTTTGGCCTCCTGCGTGCGTTGTGCCGCTGATGCTGATGGCCTTTGCGACTCGGATGATACCGACGCCGCCGTAGACATGGCCTCGAGAGTTTTGCTGGGCCCGTTCCCGATTTCGGATTTATGGTGTTGAAATGGCTGATATCCCGCAGAGTGTGCGGTTATTTAAGATCTGAAGTGGTATCTTGGAGAAGGATGGACAATTTGGAGAAGAGACCTTAGAGATAAAATAGGCAAATATTAATATTTCCATACAGCATAACTAAAGTAAGAGATGGGAACTTCGACGCTCTCATTTTGCCTGGTACAAATGTAGACGTATGGTGCTATTATTCATCATGTGCTTGATTGTGGACACCACTGGAGTTCTATTGCCATAAAGTCTATCTTGATAAATGGAGCTGAGATCGTTATCCACAGCACTTTAGAAGTTCAGCCGCTCTGCGTCCATGTCAACCCAAGTTTGTGCATTTCCACCGCCAGCTGAAACAGATAATCCAGACTTTCGCATTGGGTCTTGGCTTTAGCAACAGTGTCGCCCCAAACGTATCTGGATGGAGATCAGTGATTTGTTGTTCCCCGTTCATTCATGGTACTCACATTCCATGCCGTCTTACTAGAACGGCGCACGTGTCCGGATATTGCTCCATGGCTTGCTCCAGACTCCCAGTCAAATCCTCCTCGAAAGGAGTATTTTCGATGATCGGAATCCGCAAGGTGTCATGGAAACCAAGCATACCCTTTTTCGGGCCTTTAGGAATACCCTTGATCTGCTCGATGTCGCTGATTTCGAAGCAAGCTTCTTTGCCATGAGACTTTTCGACGAGCAGGGTGATCAAAACAGCCCATTGGGAATGCGTATGAATACAGCAACCGGCACCACGCTCAAATGCTGCCAGAAACAACGGGGTACATGCCGATGGCTTCAGGTCCAGAGGCTTCCGAATGTACTGTCGTGCAGACGGAGGGTATTTGGGAGTCGGATACGAAAGGACAAAGATATTCTCCGGTCTCATGAGCTCCTTTTGTACGCCAGACGGAGCAATGTAGACGTGGTCATCCTTGCGAATGCTTGTGCCGCCTCCAGTTCCAGTGACCCATCCTTGAGAGGGAGTCAGTTTCAGCGGCCTAAGCAGACCGCTCCCCGTCTACAACCTACCAAGGGAATAGAATTGTTTACAGAGCCGCGGAATCAGATTCGCCGGGTGGTCCGGATCGTCAGATTGGACCAGGTGGTCGTTGCTATGGTCCCCCATTATTGAGATAGTGGTACAGGGACTTGCAGGGGTTGTCTTAAAGTGGGAAACAGGAGAAGAATAGAAAAGAAACTGAGTGAAATTTCAATAGGGCCAACGCGTGCTAACACGTGATCCCCCGCCTTTCGCGGTTAATTGTTGTGTGCTGGAGCTTCACCGATCTAAGTGGCATTTGAAATTCCCCCCTGGTGGAGTCCGTCCCGTAAAGGACACCTTGCTTTGATCCTTCAAAGAGAATTGAAATATAACCACGACTGGGAGTGGGACCTTTTCTTTACAACTTTTCCTTCCTCCATTCTCTTCTCTATCTGGTTTGCATCTTGTGCTCCCTGTCAATTGACTGTTGCCCTGCCTCAGTGTTTGTGGCCCAGCATGCGGTTCAACGCAGCAATCACCCCGGCCCTCTATGCATCAGCTCTCCTTGCTGGTACGGCATTCGCCCAAGAGGAGTCAGAGACATCAACGAGTGCTGTTGAGCGGCCCACTTTCACTGTGAGTTGGCATTATCTGCCAATGCCCATTTCCTTTCCGCTAACCTGTGACTAGCCCACCAGCCTTAAAGCACCCTTTCTAGAACAGTTCACCGACGATTGGGACACGAGATGGACCCCTTCACATGCCAAAAAGCAAGATTCCAAGAGTGATGAAGACTGGGCGTATGTCGGTGAATGGGCGGTCGAAGAACCGACTGTCCTTCCGGGCATCGTTGGCGACAAAGGCTTGGTTGTGAAGAACGCAGCCGCGCACCATGCCATTTCAGCCAAGTTCCCTTCTGTCATCAACAACAAGGGCAAGACCCTTGTCGTCCAGTACGAGGTCAAGCTTCAGAATGGCCTCGAGTGTGGTGGTGCATATATGAAGTTGCTCCGTGAGAACAAGGAACTGCACGCAGAGGAATTCTCCAACGCCTCTCCCTACGTGATCATGTTTGGTCCTGACAAGTGCGGAGCTACTAACAAGGTGAGTTTGGCATCCAGTCTCTCGACATATGACTCTGACGGCTATTCCAGGTCCATTTCATCTTCCAGCACAAGAACCCAAAGACTGGCGAATACGAGGAGAAACACCTCAAGAGCCCCCCACAAGCCAAAACTGGCAAGCTGACCACACTCTATACCCTCATCGTCAAGCCAGACAATACTTTTGAAATGTTGATCGACAATACGTCCGCCAAGAATGGAAGTCTCCTAGAGGACTTCTCTCCTGCGGTCAACCCTCCCAAAGAAATTGACGATCCAAAGGACAAAAAACCCGATGACTGGGTGGAGCAAGCTCGAATCCCCGACCCCGAAGCTGTCAAACCCGAGGATTGGGATGAGGATCAACCTTACGAGGTGGTTGATGAGGAGGCTGAGAAGCCCGAAGATTGGCTAGAGGATGAGCCTGCGACAATTCCTGACCCAGAAGCTGAGAAGCCCGAAGACTGGGACGACGAAGAAGATGGTGACTGGATTCCTCCTCAGGTCCCCAATCCCAAGTGCGATGAAGTGTCTGGGTGTGGCAAATGGGAACCTCCGATGAAGAAGAATCCTCTCTACAAGGGCAAGTGGACTGCACCATTCATCGAAAACCCTGCCTACAAGGGACCCTGGGCACCACGCAAGATCCCTAACCCCGATTACTTCGAGGACAAGACTCCTTCCAACTTCGAACCCATTGGAGCAGTAAGTGCTTGGCCATGTTCCTTATGAAGTGGTAGTTAACCCTCGCTTGCAGATCGGCTTTGAAATCTGGACCATGCAGTCCGACATTACCTTTGACAACATTTACATTGGTCACTCCATCGAAGACGCCAACGCCTTCCGCGCCGAAACTTACGATGTCAAGCGACCCATCGAAGAAGCCGAGGATGCAAAGAGCAGACCCAAACCTGAAGACATTCCCAAGTCGCCCTCAGATCTCAAATTCATGGACGACCCGGTCACTTTCATCAAAGAGAAGCTTGACCTTTTCATTACCCTGGCCAAGAAAGACCCGGTTGAGGCCATCAAGTTCATGCCCGACGTCGCCGGCGGTATCGGTGGCGCTTTCGCGCTACTCATCGCCATCATTGTTGGTCTCTCAAGCATGGGTGGATCGCCCCCCGTTCCTAGCAAGGAGGACGTGAAGAAGGCAGCACAGAAGGCCAAGGATACTGCCACCGAGGTCAAAGAGAAGGTGCAGGATGCTGCAGCCAGTGGTGCCGAGGCGACCAAGAACGAAGCCAGCAAGAGAGTTACTCGATCGAGCGGTAACTCGGAGTAGAATCATTTGGGCAGACAGACTCGACTCCTCGGCTAGGTGAGATGCTCGAAAATGTCCTTCCTGGATTTTGGCATCGGTCCGCATGGGTTTAGGCACCGATGAAGCTATTTCGAGGCAAACGGCTGGGAACCTCACGACATTGTCATCGGGACGATTGAATGCTGAGGAATGCGTTCTCCCGGGAAGTGTTCTTATGTACATCAGCTCAAAGCTCGCTAGATCCAAAGGTATTATTGTGCCTGCTTCGTGGTGATGTCGCAGGCGTTGTGAACCTGGTGGGAAGGAGGTTTATGAGATTATGCAGCATCAAAAAATTTTCGGTTGTTTATGTTTCATTGCCAAAATGACGAGCCATGGTTGCCACCAAGTCTTGTTGTAATTGGTTTCATCCGTAAGTCGTCGAGCTCTACCAGTATTTGTAGCGACAGATTTCAGCCGCATCGAACGTGGCATTGTGGTCGATCAAAGTCAATGTCCACTTTCATCCAATTATGTTGCATGTACAATTTTATGCTTCACCACAATATTTTGGTCGACATCCGAGCCCGTCAGTGACGCACCTCGTCCATGTTGTTTGTTTTGAATAGCCGACATCCCTGTCGGTTCGATCCTTGTCTACCTTTCTCGCGCGTCTTTTTTTGTGCGTACAAGAGTATGAGTTGGGGAGAATAAAGGGAGCATGAGCGACAATACTGTGTCTTCTGCGGCAGAGGCGACAGAGACAAGGCCGAAGCGCGAAGAAGCGATACAATGGGAGAAGAGCACTGGAAACTCACGCATCTCAGCTGAACTTGCCGACTCGCCATATTTCATCCATGATGGCGATGAGAAGCCGAAGAAGAAAGGTCTGCCTGAATGGCTCGACCACTTCAACGTCAAGGATCTGAAGACGCTTTTCAAGTGCTCTGTCGCAGTCTGGATCGCAACACTGTTCCTGCTCATCAATCCGACACTCGTTGCATTTGGCCAGGCCACTTTCTTCGGATGCATCGTACTCTTCATTTTGCCCTGCAATGGCGTCGTCTTCATTCAAGTCTTGGGCGGCTTGACCATGATCGTCGGCATGGCCGCAGGATGGGCGTGGGGCGTGATCTCGATGAAGGCTGCACTGGCGGCTCGACCGGCGGCTGAGACGAATGCGAGACTTGCGCAACTTGCGTCTGAAGCCACTCGGCAGCAAACGAATACGCAGCAGGCGACAGGACAATCGATGTATACGCAGGTTTTAATTTTTGAAGGCTTTATGCTTGATACAAGGGTTACCGTCACATACTTCTGCATGGTCGGTCTCTTTGTCTACTTGGTTGCACGCCTACGCGTTCGCGCACCGAAGCTCGCACTGTTCCAGATGTTTGCAATTATCATCTCGGATATCTTTCTTACCATTGGCCCCTTGATCCCGACCTTTACTGGTACAATCCCTTCTGTCCTGATCAAACCGGCAGCCGCAGCAATTGGCATTGGCATGGCATGCAATATTCTCCTGTTCCCACGGAGTACCTCGCATATCGTCCTCGACACTATGCAGGGTGCCCTCGCTCCAATGAAAGGGGTTTTCAGTGCTTGTAAGCTAGCCTTCAGATATTCAGATGCGACGGTCAATCTGGCGCAGCTGCAAAAAACCAAGGCGACCACGATTGCCGCTTACAAGGAAGTCGAAGCCAACCTGGGTTTTCTCGCTCTTGATCTGTCGACTGGACGATGGAGCACTGAGGATGTAAAGAGCCTGCACGAACCACTTCGCCAGGTGGTCATTATGTGTACAGGACTATTGGAACTCCAAATCTTCCGGGTGAAGTCGCGGACTAAATATGAGAAGCTCAACGTATTGAGCAAGGCCATACACGGAGGAACTACCGAGACTGAAATGCCTGAGATCGGCCACCACCATCTTTTGCGGGTTCTGAGTCTGAGAGACCGCTTCCAACATCCGGACACTGAAGACTTGCTGAATAAGAGTATGGGAGTTTTGTTCGCATCGAGCGGGTCACTGCTGGATACGTGTGGTGATGCGGTAGACGCTATCTTGGGAGCGCTGCAGACTGTGAACAGCAGACGATGGGTCAAAAAGCCTGGTGTTGATGAGTGCGACATGCTTCGACTAGAGCACGAACAGGTGCTCAAGAGGCTCAAGGAAGACCAGCAGCGGTTTCAGACACTAATTTCAGAGCTTTTACTTGAGCCGCACAATCATCTATTCGACGAGCACGGTGTACTGAAAACACCGGGAAACGCTGGTGCTCCAGTTCACGGTCTGGCGCTCGGGTTCATATTCGAAGAACGAATTCTTAGTGTAGCTTCTGCCTTGGATGCTATGCTTACGCGGGTCATTCGGCTTGAGCAAGAGCGAACGAAGACGAAGATATGGCTGCCAAAGGGTCTACGAGATCTGCTCTCGTGGGGACTTGGGAGGGACGCTGCCCCCGGTGTCATTGCAATGTCAAGCGACAACAATGATTTAGAGCTTGAGAAAGCTCTGACAAGGAGCAAAACCAACTCCTCAACGAAGAAGAAAAAGAAGAATGAGGAAGAGAAGGAGACAGGGGCACAGGCGCAACTTGACAAACTTCGCTTCCGTGGTGGCACGAAACGAAGTACTCCCGGGAAGATTTTGCTGGCAGTGTCACGCTGGCTGGGGAACACCGAAGGCCTGTACGCTTTGCGTGCGCTGGTTTTGACAATTGCACTTGCACTTCCGGCTGTTCTGACCTCAAGTGCTGGCTTCTACTATCGCGAAAAGGGCATGTGGGCTCTGATTATGGCCCAGACTGGCCTCATGACATACACGGCGGAGTTTGTGTATGGTTTCGTCCTCAGAACTCTCGGGACGGTTGTTGGAGGTATCTTGGGCATGGTATGCTGGTATATCGGAGCTGGAAACGGACCCGGAAACCCCTATGGCATGGCTGCGATCATGGCATTGGCAGTTGTCATGCTGATGTGGGGACGACTCTTTGCTCCGCCAGCATTCCTGCAGGGTGTTTTGCTGATGGCCTCGACGCTATACCTTGTTGTGGCATACAGCTGGGTCGACACGCATATTCCCTCGTACGGCAACCCCGGTGTCGGCTACACTGTTTTTTGGCGGAGAGTGTTGCTTGTGATGATTGGCTTTACAGCATCGGCCATTGTCATCTTCATCCCGCGACCACCATCCGCGTCAAGACATTGTCGACGTGTTCTTGCGAGCACCATTCGGGACAGCAAGGACTTGTACGCGCTGTATGTCATGTCGTGGACGCACAAGCATTCAGACCTGGAGGAGACCTCTGAGAAACAGATTCTCGCCAGTGTAGAAACCCTGGGAGGAATTGCTGGACCGCTTGCGTTGTTGAGGTTTGAGTTCTCAAGCTCGAACTTTGACGCAGAGACGCTATCTCATGTCGCGAATCTTTGTATGGACATCAACCAAAGCTTGAGTCAATTGATCCTGTTCTCGAACCAACTTCGGCAAGATTACAAGGAAAGGTTCGCAAAGGTGACAGGCGCCCTGGACGAGAGCCTCATTGGCGACTTGATGGCCGTGCTAACACTGGTCGAGCAGTCGCTGGAGACAGGTTCTCCACTTCCGGCGGTGTTGCCTGTGCCATTGATAGCGCGTTCTGCTGGACTCAGCGAAGCATTTGCGAGAGACAAAGCTGGCCAACTAACGCTGAGCATTGACGCCATCAAGGACGAAGGGTTTCGCAAGTATTGCGTTGTGCTGAGTGCGTTCCTCCAGCTGCTGAGTGCCGTGGATGACCTTGTCTGGCGGGTCAAGACCGCGGTTGGCGAGACGAGCTATGTCGATGTTGAACAGCCATTCTTGTCGAGACACGTCAGTCCTTGAGATGTGGAATTGATCAAATCCCGAGACTTCAAAGGAGCGAGTGTCTTCACAAGCTACCGCGTTTCCCATGACACTCTTGAAACACCGCGGAAAAGCCGAGTAACCCACAGCAGCCTATATTGAATCCCGAATCCCGAATTCCGGTGTTCGAGACAAGTTTCCAGTGATGGGGTGGATCCATTCAGCATCGCATCAAGTGACTGTCGATCGGATTCTTCCCAAAGAAAAGGGGAAATAGGTTGACATCGCTCCTCAATACGAGCCTCGGTCGTGCGCCTAGACCTGCGGCATAGACTGACAGTCTCCGAGGAGATGCTGGAGACGGCTTTGTCTTGGGCATGGCGAGATATGAAGGCATGCATTCATGTAGGTGAGAAAGTCAGGCGGCGTAGGCGCACCGCCTTTGCGCGTCCCAAAAACCCAGCAATTCTGACACAGAAAGCCAGTTGGCCATTGGCCCGAGCGGGTGTATGACCTCCGCTCTCTGGCAAGGAACAGAGAGTCGAGACACGCATGTATATTTGCTAGAGGCATGGCACCCGACATAGAGAGAGCACAGAGTCAGACTCAATGATCAAGTGTATTTATACGTATTCCATATTCTAGAGCAGACGCGCAATCTACAAATAGAACGCCCGCCTGGGGCATATATAGTTCGCTTCACCTCTTCGAACACGAAAACTGGATTTGTCAGAGGTGTGTAACAAAAGGCTGTCCATAAATACATCCATACACAAACACACAGATAGATATAGATAGGGTGTAAGAACAGGTCTACCGAGTCCTTGGGGTGTCTTCAAAGACAATGAATCCCCTCTAGCATCCGACTGCATTTGGGCGAATGTATTTGTTTCCCTCCTTTTTGCGAAAATCAAAAAATCCAGGCGACATTCTCGTTATGTTCGCATTTCGCATTCGCATCCGCCCAAAGACCGTCACAGTCTTCTGCAGAAGTTCCCAGAAGAGACCTGCGCACGCATTATTGCTCGCTGAAAGGCCTGCCGCAACTTTTGTGCCCCGGTGCTGGTAATCAATTTGTTCAGCCCTTGCCCCGTTTGTTTCGAATTACAGTGACCACCGTGTCAAACCACTTCGACTACCATTCTGGTCGAATTTGGTCTCAGACCCGCCTCCTTTACTTCCCCCTACCGCAAGCTTCTTTACGAGTGTGTCGGCATGGAGACCTGCTTCTCTGTCGCCAATGCATCCTCGGCTCTCCACAGGCTTGTCACAGTCTTCCACTGGGTGTAGAACCTGATGCCATCCTTGCCGTAGAAGTTTGCCACGCCTGTTCCTGCCACGCTCTTCTTGTTACCGGTGAAGCTGAACATCGGGAGCGGCACGGGAATAGGGACGTTGATTCCAAGCTGGCCCGCCTCAAGTTCCTTCTGGAATAGAGAGGCGGTGGGGCCGGAACGTGTGAAGACGGCGGCGCCATTGCCATAGGGGTTGGAGTTGATCAGCTTAATGGCTTCCTCAGTCGTGTCAACATTCAAACAGACAAGGACGGGGCCAAAGATCTCTTCGGTATAGCATTTCATGTGCGGCTTGACGTTGGCAATGATGGTTGGACCAACCTGACACGAATTAGTAACGCTTCGATGGACGGTAACAGCAAGTTTGACTTACCCAGTTGCCATTGGGGTATTTAGGCGGGTATTGGCCTCTGCCATCAAGCAAGATGGTTGCACCCTCGTCTACCGCGCTCTGGATCAGATCCTCGACTCGCTTCTTGCTCTGTGGGCTGATCAAGGGGCCGAGATCGGCATCCGGTTCGAATCCACCATTGATGGTGAGGGCCTTTGCACGTTCGGCCAGCTCTGGCACCCACTCTTTCGTTTCACCCACCATTACGAGCGTGCTCAGGGCCATGCACCGCTGGCCTGCAGCACCAAAGGCCGCACCAGCGATGGCATTCAGTGCATGGTTCTTGTTGCAGTCTGGAAGCACCGCTGCATGGTTCTTCGCACCCAGGTTGGCCTGGACACGCTTGCCCTGGGCGCTACCACGAGTGTAGATATATTCACCAGCTCGGTTCGAGCCAACAAAGGAAATGGCCTTGATGGCTGGTTCATCGATGATGAAGTCGACTGTCTTGGCCGCACCGTGGACAATGTTGACCACGCCATCGGGGAATCCAGCTTCTTTGCACAGCTCAGCGAGGATCATGGCAGCACCAGGGTCCCGCTCGCTGGGCTTCAGGATCAAGCAGTTGCCAGTCACGGTAGCGAGAGGAATGCTCCACAACGGGATCATGGCGGGGAAATTGAAGGGGCAGATGGCTGCCACCACGCCCAGGGGTTCGCGATATGAACGAGTTTCCATATCTTTTGCCACCTCAATGACTTCACCAGTCATTTGAGTGGTGATGCCGCAGGCAGTCTCACAGACTTGCAGACCGCGAAGGACATCACCTTTGGCATCAGCAAAGGTCTTGCCCTGTTCGAGGGTGATGGAGGCGGCCAGTCGGTCCATATTCTGGCGAATCAAATGGGTCAACTTGAAGATGATTTGTTGCCTGCTTATGATGGATGTCGCTCGCCATCCTGGGAAGGCTTTCTCTGCGGAGGCGACAGCGGCCTTCAATTCGGCATCGGTGGACTGAGGCACTCGAGTGACGAGATTGTTGGTGGCAGGATCATGGAGGTCGATCCATTGGGAGGTTTCAGAGGGGACGAATTGGTTGTCAATGAAGTTGTGTGTATTGACAATATTGGTGATCTGTTCGTGAGAGGTAGGATAGTCGGCGACGGCAGTGCTGGTGGCAGCGAGTTGGCGCGTAGTCGCATGAAGTCGGCGCCTGGCAATCTGCTCGTTCGGCGACATTCTGAGAGATGTTGAGGAATGAGACGCAGCTGGTGCAGTGGCTCGTCTTGCTGTCAATGCGGGGACAGCGCGCAGGAGAGACCGACGAGCAGCCATTGCTGCCAAAATTTGAGGGGAGGGGGATGAGAGACAGACTACCAAGTAGGAACCTAGCGCAGCTTCGTGTTGCCCTCAGGTTGAACAAATCTGTAGCTGGCTCAAAGCAAATTCCCTTAATAAAGGGAGGGGGAGTTGGTGAAAGAGCGGAGAAGCTTGTGTCGAGCAACGAGAAAATGCCGGATCCGAGGTCCAAAGGGGGACCAGGCATTGGCAGCTTGTTATTGGCGGGATTGGCGGAGTGCTGGTGAGAAGGCCGAGTGCAGGGGTGGGCAGGGACGGATACACACGGTCCTCTTCCGCTCCTACCCTCGTCTGAAACCTAATTCGTCCGCCCGAGGTACTTGGCACTTAGTCTTTACCGAAAACAGTTTAGTCGCTGTCATTACCTTTGTGTCTATGTACAAGTACCTCGTACAAATCTCGAGGTTTTCACCTTTATTGCGTCCCGACTAATCTTCTAAATCTCAACTGTTGCTCGGATAGAGTACCGTGTCGAGGGTATGATATTCCTCCTTCAGGGTCCGCGGGGCCGTGAAGCGCATCAACATGTTTGCACTGCCAGCCTTGTCATTGGTTCCGCTGCCTCGTGCTCCCCCGAAAGACTGTTGGCCAATAACAGCACCAGTCGTCTTGCAGTTGACGTAGAAGTTCCCAGCAGCATAGCGAAGCCTATCCTCCGCTTGCCGGATCGCCGCTGTGTCGGTCGCAAAGATGGATCCAGTCAACGCGAAGCCGCCGCCTTGCTTATCGATCTTGGTCAAGAGTGAGTCAAAGTCCTCGTCGCGGTAAACGTGGGCCACCAGAATCGGACCAAAGAGCTCTCGGTCGAAGAGAGGATGATCAACGTCCTTCGCAGAGTAAATGGTGGGCTCAATGAAGTAACCTTTGCTACCGTCGTACTTGCCACCGACCACAAGCTCCAACCGACTGTCTTGGTTAGAAGCGTCGATGACCTTGGTCAGCTTATCAAATGCTGCTTGGTTTATGACAGGACCGGTGAAGCTCTCAAAGTCCTCGGGTGGGCCCACTCTGACCTGCCTCAGCTCTTTTTTCATCTCGGAGAAGAACTGCTCAGCACGGCTGGCAGGGATGTAGATTCGCGAGCAGGCAGAGCACTTTTGGCCCGCGTACTCGAAAGAGGCACGAATGGTGTGCTTCACCGCATTACTGATATCGGCAGAGTTGTGAACCAGGTGAAAGTTCTTGCCTGAGGTCTCCGCCACCAGCCGTGGGAAGTCACGGTATTTTCGTTCCTTAACGCCATCTGCTATCTTGCCATACAGGCTCCGGAACACGTCTGAAGATCCTGTAAAATTGATGGCGGACAGTTCCGGGTGTGCAAGGGCCACTCTGGTGATCATCTCAGCGTCGCCGCCAACGAACTGGACAACATTCGGTGGGAGGCCAGCCTCGCGAAGAATCTTGTATACCAGGTAGCTCGCGTATACGTTGGAAGGAGAAGGTTTCCAAAGGACGACGTTGCCAAGGAGCGACGGACCAGACACGAGATTTCCGCCGATGGCTGTGAAGTTGAACGGCGAAATGGCATACACAAAGCCTTCCAGAGGACGCCAATCGGTGCGTCTAGATTGTCCGTCAGTGGACCTTTCGCACATATCAAATTGGTTGAGGCTCAACTCACCCTGCTTGCCCCCGCTCATTCAGCGTAGGTTGCCTGGAATAGATCTCTTCGGCGAACGAGACGTTGAAACGGAAAAAGTCAGCCAGCTCGGCAGCTGCATCAATCTCTGCCTGCCACGCGTTTTTCCCTTGCCCAAGCATCGTCGCTGCCATCAGTTCGAATCGATACTTTCCGGATACCAGTTCAGCTGCTCTGAGATAAACGGCCGCCCGATCGACAAAAGGTGTGTTCTGCCATGCCGTCTTGGCCTTGAGCGCCGCTTCGATGGCGGCTGATACCTCCGCCTCTATTGTCGGAGTGTATTTGGCAAAGACTGATGAGATCTCCGATGGAATATATGTCTCCGCATCAGATGAGCTCGGCTGGGCAGGTTCGTCTTGTCCGTTTCTTATTGACGGTACACGAACTGGAAGCTTTTGTCGCAACTCTTGGACTGCTACAATCAACTTCTCCCGCTCCGGGGATGATGGCGCGTAGTGTAGCTAGCCTTCTGTTAGCTAAGGTGCAGCAGTAGTTGGTATTATGAACCTTACATTTGGCTCATTGAATGGCTTGGGAGTTTTGTAGGCCCCAGCCGTGGAGAGGAGCCTCCTCCTTACGGATGCACGTGGGGTTAAAACGCGCGCTTGACTGAGGTTAAGAACTGCCTGGCGACAAGGAGTAGTCGGATGAACTGCGCGTGTCAACATCTCGTGGAAAGGAGCCAGTGTCAAGACGATTCCAGGTCGTAGAAAATGCGGCTGTGTTGGAGAGATGTTTTTGGTGTGACCTGTGACAGGAGAATCTTCTGGGGAAACAGAGTAGAATATGTACGTTTCATTCTAATGAGGAAATATTCAACCCAGCAACCTGCACCCGCAAATTTCAGACGGCCATCTGGCCGGGCCGTGTGCAGGGCATCGGAAGTCCATTGCTCCCCTGCTGATCGCCGAGCGCCGTTTCACTCGGAGACAGAGCGCTACCGTCCATCAATCAGCTCTGAGAAAGTGGGAAAAGAATTTGGGTAGAGGCTGACAGTCAAACGCGCCTTGAGGCGCCGGTAGGTCTACCGGGAATGCAGCAGTGGAACTCGATAGAGCCCTATCGGAACGGCCGCTACGGCAGCCGTTCCGATATTTCCGCAACGCCTTGGAACAAGGCTCGAAGGGCGCCAGGACATACCTTGTACGTTGTTTCTGGAGTGCCCCGGATCCCCAGTTCTACGTTTTAGATATGTTATTATGTGTTAATCATACTGCCATGCTGGGGGAAAAGGGAATCTCGAACTGGGACAGAGCCTCTCTCGTTAGGTTGGCTTCGGGAATGTACTTCTCCTTCAATGACAATAGCAGTCATGGTGTTTATGTGGCATATATTTCACATGTGAAAGCTGAGCGTCAAGACGCGATGGGGGATTACCGTGATGATCTCGTCTAGACCCTGTCTCAAGGGTTGCATATTGGAAGATGGTGATGAAGTCCAAAGTGGGACTTGATGATAGACGGGTCCTTTTTCCTCATCTGGCTAGTCGTATCAGCCTCCCATACAACATCGGGAACTGTCCCGACTTCTATCATACCCCGCTCGACCGGCCCGAATGTTGCTCGCCGTTCCATATACTCAACTCGTCACCAAAGCTCATTTATCACCTCCGCCTCGCCGAAGAAAGCGGCAGGCATTACCGGGATTCTAGAAGTCTTCCATCACTCGACAGTTATGGAGCTCATTGAGGCAGAGAACCAGGGCAGCTCAAAGAAACGTGCGCCCAAAGCGTAAGTGGTTCTTCGCCCCCAGACCTCTTGCAGAGTGCTGACCTCTTGTCTCGAAAGTTGTCGACGCTGTCGTCGCCAGAAGATCAGGTGCACCGGGTCCCGTCCTTGTGAAGCTTGTGCCAAGAGGAAGTTGACATGCCATTTTGATGACCACGCGCAAAAGATTCTGGTGACAAGAGGGTCAGTTGGCGCTGGTGCTTTACGACTTGTCCCTTTAGCTAAAGCCTTACAGTTACATCAACGACCTCGAGAAACGTGTGGCTTCGTTTGAGCAACAAAGCCGAGGGACCACCGCTGCCACAGCTGCGCCAGACGAACAAGGAACCCCTGATGAGACATTGGAACTAGGTAAGCATTGCGGTGCTTGTTGCGTATCACCTTGTCCTGACCACTACAAGACGAGAACGACGAAACCGAGGACGACGACCCCAAAAGCAGTAGCGCTGTTGAACATAATCAGATCAATTTAGACCAACCAGACATCTCATATGCTCAGTCACTACCCAGATCACAAGACAACCCTCAATCTCTTCGGAGTTCCCCAGGGGCGTCACTCATGAATCCCCTTGCGCTTGGTTTTCCCAGCTACTTTGCCGACACAAGTGGCAGACCCAGTAAGTTCTATATCGTGTTGCCAGGCTGCGACTTGACTTACTGAGCACTTTCCCTCAGTCTATTTAGGGACATCGTCCAACTGGTCCTTTGGGCGAAGAGTCCTTGCAATGACCCACGAGAGAGTGATGCGGGCACCTCTCCCTCCAGACAACTTGCTCTTCGAGGGCAAGTCCTACGATCTAGGGTGGGATGGGAAGAGAAACACTTCGCCCGAGTCCCCGTCCGAGGCTCCTGCCCTTCCGTCCGCAGATTTCGCAATGTACCTGATCAATGCGGTCAAGTTCCACTGCGGGCAACTCTTCCATCTCTTTGAGGAAGACAAGTTTATGCAACAATTCTCTCAATTTCACGAAAACCCCAACCAAGTCCCCTCCAGTCTCTGGTTCATCCAATATCTTCTGATCCTCGCCTTTGGGAAGGCATTTGTGGTGCAAAGCAAAAAGGGTCGCAAACCTCCGGGGGCTGAGCTCTTCGTCTACGCGATGAAGCTGATGCCGGATCTTGCATTCTACAGTGCTGATCCCATCGAAGCGATACAAGTCCTCTGCTGTGCCGCTCTTTATTTGCAATGCCTCGATTTCCGTGGGGCCGCATATCGCATAGTACGTTTCTCTTGAATATTCGTCTCGATTATGCTGACGCGTCTCAGATCGGTCAAGCCCTGCGTACGGCTTTGGAGAATGGCATGCATACAGAAATGCGGAGCCAACAAGTTGACAGTGACTTGTCACAAAGGCGTCGCAAAGTCTGGTGGACAGTCTATATCCTGGATCGTCAAATGTCGTCGCTCATGGGTGTACCGATGGGAATCGCGGACGAATCAATATCCGCAGAGTTGCCCACCTTCTCCGGCCAGCCTCAAAGATCAACGGCAATGAATATCCAGATAAATCTCTCCAGAGTTTTGGCACAAATACTTAATAGTGAGTGGGACCCAAATTGATTGCGGTATGCGATGCTGACAATGACCAGCTGTGTACGGAGCCGAAGGGCGGCTAGACAAACGCTTCCTGACCATCACCAAAGACGCCCTGAAAAGTGTTGCGAATGTTACCGACCAACTGAACGGCTCTTTCGAGGTTCTGGGTAACAGCTCCAAGACCAGCATCTCAAGGCTCTCGGCGTATCTGCACCTCCTGTACCACCAGGTAAGTCTATCAGGATGAGCTCACTGAATTCTCTGGAAATTCTGACAATGGACAAGTGCATTGTGCTTACGACGAGGCCGATTCTATATACATTTCTTGAATCGAAGCTCCGGCAATCCAACATAAATCTGGTCGAGTTGCTTCAATCAGGAAGCGTGCGGACTTTACTACAAATGTGCATTGAGTCGGCTCAACAGATGATCACGATCCTCTCTGCTCTACAAGATCACAGTCTCCTCGGTCAGTGTGCTAACAAACACTATAATAACTTGGTCGGCTGACAAAATGTTATAGAAAGCTTCCTTCCGTTTGACCTTGACGCCGCATTCACATCAGCAATAGCACTATTGATGGCAGCAACAGTAGATCCATCTTTGCTCAAGGACTGCTCCCCCTGGTTACAGCGCGCACATGCAGTTTTCGATGAGATGATATCTCGCGGCAACAGAGTCGCTAGGATGATCAAATCCGAGCTTCAACAGCTGGAAAACATCCTCAATAGACTTTCCTCCAACGAGGAGAACCAACCTGTCATCTTTACACGCCACCCAAGTCTTCGTGGTTCTCTGGGGTTTGATGACCGCCACCCTCGCGCCTGTGCTACAGCTCAGCCGTCACTGGTATCGATTGCGCCACCACCCTACACCGCCTCCTCTCAGCCAAGCAGTAATGACTTTCCCATGGACGAATTGACTTGGCAGGATGGGATCACGGCGGAGCAGCTTTTGAATTTTGCAGATTCGATGGATTTGACTGCTTTGGACTGGTTGTCCGCGGAGGCAGGACAATAAGTCACCGTTCTACTATCTACTTTAGAGCTACGACCACAGACGTAATACTCCGGTCTCAGGACCAAGAGCATATCCTAGGCTTTCCAGTCCGAGCAGAAGCGAGACCGGGTTTCTGCCTCACATATATGATAGCGAATGATCAGCAAGTTTCTATTTCTCCGACTCCCTGAAATACCCGTGCCTTCCGTAGCCATTCTGGAGAAAATGTCACCCGGCAGGACTCGCCGGACGGGATCCGCCCAAGGCGTAGGACATGAAGTGGGATCCGCTACTATACCTCGTGTAGGTAGATCCACTATCGGGAGGGCATCCGATGTTTTCATGCTCCCAGTAATGGAATGGATCGACTCTGGAGTATACTTCCCTTTATAAAGATACAGGCTGCTGAAAGCATCGAGGCGATGGAGAGGGTAATCATTGTTAGATCGACCACCCTCACTCACCATGGCTCTACAACAAGTGCACAATTCCAATGACCAGGCAGAAGCAAGCGGCTACCCAACTGCTCCGCCAGCGGGGTGCTATGTACCGGCGGTGACATTCTTCGATCCTGAGACGGACCGACTATGTCTCGACGCTCAAGCAAAGTACTACTCGTACCTGGCCAGCACGGGACTCACGGGGCTTGTCATCCTGGGGACCAACGCAGAGACGTTCCTGTTGACACGCGAGGAGCGGATGACTCTCCTCCAGCTGGCGCGACGATCTGTTCCAGAGGGTTATCCTATAATCGCCGGCACGAGCGGCCACTCGACGGCACAGGTGCTCGAGTTCATCACAGACGCATACAACGCTGGTGCCAACTACGTGCTGGTTCTCCCTTGCGCGTACTTCGGCAAGCAGACCACGCCGGCGGTGGTCAAGAGATTCTATAAAGAGGTGGCCGCGAGCTCTCCCCTGCCCATCCTCATCTACAACTTCCCGGCGGTTTGCAATGGCTGGACCTCGACGCCAACATCATCACGGATATCGCACGGGAGTCACGCAACATTGTCGGTGTGAAACTGACTTGTGGTTCCGTGGCAAAGATCACCTGTCTCGCTTCCAGATTTCCCGCTACACGTTTCGCAGTCTTTGGTGGACAGTCAGATTTCCTGGTCGGGGGACTCGCTTCGGGGAGCGCAGGCTGTATAGGAGCATTCTGTAACGTCTTCCCCAAAGTGGTGGCCAGGATCTACGAGTTGTGGTCCAGTGGACAGTACAGCGAGGCTCTCGCACTGCAGAAGTTGGTAGCATCCGCCGAGACAGCCACCAAGGCAGGCATCGCCAACACAAAATACGCGGCTGCCATCTTCACGGCTCCCAGGGCGGGCATCGCGGATGCTGTGCGTTTGCTCAAGCCCCGGAGGCCGTACGAAGAACCGACCGACACTGTCAAACGCTCAATCCAGACGGTGATGGAGGCTTTGAACCGAGAAGAGAAGGAGATTTCGGTGAAACCCCAGTCTCGTCTATGAAGAGAGAACCACAGGTAGTCGATCTGAAGAAACTTGTGCCCATGCGCAGAGAAACGTGGGTTAGAATGAATGAAAAAAAAAACCCCCCAGAATGGTAGATCAATATTATCTTATTGCCTTATACAAATCATGATCAGTTGCCTCGCTATCACTTCTCCTCCGACATCCCCTTAGAGTATTGCGCCGCGAACCTCACAGCATCCGAAATCCCAGCTCTGACCTGTCCCCGATCCAACTGCAGGAGCGCGTTGATGGTAATCCCTCTGGCGATCGACATCGATTCCTTCAGGGACTCAATGGTCATTTGGTCACGCAGGAGCGTCGACGCGCTGCGGAGGCACTGAGCGGCAATATTCTGGGCCACCGGCCTCGCGATACCTTCTGCGACACTCCCATCCATGATGGCGTCGACGGCAACCACGGTCAAAGCGTGGCATGCAGCGCTCACCGCCGTCGCCGTGTTGATGAGGTCCTCAGGCACCATCTGGATAGGGCCGACGCGGCGAAACAGCCACGAGACCAGGTCCCGGTCAGGGCCAGAGAGTGGCGTGTCGGCTATCAGAGTCATGGATTCACTGATCTGCGCGCCAATACTGGGTATAGCGCGAGAGACACGGTGCTGTGTGGTGGGCGATATGATCACCGCTTGAGCAACTTGCGAGGAAGAGACCCCGGCCAATATGGAGACAAGCAGCTTTCCCTCGAGGGCTTGGACCAGAGGGCCATCGCTGTCCATAATTGTGGCGAGTTGCTGCGGCTGAAAAGCCAAGATGACCAAGTCTGCATTGCGAGCCGCATAGGTGTTGTCCGAGGTGATGATGTCCACACGATCTTTGTGCGACTCGAATTTTCGCTGCAGTCGATCGATCGAGTCGCTGGAGCGGGCGCTGACCGAGAATTTGAGGTCGTATTGGCAAGTATCGTCCAGTCTGTCGATGATGCCCTGGACCAGTGCGGTGCCCATGAACCCTGGACAGAGCTCGTGTTAGAACGGGGATTAGCATTCGTGCGTACAACAAACATACCACAACCGAGGATGGCGACACGGAGGGGTTTGGGAGTGGATTGGATGGGCATTTTTGCGCGCAAACATGAACAAGGTCTCTGGATTCTCGACAATGGATTACAGGATTTTGATAGTTTACCAGTCGCGTTTAGCACTTTGCTGTCTATATTACCACTGATAGATTTGGTTCGTCGCGATTGAGTCACGGGGACATTGGACTAAACACATTACCCACGGAATGCCAAGGCCGGTTACGTATCCGAGATATATTCCATCGTCCTTGGACAGTGTCATGATCGTCATACACAAGACAAGATATCAAGTATGCGAGGTTGGAACAGAGGAATATTTTGCGAAGCATCACCTATGAAATATACAAGCAAGAAAGAAACAGACCTAGTAAAAGCCTTAGACAGTGTACTGGCATTGAGAGCATCCATTCTTGGCCACCAGCCTCTTACTTCCATTGCCCGCAGAGACCTTCCTCAGCCTTTGCCAGCACAGGATCCTTCTCCGGCGCGGCCACGTTCCATACATCCTCATAGTGACCGGCGCTCTCTCCACCTTCTGCAAAGTCCCACGCTCCGCCTTCGGGGTACGCGCCGATCATGGTGAACCCATCGAGTTGCAGCTTCTCCAGAGCACTTCTCACGTCTTTGGCCGGGATGTTATGTCCGTCGCCAGGGGTGAGCAGCTTGAACTCGGCCGCCGGCTGGGTATCGAATGTCTTGTGTGCAACACCGGCAGGGATGACAAAGACATCGCCAGCGCTTGCCTGCAGTTCGATGCCCCCGTCCTCCTTACCGGAACCGTGGGTGTTCTCGTCCGGGTCGGGAACCGTGTCTGCCACCCCAAATCGGATAGTCGCCGTCCCCGAGAGCACGGCCATGCATTCATGGGTCGTCGAGTGGTAGTGAGACGCCTGGGTGGAACCGTAGCGGAAGATCCACTGGACGCGCCATCCGTTATCAGAAAATGCGTCGTAGGCCGCCGTGGTGATGGAGGGTGACGAGAGCAGAATCCCAGGATAGTGGAGGAGCGGTCGAGGAGAGTTCGGGATGAGCTCCGTAGGTGGGAGTTGGTACTTTCTGACTTCAACCATCGTGGATAAGGAACCGAGGCCACATAGAGGATTACAGAAGTTATCCAAAGCGTAGGGCAGGCTGAAGGAGGAAATCAAGTGCGGATTTTATACAAATGCGGGGACAATCTTTCTCGGGTGGCGGGCCGGACTCAAAGGGCGGAGGGCATTAAATGTGGTAAAACAATACCCAGAAAGGAAATTTATCCCAATAATTATTCTCAGTGTTCGGAGTATGACTTTCTAATTATGGACGACACATGCGGAGCTAGATGAGATGCAAGTGACAAGGTTGATGGAGCACAGGCCACAACAGCTACACAACACTCTTATCAAGGACAGGTTCATGTTGATTACATACATTCATTATTCATGGCAAAGCACTATCTACGCTATTCTCTATACCCCTGAAATTCCTATGCAAGAAGTCTTTTGACATTCTCGACCCTAGATGCACAGTTAGCATTTCCCTAGAACAATGCAGAGAACGTGAACTTACATCGCAAACGTCCCACCCGAAGACAACATCGTCCTCAATAACGTTGGGCCGAGGCCGCGGAAGAAGGCTCTGGATCCTCCACTCTTCCAGGTCTCTACCGTGGCTCCCCACGCATTCTTGTAGCGTCGATGCTGACCAAACCCGTCGCTCTGGAGTTTTGTCTTCACCGTGTCTAGAGGATAGCTTCCCACCCAGAATGCTATGCCCGACAAAGCACCACACGAAGCAACGATCCATGTCGGCAACTCGTTCCGCTTCGTCTCCTTGGCTGCGGCAATCGTCCTCACGCAGGCTTCAAAGGTGGCAAAGTATAGACCGTATGCTTGAAACTCTCTCAGAATAGCCGTGTTTTGTCCTCGAAATAACCCTCTGGCGCCAGCAGTACCGGCTATCTGTCTTATGCAGTCCCATGGACCGGCGTAGAGTCGGTTGGCACCATGCGGTTGCGTCTGAAGTCTGGTTCTGATGTGTTCCACAGGGCCTGATACCACACTGTTGGCAATCCCGGCGATGCCACCAGCCAGGTATAGATCTAGAAGGGTCGGCTGCTGTGCGGCTCTTTGAGAATCTCTCGCTCTCAGGGCATTCAGCGCCTGCGTCGCGCTGTGAAAGACAGAGAACTGAATGCTTACTGCCGCTCCCACTCCTAGGAAAGGTAGCAGAGCACCCTCCAGAGATGGTTAGAGATAAATGCATTCAAACGCACGATGGGTTGAGACTGCTTACCTTGTAGAATGCTAGTGGTCCTTCATTTCTGAGAATTCGCGAGACAACTTGGATGACGTTGCCAGAGCCATGAGTCTGCAGTCGCACCTTTATCAGATCTGCATAGAAATAGGAATATGAGCATTGTGGTTAGCAATTCAGATGGTCATTCCTCACCAAATGGTTGACCTGTTTTCCACAGAACAATCAGCAATCATTCCAACTTTGGAGGTAGCAACTCACCAAGGAGAACAGAGACAACGCCTCCCGCGGCACCGGCTATTGTGTTTGTAGAAGTATTTCCAATCCTCGTAGTTGGTGTTGCGGCAGTCATATTATTCGTGGTTGTAGGGGTGGTCTGGGTACAGTCGACAAGTCGCTTCTCTAGTATGCTTCGTTCCTGTTCAGAAAGCCAATTTCAGGATTTGAATGTATGGGAAGCACGTTTCATGCTTCAAGGGCGTTCATCAAGTCAAATGCGCATTGGCCTATAGCCAAAATGGTCAATTCCCACATGCAGAATCATTCTCTTCATTAGGACTCCAACGTCAACAGCACATGTAACAACAATGAGAATATAGATCCGGACCCGTATAAGCCGATTATGGCGAGAATTCGGAGCGAATGGAAAAGGTGAAATTAGGACGAGTCAATATCGGGACGGCATCCGATCCGAAGAGTAACATCCTCGTATCGCTCAGGATCACAAGAACATACCAATGAAGTAGCGGAACACGAAAAGGTGGATCTTGTCTCCAATATCATCCTCCAACTATTTAGTAGATTTACAGGGAGCCAAAAGCGCAAAGGAGAAATTCATCACGTATTGTGATTTGAATAGAGAGAATGGCTCTGGACAAGAACGAACCCATCGCGATCCTTGGGGCGGGAGCTTGGGGCTTGTCGACGGCCTTGCACCTTTTCAATGCGGGCTACACAAACATCACAGTCTTCGACCAGGCCTCAGAGATACCCTCACCATATTCTGGAGCATACGATTTGAACAAGATCGTCCGAGCAGAGTATGAAGATAACTTCTATACAGAATTGGCACTTGTAAGTAGCCATTCCGCGCGAAGCCGGTGCTCTGGACCAGTTCCAACAAACGAAAATGTCTAATTCTGAATCCAGGAGGCCATCAATCAGTGGAAGACTCCCTTCTGGGGATCCAGCTTCCATCAAGTGGGCTATGTTCTGGCAACTTCGGGCGCGGCACCTGAAAAGGCCGTCAAACATCTGCAAGACGCCCTTGTGTCGGTCAAGGACCACTCGGTCTTCGCTCCAGGCATCACCATGCTGAATGAGCATGAAGACTTCAAGAAGGTATATTGGCAGTTTTCCGGGCCCATGCGCGGCTTCAAAGGATACTTCAATCGCCTTGCCGGATATGCCCATTCGTCCAACGCCATGATAGACACACATCGGCATCTCGTTGGTAGAGGAGTCAAGTTTGTCCTGGGACCCAAAGATGGTAGAGCCGTGAAGCTTCTATACAGCGCCAACGAGAGCTCTGCCGAGAGGCGCTGCATAGGATTCCAGGTGGCGAGCGGACAGGTCCATCATGCCCGACGTACTATCGTCTGCCTAGGAGCTTCGGCAGCCACGCTTCTCCCAAGTGTGGGGTCATTTGTTGTCGCCAAATGCTGGTCCGTAGCTCACGTCCAACTCACGGAACGGGAATGCGACTACCTACGTGGAATCCCAGTCCTCAACATCAGAGACCTAGGGTTCTTTTTCGAACCTGATCCGGCCACCAGACTCCTCAAGCTGTGTCCTCTTGGCGCCGGATATATCAACTCAGAAACGGGCACTGGGGTCTCACTACCTCCTGCCGATCTACTAAACTCGCCAAAGGATTATATCCCGCTTTCCGATGAGCGTAAGCTGAGGAGATTACTTCAAGAAACGCTACCGTGGCTAGCCGACCGCCCGTTTGTGGACAAGAAGATGTGCTGGTTTGCAGATACTTCAGATTCGGAGTACTGCATTGACTTCGTGCCAGGCACAGGAGACTCTCTGATCGTCATGTCTGGGGATTCTGGACACGGGTTCAAGATGATGCCAATTGTCGGCCAATGGGCCCTGAAGCTCCTGGAAGACGGAAAGCAGGTCTTGTCCAGGTGGCAGTGGAAGCAAAGTCAAGGCAAAGGGGGGAAAGAATGGGGCGACGAGGTGAGCTGGAGGATCGGAATGACTGGGGAGGTCAAGGACATTGTGGCCGAGAAGGAGAAAATGCTCAAAGCACGCCTGTAGTTAGTCTGTGTATGGAAGGCTATTTCAGGATAGAGAATCAACCCGTCCACATAGAAATTGACTTAATGTTGCTCGTCTGCTGGAATTAGAACGCATATCCGTCATTCATCGAATTACCTATCATATTCTCAATCGCTCCATTTCGTCTCTCTAGGATTGTCGATAAGTACCGAATACAGCTGGCAGGATGGGAAGATACCTCCACCACAACTGCAACGACGGCATACTAGGCATTGGGCAGACACAAAAGGATTGGCAACGCTACGGATGGCTGCCCGAAGTCTGGAGAAGGGTAGAGGACTGCCACCTGTCAGAATCGACTCAAATCAATTATCCCGAGGAGGGGGACTTGAGGCGGGGCATGAATCCGGTAACACCCTTGTCCGATGCCCCGCCATCTCGGGCTGTTTATACTTCCAGAAACAGTAATTCTTTTCTTGTTCTCGAATCGCATCTCTTATTTTGTTGCATTGTGCTTTTCCAACGGCCATGACTTCCGTCTCTTGCCCTGACTAACCCTATTCGCTACATAGATTCCGAACCCCCCCCCCCCCCTTTTCAATGGTAGACACCTGTGCTGGTCATGTTCGTCCAGCATGCCACCACATGACCCACCAAGGCATATCAGTCGATGGGCCAAACTTCCCCGCCTCTATGTACATGGTCACGATGCTCTGTGTTATCGTACACCCCGGTGCTCCAGCCGAGACCCTTGGCTCGTCCATCGCTATAAGATGGCTCGAGATGACTACTACCACTAGTTGTCCAGGAATATTTCACTGAACTTTTACACCTGGGCATGGCTTCCTCTCTCGCGAATACTCTTCGGACTCGAGTAAACGTTCAACAGCCCCTTCGCGTTGCTTGCAGTCAACGGAGGTCCCACTCCTCCGCTCACACTCCGACCGTGATCAATCAGGGAACAACGAAAGAACCGTTAATTCCTGCTTCTACCAATGCCGGCGACACCACCGTGACGAACCCCCTGGCGCGTCTCTCGACCTCAAGCCTCCTTCGCACCTTGCTATTGAGTACCTTCTTCACATCCCCGTGGCTCTTCCGGCCAGGTTTTGCTGTATTCGAGAAAATCGCACATTCCCAATCCGCATGGCTGAACCCGGACCGGAATCCACTCGTTCGCGCCATTGTCCATCCTCTTGTCTACAAGCAGTTCTGCGCCGGTAGAAACCAGAAGGAAATCGGCCAAACGTCCGCGGAGATTCGACGGCTGGGCTTCTCCGGGGTTGTCTTGTGCTACGGCAGAGAAGTCCAGGTCGAAGGCGACAAGTTCGTCGGCTACGATGATAGTAAGGCGGCGGTAATGGACAAGGAAATCGAGCAGTGGGCAGATGGCAACCTTGCCACGTTGGATATGATCGGCGAGGGCGACTGGCTGGGCATCAAGTAAGTCCGACCTGGTGATCCCTTTTTGGTGCTTGAAAACAGGAAATGCCAACCAACATGCAGGTACAGCGGCGCGGGGACGAACATCACAAAAGCCCTCATGAAAGGTGACAAGGCACCGGCCAAGTTCGTCGAAGCCATGGAGAAGATCTGCCAACGCGCTGCCAGCAAAGGTTGCCGGATCTGGATCGACGCGGAGCAGCAAACCCTGCAGGCGGCCATCGACCAATGGACCTTTGATCTCATGCGTCGCTACAACCAGCCCGGCCGCCGGGCCCTGATATACAACACAATCCAAGCCTACCTGAAATCCTCGCGCGACAAAGTCCAACACCAGCTCCAGCTTTCACGCCAGGAAGGGTGGCGGCTGGGCATCAAGCTCGTGCGCGGTGCCTACATCAACAACGACATCAGGGAGGCGATCCACGACACAAAGGCCGACACGGACGCCTCGTACAACGGCATCGTCGAGGACCTCCTCTGCGGGAAGTTTCCTGCCATGGCCGACCAAGAGTCGGTAGACCTCGACCTGCTCCTCGCGGGTCACAATGCCAGCACCATCCGGGGAGCAGCTCGACTGGCCTCCACCCTCGCAGCCGAATCAAAGCTGAAAGTCGTCCCGGAATTCGGGCAACTGCAGGGCATGGCCGACGACATCGGCTGCGAGCTGCTCCAGATGGCCGACAATACCAAGCGGGACAGCACGCTGCCTCTTCCCAACACTTATATCCCCAGAGTATACAAGTGTTTGACGTGGGGCAGCATCCAGGAATGCATGCAGTACCTGACGCGGCGACTTGTCGAGAATCGCGGTGCGGCCGACCGGATGAAAGTTGGTGCCGCAGAGTTCCGGAAAGAGCTGCTACGTAGGATAGGCATTAGGACTTGAAAGACTGTAAAGGGCCTGTTGATGATAATGCAATTTAACGAGCCAAGTCTGGGGGCATATTTTGTCTTTTTGTTTATACAGATGTGCTGTGGGACCATATCATGAGATAGATGCCAAATGCTGAGAAATTCCATCACTTTCCAAAGCTGTTTTACAACCCCTTACCCAAATCAAGACCAAAACCAAAACCAACTGCCAGCTCAATAATAATGGCCATGACAAGTGTGCGTTTCTCTCACGCTATCGTCCTTTGGTTTGGCTTGCCTTTCTCCTAAAACAACCCCGAAAACTCCTCCTATGCTGTGGCAGCGGCGGCGGCGGTGGTGGTGATACAACTCATGTTCTCATCACGATGCCAAAACGAGCAGCCTCCTCCTGCCAAAAGTGTCGTCGAGACCGTTCGGCCTCGAAGCCGGCGTGCTGGTTGCTGCTCTTCTTCACTGTGCCTGCCACAACCCACTTGGCGTACGCTCGAGCTTGGAGGTCGCGGAGAGAGTTGTTGCTGCTGGTGCGGCGACGGTCGGATGTCTCTTCTTCAATTTCGTGGCTGTGGTGGAAAAACGCCATTTTTTTTTTCTTTTGACTGATAGATACTGAGAGATGGTGGTGGTTGGATCGTACGTGTAGTTATTATCGGTAGTCACAGCACTATATTAGTCCTGGAACTATATGTCGATGATTATTTCGAGAACGTTGGTGGAGGAAAAGGTATCTCAATTCGCAATAACTCGTATGATGATTTTAGGTGAACTTTCTGGTCTGACACCGACACGAACGACTATTCGATCCAGAAGGCCGGCTCACCGTTATATAGGCACGTTTGTACTATATCGCTTCGGGCGCAATGACATAGACGGAGCCTCGTGGTAAGCGTCGTTTTCGGCCTTTGTGAGGTATTTTCGGCGCCATATTTGTGTTCAGGTACAAACACCAAAAGAAAAACCGAGGATTGGCTAGCTGAAGACTTGCACTGCCTCCATCTGCGCATGTAATGGGCAAAAGCGGGTTAGCGCATCGCTACAGCTGCCTCATTGAGTATGACTTCCTGTATAACTCGGTGCAGCCTTAAGCACCCCGCGAAAAATGGCTCATTAGGGTCGCCCGGATCGGAAAAGAGTTTGTCCTGCCCGTTCAGCCATTTGACGTCAGAGGGTTACGCAATGTCTTCCAAATAATGCGGAGCGGATGTCTACACGCACACACACAAGTACAAGTTCGCGAGATACGCGGATGGAAGGTATCGAGGCATATCTGAGTTTGACCTTTGTGTATTTTTGTGCTCTAGGAAAACCTTGCTATCACCGGGATATCAATGGAGCGCCAACTTCCCGCGCAATGGACGGTCTGACAGCCAATTCATTCACTTTCCGGGTTCGTCGACATACCTGCGCATGGTTTTCATGCTGGTCTCTCTGGATATCATTGTCCTCTCTGCATATAAGATTATCATGCGTGATTCGTCCCTCTTCATTCTTCGCCGTACGCCAGGTCATCGTCATCGTCTTCCTTCTTCTCAGCCTGTCCTTTATAGTCATACACGAGGCGGGCTCTTCGAAACTCGCTTCCCTTCCAGACCAGTACTCGCCGAGTGTATCGCCGTTCACCGTTGATCTCTTCAAACCCCCAGTTCTGCTCCGCCTGCCAGCCAGCCTCATCCATGTTCTTCACCCAGCTTTGAACGTGTTCATCGTCCAGAAACTTGGAATCTGTCTGCCCGTCCTTGAGTTTCTGGGCCTGCAAGAACACCGCGTCTTCTTGTGTACCCGGGCCCTCCATTTTGTATTCACCTGTTTTCCAGAATCTTGACTTGCCTCGGCAGTTCCCGAATATGCGATCATGGTGGTCGCGCTCTTGCCAGTCCAGCGTGCGGTTTTCTTGAGTCGTTGAAAGGCCCGAAGCCACAGACGTGATGTCGATGTGGTAGATGTCTTCTTGCTTGTATTCTTTGATGGTAAGCTACAGGAGGTCAGCCTCGATGGCCAATATCATACTATCCTTAACGTACGACGACCGTAGCCAAGCTGATGGCGGTTCGCGTGAGCCAGCTCAGGCCCTGGAGAGCGAGCATGGAATCGATATCATCTGAGAGGGTTTTGTTCTTGTAACGAGTCAGATTGACCCAGGCCCTTGACAGCAGGAATTTAACTACCATGACGAACTTGCCCGACAGGTTGGTGCAAGTGATCTCCGGCGGCGCAGCCATGTCTGTACGATCAGACACCTCACTTTTAGGGATTCTGCGAAGGGACGAAGCGGGGTACTCGACGGAACGCTGACCAGGTTCCGACAATCTTCAGGAATATCTTTAGACCTTAGATTTTGCTTGTTAAGAATGGAGTTGAGGTTTTATAACCTGCAGGGAGAAAGCGATGCGCAGCCTGAAGGGAAGGGTGCGCAGGATCAACCTGATCCTGACGTGTCACTGAATTGCACGCCGATGAACCACCGAGGCAGCTTTCCCCACCAATTGAAGCTGCGTAAGAGACAATCGTAACTCACTCTGTCACACCCACAAATGTGTCAGAATCACGGCCCAGGGGAAGGAGTCAGCCACGAAAGTTCCTCACAGGCACTGTATCACCTTGTATTGAGCGCTTTCGAAACTACGACGGAAAACATACCCAGTATTGCAGAGCTAGTATGTGAAACCGGATGATCTACGAGGAACATATTACCATAGGGCTAAATGCTCTAACTCAGCGTTGGCAATTCTTTCCAAAGCATGAACATGTGTATATACCAGGCAGACAGATTAAGCCAGCGCCTCGTGTCAGCATCCCCTGGTCCTCAAGGCGAAGATGGCACATTCCCGTTACAGAGTGACGAGGCAATAAGATCTCTCATTTGCCAACTCTCCCAGCGAAGTAGTCCACTTGTCTCCTCCTCTATACTCGTCTGGCCTTTGTCCTTCTTCATCGACGAGTCTTCTCATCGATGCATTTAATGCAAATTGGATCTTGTGCGTGTTGTGGAACCGTGGAGGGGTTTCGTAGTTATGTCGCTCTTTGAAAGATGAGCTGAATTCTGTCAAGATTGAATGGTTCTGTTCGCCGCTCGTGTTCTTCCAATGCGAAAGAATGTAAACGGACGTCCACCGCAAACTGCCCACGAGACTTTCTCAACTCAGCTCAGGAAACGCCCGTGGATCCTTCACAGAGCAGCACAGCCGACATCCACTCATTTGAATCTCAGTCTGCTGTGGTCTCCTATGTCCACAAACGGGTACCCAAGCGCAGAGTTTAGGTAGTACAAAAGAGACTTTGCAGGGGTAGGGGTTTCGGGCTGGATACTCCATGGCTAGGGTGTTCGTTAGCGTGAAGTGTGAATTGTCGATGCTGCTTCTGTGGGCGCATCGCTGTTTGCCGGACATGGAGGGCAAATTCCGAGACCAGCATATGGCATCTGCTGGGGATGGCACGTTGAAGGAAATGTCGTCTCGATCTGGAAATAGCCTTGATAGGACTGTCGCATCGAAACGAGATCCAGGCTTAGAACAGGCGCGGGCTCGGAAACTGCTGAAATTGTATCTTCCCTCACTTTGATATCGTTTGTTGAACAGCGGCCCGGAAGCGAGGGATCTTCCTGTATCCACTGAATGGCCCAGCCTTCGCAAGTTGAAAACTTTGTTGTGCTCAAAGTCCTTGATTTCAGGGTCCCAGTCGTCACTCCACCTTTTCTCAGCCATGGCCGTCCAGTCCATTGACGATTTTAACAGCCTTCCCTGGCTCTCCCTCTTCTAGTAAGTCCTTGTCAGTGTTCTCTCCCAAGTCTCTTTCTTCAAGGAACTCTCGACCCCTCAATCTGTCAGGCAAATACTCTTGCTTGACCTTTCCGTCCACGTAGTCCGGATTGTATTTGTACTCCTTTCCGTACCCCAATTCCTTCATCAACCGCGTCGGCGCGTTTCTCAAGTGGATCGGGACAGGTAGGCCTGCAATCCCGGGCTCTTCGAGAGCGTGCATCGCATTCGCAAGTGCTCGATACGCCCTGGTTGACTTTGGGGCAAGACACAATGCCACAGTGACGTGGGCAAGGTTGATTCTCGCCTCGGGCATACCGATTTTTTCGCACGCTGTGTATGCTGCGGTTGCGAGTGGGAGCAACGAATTGTCAGCCAGTCCGACGTCCTCGCTTGCGATCACAATCATCCGTCTGGCAATGTACAGCGGATCTTCCCCTGACTGGAGCATGCGCGCGAGGTAGTATAATGCGGCGTTAGGATCGGAACCTCGCACCGATTTGTGGAATGCGGAGATGGTGTCGTAGTGCTGATCACCGGCTCGATCGTAGACAAGGGTCTTTGTGAGCGATTGTTTCAGATCATCTAGAGTCATATTTGGCCGCCGGGAGAGGTCCATGGCCAACTCAAGAAGGTTGAGGGCAGTGCGAGCATCACCGTCAGCAAAGGCAGCAAGGTACCTGATCAATTCTTCATTCACGAGGTCCGTGGGATTATAATTGTCGCGTTCCGCTTCCAGTGCCCGTTGAAGGATCTCGCAGATATTCTGGTCGGTGAGCTTCTGCAAAGTAAAGGTCCGACATCTCGATAGAAGAGCGTTTTGCACCTTGAAACTGGGGTTCTCCGTCGTCGCACCGATCAGCGTGACATGTCCGGCCTCGACAGGACCGAGAAAGACATCCTGCTGGCTCTTGCTGAATCTGTGGATCTCGTCGCAGAATATGATTGTCTTGCGACCCGTGAGGGCCAGCTCACTTTTGGCTTCGGCGAAGATCTTCTTACACTCCGCCACCCCCGAAGACGTACTATTGATCTCCACGAAGCGAGATCCCACCATTCCCGCGATAACTCGCGCAATGGTCGTCTTTCCTGTTCCTGCGGCACCCCAGAGAATCATGCTGGGCACACGATCTTGTTCGATTAAGCCCCGCAGCACGCCGTTAAGGCCCACGAGGTCCTGTCCGCACACCTCATCGAGGGTCTTCGGGCGCATGCGTTCTGCTAGCGGCGCAGCCTTTTCGAAGGGGTTGTGTTTGAATTTCTTGATTGGGGGGGCAGCCGCTTCGGCACCATTGTGAGATGAACCTGTCTCATCATTCTTGATCACGGTGTGTCCATTCGGCTGCTGCGTCAACGTAGCGTCGAAGGGTCGTTTCGGTGTCGCCGTCGATGGTCGAGGATCGCTCGGAGATGGAATGGGCTGAGAGGATGAGAAGAAGGAGAAAGCATCGCGTTTGGCGGCGGGTGTCTTAAAGAACTTGCCCGGCGCAGGTGTGGATGTGTTGCTGTCATTCTCGATATACTCGGTGCAGTTGGAATCAATGTGGTCATTGATCGTGGTTTGTTTGACAGATTTGCCGCAGATCGGGCATGCCACCATCATGGGTATGTCATACTTCAACGTATTACAATGCAGATATCAATGACCAAGTTGAGCGCAATATGGGACTGCAATGGTGGTGAAATAGCCTGCGATTGTAAATCATTGGAGTACTTGGTACTCGGCACAATCGCGTCGCACGCGTTGACCCCCGCTCGTGACGAGGCTGAGCATCCCCTTTAAAAACGCCTACAAGCACAATCGTCTTTGTACGCGAAAGACCAAGTAAAAGTCCAGGCAGTCGGATGTCGTGTTCTACTATATGAATCGTCCAAAACCACAGTGAGTATGTCAGAGCACTCTAATCTTGTATATATATATATATAGCTCCAACTTGCCAAAGCTTCTATAAAAGAGTTTGATCTTAGGCCATATACTTTTTCAGGCCCCTCAGTCGGCCCTTTGCGTCTTCCAAGACATCATCGTTCTTACAAACGGCGAATCTCATCCAATCCTCCGCCAAATGTGCCCTTTCGTCCGTGTAGAACTCACTCGGCGGAATCGCGGCAACCCCCAACTCCATGATCAAAAACCACGACATCTTGAAATCTCGTGGGCGGTCTTTGACATGATCCGGGAACTTGTAGCCCTCGGGAAGGTTGACCTTTGACAGATTTGCGAGCACAAAGTAGCCACCCTCAGGAACTGAGTAGGGAATGCCCAGTTCGTCGAAGATCTGGCAGAAGCGGTCCATTTTGCCTTTCATCTCTGTGATTTGTTGGTCCCAGAACCCGACTTTGTCTGCCTGTTCAAACCCGATTGCCGCTGCTTCTTGTAAAGGTGAAACACTCGAGTAGCAGATTCTCGTATGTGCTGCGGCCACGTATTTGATCAGCTCTGGAGGGCCGATTAGATAGCCTACGCGCCAGCCTGTCGCGTAGAAATTCTTCCCGGCGGACCCCACGGTGATGGTCATTTTGGCGAGCTCGGGGGAGAGTGTAGCTATTCTCGTGAAGGGAACATAGTATAAACGGTCATACACCTCGTCCGACAGGATGATGACTTTGTGTTTCAAGCACAGGTCGCCAATTTTCGTCAGCTCTTCCTTATTCAAAACTTTCCCGACTGGGTTGTGAGGCGAGTTTAACACAATCATCTTTGTCTTGGAATTAAATGCCTTCTCAAGCTCGTCAAAGTCGATGGTCCAGTTCGCCGCAGAGGATGTTCGTTCCGCGCCGTCTGCGGGTGGGTGCATAGGGACATATCTTATTGTTCCGCCGGGCATCTCAATATTACTAAGATACTGGTCGAAGAAGGGTTCGAATATGATCACTTCGTCGCCTGGTTCGATAAACCCCATGAACGCACTCAACATGCCTGCAACCATTCAATATTGGTTCATCCTGGATTTTCCATGACTCCTACCTTCATTGGCCCCCGTTGTAATGGTGACTTCGGTTTCTGGATCCAACTTTCGTCCAAAATAGGGAGAGTATGCATCGGCGAGGGCCTTTTTTAACCTCGGCCGGCCTTTGGTAGGGGAATACTGATTGCACTCTACTCGGTCAAGCGCACTCTTCGCAGCATCAATGATGAATTGGGGTGGATTGTAGCCACTGTTGACCAGGTATTAGTCCTCGAGCCTTCCACAATGGGGACGAGCAGTCATGTCGGTGCGTGTGCCTGCATACTCACAAAAACCCTTGGCCCATGTTCACAATCGGCTGCACGGGAGACGCTGCGGCGGCCTCGTTGACGATAGACCAAACATCCTGCCTCTGCCCCGCGACGCGCTTTGCAGGCGCAAACTTGGCGTCCATTCCAGGCGAGGATGAGAAAGCGCAGCGAGAAACGCGGGTATGGCTCGAATGCGTTGGACTGCCTCTGTTAGCGAGCGGTAGCTCTACTCGAAACACTTGACGAGAGGCGGATCGGACTGCTGCGGTGGTCGTTGCGAAGTTGAGGTTCATGAGTCCTGAACACCACAAGAACCTAGATCAAGAAAAAAAATCGGGGAAGTGCGACTTGGGAGGATAAAAAGCCATATACTGAGTACAGAGAGTGTGAGAAGGGCAGCTGGGGTGACCAGTGAGAGGGGGCAGGAAATGATTGCGAGATCGGGAGAAACAATGTCGCTCTTCATATTAACCACTTATTAACCACGGACTGCCACCCAACCACCCAACGGATGTCTAACCATAATCTCACTTTTCCCCGTTCTGTATCACTTTGATCAGGCTTTGATAGCCACCACGGCCTCGTTTTCTTCACCCAGACTGGTTCCTCTGCGCATCGGGCGTAGAGATTGCCCTGACACATCAACTGGTAACTTCACCAACAGAGATATCCGATGCTCAAAATGTGGTACCCTCGAAAACTTGCGTTCGGTATTTGCCCGCTTCTGTCCCACGGGGTTCCCACCCGGCGTCCATCAGAGCAACTAGCTACGGACCCCTGCCGAGCATACAACGGCGAGGATCTCGTATACAGTATACAATTCAATCACATAATGGAACAAGCACATCTCAAAGGCCGTGGCTCGAGCTCAAAAAGAAAGACTCGGGATGGTTGGTAATGATCATTCACTTTGATTCAGTTCGTCAAGTAGGTCATGTCAAGTGAAACCCCGATACCCAAGAACTTTTGACGCCGTATAAAATATGTAGTGAGTTCACCGGTCCGTTCTAATACCCGATCTATACAGGCATAGATATCCCTTTGTCCAGTACAAGGCTGTACATCACTCGCCTCTTTCTGTCTGTACAGTTTTGTCGCCACGTATCTCCTTTATGCATACCTCGCACTTTCTCCTCGCTGGGGATAGCCATCCCAACCACCGTACGCAGGCGGTGGTTGAGGAGGGTACCAGCCATGTGGCGAGGTCATTTGTACAGGCGACGGTTCCCATCCGCCGCCATATCCACGGTCTCTCATCTGGGGGGGAATTTGAGGTCCCTCCCAGCCGCCACGTTGTGCCCCTTGAACTCCACCTCTGTTTTGGCGTTGCCCAGGGACAATGCCATTCAGTTTCTTTCCCCTTGGTCGTCTGCATGCCCTGATGCAGCATCCCAGTATAGCTAGTAGTATGAGACCCCCAATTGCGCTGGCTAAAGCGATCACCAGAGTTTTATTGTCATCAATCCAAGACTTGACTTCGCCCCCAATGGAGCTGCCTCTGCATACACCATTCTCGCATCGACCACCACCACCGCACGGGGTACCATCGAGAAAGTTTTGTTGCATGCTGTAACAGACGTTTCGTCCAAAGTCTGGACTAGCACAACTCAAACTGCAGGTTTGGCTGTTGCAAGCATAGGTGTCATTGTCGCTCGTGTAGCTACCCATGAGAGTCTTGCACTGGAGGTCTCGACTCGTGCACTGGCCACTGGCACATTCGAGCCCACTGCCGCAGTCAGTCCCGTCGGGTGCGGTGGTGTCTGTAGGGCATGTTCCGTTGGTGCCAGAGCATGTCTCGGCAGGATCACATTGACCAGTGCTAGCTCGGCAGACAGTCCCAACAGAAGCGAACTGGCAAGTCGTCGTACAACAGCCCTCGTTGCTGGGGTCGCAAACTGCGCCTGTATTGAATTTGCAAGTTGTGGGGTTGCAGCAGCTGTTCCCAGCACAAGATTCGGTGCCACCACAATCACAGTCTTCACCTTCCTCGACGATACCATTACCGCACTGGTTGCCGCTAATGGTAACGACACCTTTGTTGTCAGTAAGACACTGTGACTGGACCGAGTTGCGGCCTAAGGCGCTGCAAATATTCCCGACGGAGCAGGGCGAGAATTTACTAATGTCTGGTGAAGAGAAGGGATTCATCATGTATTGAGCATTAGCATCGCAAGTGCTGGAGGACAGTGGGCAGCATTGGCCAGAGTTGACAACGTTAGAATCGCCGCAAGTGCTGGAATCACAATCGTGGACGGCTCCAAAAGTATGTCCGCTTTCGTGAGCAAATACTTGCCACTCACTAGATGTTTTCGCGATGACATTTGCGCCAGTGACACTCTGAGAGTTGCCACTAGTGTCTTGCTGTGAAGTGGAACCGTGATTGCACAATTGTCCAAGCCAGGCCAGGCCAACTTCAGCTCCAGTGTTACAAGTAGTGAAGAGAGACCAGTAAGCATTGTCGTCTCCTCGTTGACCACGCCATGAAGAGAAGAGGTTGAGCCGTTGTGTTATATCGGTGCTGCTTGAGCAACCTACATTCCACGCCGTCTGAGTGCTTGGTGTCCCTGGACATTCGCCGTCGGAAACAGTCAGATTGCGGAGACCGAGAGTGATGTTGAAAGTAGATTGATACAACTCAGAGGCAGTATTGACCAAGCTAATAACGTTTTGTCGCAGGGTGTCGGTTGAGTTGAAACTCGCGGTATATGTGCAATCGGTAGCGACGCCGACCAAGGCGACTTTGCGAGTGGTTGGACAGCCTGCGGTACTACCGATGGTAGAAGCCAGATTGACTCCCGCTGAATTGCCTGAGCCCACCCCGCCACCATCGATGTTGCTCTGACGTTTTTCAAACATATTGGCAATTGACATGGCGCCCATGTCTCCCCAGAAGCCATCGTCACGTTTGAGCATCAAGTCGCGGTAGATGGGATGGTCTGGATGAGTATTGAACTCCAACTTGTCAGAAGCACAGGTCAAGCCCGCGCTCCGTTTCAGTTCCGTATGAGACTGCCGGCTGACGTCCGAATCACGCCAGACAGCCATATACTCATCTTCATCTTCTTCCAGTTCGGGATCAAGCTCGTGCTTGGTGGCCATGTAGTTTGACTTCAATTGGACGTTGTGGTGGTTGCCCATGACAGTGAAAGCACCCTCAAAGAGAGGCTTGACGCCATCGCGCCTGATAGCAATTCGAGCCCAGCCGACATGTTGGTTTACTCCGTCGTCGTTAACGAGAAAAGCCTTACCCTGGTAAATCTTGTGTTCCTCACGCTGCATTTTCTCAACGTGTCTGATGTTGCCATATTTGTCGATATATTCAACGTAAGAGTCTTCGTGAATTATGTCATGGTTCGGCTCCAGGCTCAGTCGAACATGTTCTGTGCTCTGATGTAGGTCGAAAGTCAAGTCGAAGCTGGATGTACAGTGCACCCTTTGTGATGGTGTTTGTATTCGAGGGTTTTCAATTAATGATAGGTAGTTTAAAGGATTCCGTGATCGAGAGTGTGCATCGGCCGTGCTCGCAAACAACAGCAACAGACATGATGCGACGCCCGTGGCGAGATTCTGAAGAAGGCGCATGTTGCGCTGACGGAAAATTAGAGAGAAGGCTGAGGGCGAGGTTGCGCAGGTTGCGGAGAGTGTTTAGATTGCTCTGGATTCAGTTTGCATTGAGATGGCAATCCAGGCGCCCAAAAGGAAACGTTATACAGCAATTGTCCGAACGGAGAGTAAGTCGGTCGGGTCAGTCAGCAGAGAAATCCCTCTTACAGCGGTGGTTGTTGTGAGTAGGTCGGGATGGATGTGTCGACGGCGCAGGCAGAACTGCTTCGAGATGTAATTATGCTAGTGGAGGGCAGGATGGACTGAAGATGGCCTGTGTACTGTACACAGAAGTTAAGGTTGAACGATAGATGTATGTAGATCAAGAAGAACGAATGTAGTTGTCGTATGCCCAGACGGGCAGTGCGGACGAAGGTGCAGTGGTAATGATAATGGGATGGGCGCTGCGAGCAACGGCAGAGAAGTGCAACGAGCAGGATGAGGAGGAAACCCGCCGCCTTGCAGCGGGTTGCGGGCTGGGTACGAGTAAGTCGGTGGGCGCAGCCACCCAAATGATCGGGATCCGGAAAGGCGCCCTGGCTCCCTACCCACCTTTCCCAGCATGACGAGTCGCCAAGGAACCACTAAAGCAATCATTGCCACGCTCAGCAAAACTCCGATCGCTAAACACCCGCAGTCAGTCAAGATTCACTCCAGAAGAAGATCTACACACCAGAGTTCGTTGGTTCTCTCTCCCATCTGGGACAATATCTGTTTCCGTTCAAATCAACACTTGACCTCGAGTGTGCCCAGTCTATCAATAGATGTACCGAGGCATAATCCCGCTGTTATCCAACCCAATTTGAGTAATGACCACGGCATCAATAACTAGAAAGAGGTGGTCATATGAGGTAACCCAAGGACTGTGAGAAAACCGTTACTCGTAAACACAGATCCTGCGACTCAGCCACTACCAACACCCAAGTGGTTAGCAGTTGGAAGGGGTTCCATTGCCAAGCTCACAAGTTACAGGCGAGCGACTATTCGACCACCATGTCCGCACACTACGAGGTACGAGGCACAAGTACAAGTATCTCGGATATCGGCAGATCCGTTCTGCCCCTGGGTGCCAACGTCTCCCCAAACGCCTCTGAGACAACACTAGATACCCACAATATGAATAGGGACGTGTAATCAACGTTGGATTCTGCCAAACTCCGATTACTCTGACACTTGCGAATGGCGCCGTACTGTGTCACAGTTTTGCCTTTCAGCTTTCCAATCGCCCAATACCCATTCCTACTTTCTTCCTGGTACACCTGTTTACTCGAACAAGACAAAACATAACTCATCGGCCTGTATCTTGTTCAAGCCTCAGTCTCGACACCAGGCTCTCTCCCACCAAGCCCTCCTGTGAATCGTTTCTTGATCTTGCTCATTCCAATCTTGGCTTCATCTTTGGCAAACTTGACGTTTCTCGCCGGTGTCCATTGCGACAACCCTCGATGCTTGCGTTCCTCCGCTCGTTTTCCGGTCTTCTTCTCGAAACCGCTATCTCTCTTCTGCACAGGTTGAACTGAGTTCGTCGATGTCTCGGTCATGGTTGTATAGCCGGTCTCACCTGTTGCTGTGGTATCAGCACTGGGCCGCCCATTCATACCTTCAGCATAGCCATTGAGGCCATCAACGTCCTTCGGGTCCTTCTGGAATGCTCCTTCCGGAATATTGGTGGCATCAGTGATGCCCAAGTCCGATGAGTCATCATCAATAGGCTCGTCGTCGTCATCATCATTATCTGACGGGTTATATGGGTCGTGGGGAGGTTCGTCAGTACCGGGCTCGGCAATCTTTTCGTGCTTTTTATTGGTGTAAGCCCTGGGATCATGACTGAATGCCCCAGACCAGTCTTCGCCAGTCTTGCTGAGCCATATGCGTTTCTCTTTCTCCGACACTTCTTGGTGGAGAATGTCACGGCCCTCTTTCAGAGAAGCCTCGTGCAGTTCTTGGATATTTTCTGGCACCTCGCCTTGGACAACTCGCTCGCGCACACCTTCGGTCAAGCATGCCTCGAACGTTTCATAAGTCTCCCGACTATTGTTGTCCACGATAAAGTCTCGGTGCGACTCATCCATGCCAGCCTTGAAGCGGCCTCGGAACTGGAGTCGGCCAACTTCCTTCAGATCTTCTAATCCTTTATCCATAAATGCTTTGGCATTCTCTTCAGTGATGTAGTTTTGTACGAGTCGGTTGCCATTCTTGGTCGTCCAAATGGGAATATCGATTGGTGTTTCTTCGTTGTCAATCAGATTCTGAAGCCAGATACAAGCGTACGCCGCTGCTCCACGTTTGCCTGTCACGTGGAACTCAAAGATGACTGGAGATCGATATCGGTACTTGACAGGTAGACGGATGTGGTTGTTGTTCTCACTGGAGACATCGAAGTAGACGCCATCACCACCTTCATTACTGTGGCACTGTGTTCGGGGGATTTTACCAACGCTACCACCTGTGCGGAGTTTTAGCTTTGAATTGGCCTTCCAACCTATGGTCACGATTCTGTCAGAAATGAATTCAAAGGTGCCAACATCCCAGCCTAGCATATTAGGAGGGAGTCGAGTTTCAACACTTCGGAAAAGCAACGAAACCCTGATTCTGCCAAACCCAATGCCACCATCAAGAGGATACCATCTGGTCACTTGAGAACTCGTGGTGAGTATATCTGACAGGCGAAGGGGCACAACACCCAAGATAGGGTCGTGCTCGCGATTCCGCTGATCACGCACAGTGATTGTGACTATTCCGGACCTCCAGTCTCGCATAAAGCGTTCGGTGCCGGCGTTGAAGATGGGTTTGCTGCTGACAGCTTTGGCTCGTGTGCGGTACACCAGCGTATCATTGAACAGGATTGTACAGTAGGAAGTTGGGAGTTCTGTTTCATTGGTCAGTACGCAGAAGGGAGCAACCAAAATCTTGGGACTTACTGATCGACTCTTCGTCGGTGCCCTCCCCGTAGGGCTTGGCTGGCTCAAACTCTTTACCCTTTCTATTGCCATCACTGCCCTTGATGTTCTCGAGTTCGAGGCTGACAATTTGGTGAATGATAACACTGCAGATACCACTAGGCCACAACGGGTCAGGGGGAGTATGTGCCACAGCATCTGCGTCTTCAGAGTCAATAACACCTTTCTCATCTTGGAGCTTCTCGTCATTCTTGAGCTCGTCCGGTAGGTTTTTGTCCTTGCCATCGGTACGAAGAGCAGGTCGAAATTTGGGTTTGCCAAAGTAGCCCACTTCCCAATGCAGCTCACCCGGCATCTCGCTGCCCTGGTGGGTGCCGGCGAGCTTTGAGATTTGAGGATACATTTTGCCCGGATGTTGAATCATTTTCTGCATGGACAGCTCAACCTTTCCTACTATATCGTCCGCAGAGTTGCGGTCGGAGTCCCACAACTCCACACTGAGTTGTTCGTCGGCTTTGATGAGCTCAGGTGTGACAAGAAGAGCTGCGGTTTCTTCCCAAACGGGATTGAGGTCGTCTGTGATGACACGAGTGCAGTACATTGGCTTTCCATATTTGGAGAAGGATAGGTTGATGTAAGGGTCGCTTCCTCCATATTTGCTTCCTCGACGATCTTGCTTGCTGAGGCCGATGGCACGATGGATGCGGACCCACATGACACCCATGGCCTGTGTGTCTTTGGTGATGTCGTCTCCTTGCAGCATGGACTTCAGGTCGAGCTGCATTGATTTTGGAGCCACATACATGCTTGCCGCTGCGCCTATCGCATAGTTGACGAAGTTAGATATCAACGGCAGATTGAGGATATTAACCCCCTTCTGCACCATGGGAATGCAGCCGGCTTGAACATGAGGAACTCCCATCAGGGTGAAGGTGAGACTCTTTGCAAAAGGTGGTTCGGGGGTCATCTGCAGCCGCAAGCGGACGGTTCCGACAAGCTCTTGAAGTTCAACGAAAATAGGAAGCGGTACGCCGATGAGCCCCTTGATTCCGAGATAGAAGACAAGGTTCATGTGCATGTTCCTGGCCCTCGAAGCAGCAGACGCACGATTACCAGCGGGTTTGGCGTGATACGCAAAGGCAATCTCGAGGTTATAATAATCACCACCTTCTTCGTCTGCTGCCGCCTCCTGAGGGTCTTTGGTCTTCTTGTTCTCTTCATGAATGCTCTTCTTAAGCTCGTGCATTTTGGAGTCAGGCAAAGCCCGCAGACTGAGAATTCGGATTGGGTTACTTCCTTGATCGATTTCGGCCACTCTGACGTTGTTGATGACACCAGGGACAGATGCTTGCATGACATCTTCTAGGGTGTCTGCCACAGCGGCAAACATATCCGGGTTGATCAAGCCCCAAACAACGCCCAGGAATGTGTTCATCCATTCGACTGATTCAGGGAGGAGGTTGGCCACAGCCTATAGATGTCAGCCTCAGGCTATGTCTGGCCACTGAGTGGATCCGAAGACTTACCGTTTCTCCTCTGCTCTGTTCACTGCTCCATTCCACCTCACGGCCACTTCGAACCACCTCTTTCATCCACAACCAGACGGCAGAAGCGAGGCACATGCCCAATGGAATCAGACCCTTAAGAGAGCCGCCGAACATTTTCCCAAAAACGATAATGGATATGAGGATGGCAATGCATAGTCCACCAGCCCGATTTTCGAGAAGCTCGAACATCGGCTCATAACTAACTGAAGGGGTCGGGTGGAACAGAATGTTGGTCTTTTCTCCATGAATGGGGACGTCAGAAGTGCTGCCCTCGGCAACTGGGTCTGGAGGAGCAGTGATGTCTTGCTTTTCCTTGTACTCTGGGTTCTTCTGCGAAGGATCCGTCGCTACTGTAGTAGGTCGGCCCAGGTTGGCATTTGGCACTGATAGCTAGTCCAAGGTCAGTCGAGAACCCGCCAGATTGGAGGGAGTTTCACTCATACCTTAGGGTCATCGGCCCTTTCCATATACTCCTTCCCGACATCGGCAATGACCACCTGATTGCCAGTGACCGGATCGGTTACTGTTTTGCCGCCTTTCTTCTGTTGTTCATTCTTGTGTGGAGTGACTTCAGCCGAATACTTTTGAGCCTCTCCAGCAAGCTTCTGAGCATCGATAGCCTTGTCTCTTTCGGACTTGTCTTTGTCAAGATGTGCAACGAACTCCTTGATGTTAGGGATTCGATTTGTGCCACTCCAGGGCTTTCCCGGCTTCTGCTGTTGAGCCTCCATAATCACCTCTTGTGGGAAGAGGGCGAAGCCCTAATTGACAGAGTGGTTGTGCCTGAGGCCAAAGGCTCTCGAAGGGATAGCGCGAGACCAGCAAAGCTGCAACAGATGGGGCGGCAAGCTCCCGACGACGAGGAAAGGAGTGTGAGAGGAGGAGAGAAGACAGACAAAGGGAAACTATGAGAGGAGAATGGTGAGCAATTTAGCATGGAAGAGACTGCTCCCTTGTGAATTTCATAGTTGGCTGGCAAGCTGCAGTTTTTGGGAGTATGATGTCTGCTCCCGATCTGCTGTGACGTAACCACACTGACCTGCAACCAAGCCATCACCCGCGACGGGGGCGACAGGGGGTGACGGGGGTGACGGGGCCTAACAAAAGGCGTGTGTGGCTTGCCCCAAGCCTGGAAACGAACCAACAGGGCGTCGATACTAGACTTACTTGGGGGTCCGGCGGGGCATTTCTAGGCGAAACCTCATCGCTTAGCTGGCGATCAAGATCCAAACCGCACACGCCATCGTCAGCCAACACTCCAAAAATCATGGAAATTGCATCAAGCTAAACAGCTTCAGGTCCGAAAGCGCGTTGCCTGCCTTGCACAGGTACTTGTTAGGAAACCACAAGCGTATATCTGACTTTGAGTCTATCTCGATCTGCACACTTACGCCACACAGTGTTATCATAATCCGCTCCTCACTCGGTTGCTCTCTATTAGTGGCTTTCACCATGGGGGGAGTACTGTCAAGCCTTGCATCACGAGCTCGACCATACCTTGCTCCCGCCGATCCATGTCTCCAACACATGTCCCTCCTGGTCTAGAACTGCAAAGTCGGCGCGTCGACCAGGCTCGAGCCTCCCTCTCTTGCTTTCACCCATCATATCCGCCACGTTTTCTGTAACACACTGCACAGCTTCGGCAAGATTGCACCCGGTGTATGCCACTACATTGCGCACGCACTCGTCCAGTGTACAGCAACTGCCAATCAATGTATCTGTGCCTTCAATGGTCACTTTGTTGCCTTGCTTGAGCTGGTGCTGTGCGATCTGTCCGTGCCCGTCGTGTACGCCGTCGGGTAGGCCAGCAAGTTCAATGCTGTCGGTGATAAAGATGCATTTTCTCGGATCCGTCCGCAGACAAAGGGTTACCACTGAAGGGTGCAGGTGTATTCCGTCTGGAATGATCGAGTAGTAGCATTTACCGGTTCCCATCAGTCCAGCAAGCCCAGGATTGCGATGATGGAGAGGCAGCATTGCATTAAAGACATGTGTCAATGCTCGAGCACCCAGTTGCAGAGCAGCGAACCCCTCTTCATAAGTGGCCGCTGAATGTCCCAAAGAGATGACAATGTGAGGGTATTCTTCCTGCAGATGGCCCACGAGCGCGGTTGACCCAGGCAGCTCTGGTGCCAGTGTGATCAGCTTGATTGCGTGCCTGAGATTGCCCTCGCCATATAAGTCAGACGGAGATATCTGCGTAGGTTCTTGGAGGTAGACAGCGTTATGCGCTCCTTTCTTCGAGGCGTTGAGATACGGTCCCTCGACGTGTGCGCCTAGCAAGTTGGCGCCCGAGTCAAATGTTTGTGGTTTCAACAGAGGTACTATCTGAAGGCAGAGTTCAGCACGCCGGTGAAAACAGACTGGTTGAAATATTATCTCGATCGCAAACAGACCAGACAGAGAGCAGACGAAGCGAGATCAGCCTACCTGCTTCCACCGGTCCTTGTCTACCGTAGGAACTGTTGCCCACCAGCCCGTCACCCCATGGCGAATTTCCATTTTGCTGACGGCTTCCAACTTGCCTTCGTCGGTCTCGGGACCATCACCCAGGGCCAGTTGCGTAAAATGTACACCCTTCATCCCGTTGGTCTGCAGATCTAGAAACCCGGGCGCAATGATTTTGCCACCGAGATCTATTCTCTCGACGCCTTCTTGCCGAAAGTAGTAGTTAGGCGTGATAGTGCCTTGCTCAGTGCTAAAGTACAGATCTTGAGCCACCAATTCTCCCGAGATGCAAAGCAGACAGTTGGTGAAACATTTCAATGATCGGTCCATTGTAGGCGGAGGCTGTGGCGGTGGAAATAAAGGTTAAACCAGTTCGTCCGCAAGGATTGGAACCCGAGAAGGATGGTGATGATAAAGCTGAGAATTTTCGAAATTCCTACAGATCAAATGGTTGAAGTGTCTCGTCCGCCCGCACAACCATTTCTGCAGGGCCAAAACACGTGGCGGGTTCACTTTACCCTCCCTCACAATTACATATCTCAGGACTCATACATTTTATGCTTGGAATACCATATCGTTATTTCGTACATAGAATTCTTTGGTAATATGCATCTTCAGCCGCTTAGACAATCCTGTACCTGTCTGATCTCTCCATTCTCCTCAGACCGCTTCACATCCTGCACCGCATCTGCATCTAGAGATCTTCTCGGCTCTTCCAATGGAAGGCTCTGATCTTTTCTGACTTCTTCAGACAATTCCCCCGATCGAGCTAGACCAGATATTGACGAGTCTATAGTCCATTCCCATCTCCGTCGCTTCCGTTTCGAACTCGCAGTTGCGCATTGCGGTATTTCTTGTCTGCCTCGGTCCAGTTCAGATGAAGGGGATGGAGACACGGCAACAGACTTCCGCTTCCTCTTCTTGCGCGGCGAAACTTCATCCACACGGATTTGGCGGCCTACCTCGCCGCCACCGTCCTCATCGGTGGAGGTTCCACTTTGCTCTTCATTCTCGGAAGGTTGAGATTCCTCATCGGACGAACTCAGGTCTGCGTGGCGCATGGTGTAGGTCTTTGTGAAAATTTCTTCCTCCAATTCGGCACGGAATGCGACCCTCTTGATCGCTGGAAAAAACACTCGTCGACCAGCCAAGCGAGGACTTGCGCTGACAGACGGTCGGCGAATTTCTCGCGGAAGCGGACTATTTTTCAATATCGAATGGACGCCAAAAGGCAAATTTAGGATGTAAGGATGCTCTGAGAGCTTTACAACCGGAGAGCTCGAATGTGCACTTCCTCTTGGTTGCGAATGCGTCCCCGGTGATGGAAGCGTTGTCACTGGTGAAGGTCTGTAGGCAAGATCAAATGTATTATTGAATGTGTTTAATGTCGTTGGGGTCGTGGTAGCACCAGTATTGCTTCCGGTCTGACAACTGGTCGATCCATGAAAGGTCGGAGCGAGATCTGAAGTCCTTAGTGATAGTTTTGGTTTTTTCCCCGGTGAGGGAGGATGTAGAGGTCGGACATTTTCTGTCGGAAACATGGATAATGGGAGAACCGGGTCGAGGTGAGATAGGATATGTGGTATAGGCTGAGCCATAGATATGGCAAGCATTTTGCTTGCTGCAGAAGCCTCTGACAACGCCGAAGACCCGCTCATGAAATCGAGAAGTTCGCCTTTCAACTCCAGCTGAACTCCCTCATATATCCCCGTAGTTCTTATGGTAGGACCAAGTGGATAAGAGGGATCTAGCGAGAGGGTTTTGGGTTGGGATTTAGGATGGTCGGGGGTCGTGCACGCGAGTAAGCACGTAAGGGGTGAGCTCAACTCCAGATCGTTGGAGCCTTCTCGTCAGTATCTTGGTCACTGGGCCACACCAACTTAATGCAAAAACTCGCATCCAGGAAAATGCCCATGGGCCTCACATAAGCATCACGACACCTATAAAACCAACATTGGCAGCACCGTGTAAGAAGGGGAGATGGAACGCAGGTCTTCGGGCGTGAGCAGCTGATATGGCTGCAGGTGTAGGAAGGGACAAACGGTGCTGAGTACCCACCGCGTCATCCTGGCAAGTAGCCGGCGAAAAAAGATGTTCCCAAATTTGCCGCCATTGCCTCAGCTAGGCAAACCAGTGCAGGCGAATCCTGGAGTATTTGGGATCTTGTCCTGCTCTTTCAGGCATCAGGCGGACCTGGTGCTTTTCCAGGATCCGTTGACCAGGTGTCGGCGGTTAGGAGTGTCTTGGAGAGAATGGAGTAACAGCTGTGGCTTGATTGTTGGGCCGGAGGAAGAGCTGGAGAACGATACAGCTGGTGGACAGGGTGTGCGCATTAGCTTACGAAGTTGGGCGGCTTCATCTTGGCCCAGAGCACGAGATGCAGGAACAGTCCTGGGATAATGCTAGAGAAGATTGGGCAAAACGTGGCCTTGATCGCATATCCGTAGGCGCTCGACTCTATTTTCGGCATCGAACTGCCTGAAGGAGGGGTGATGGGGAAGAGGCCAGCAAGGCCAGAATTGGCGGTTGAAATGATACTATCGGGGGAAATGGGGGCAGCCCAAGGGGCAGAGGGCCAGATGCATTGGGTGACGGGGTTGATGAGTTTTCAGAAATAGGCGAGAGAAAGTTTGGGTTGAAAATAGACGACGAGCACCCAACGAGGAGTCCAGAATTGGAGTAGTCAGCACTCTCACGCACCAGAGAGGCGTGAGATCTGCTAAGGTTGTCAAGTACCCTGGCCCCACGATGCCGACAAAAGTCTGGCCACGGATAATAGTGACTCCGCTTCCGAGGGCAGTGATGGGTGAATTGGGCACCATTTCGGCGTCGCCTTGCTCTTCCAGCTATGTACGAAGACTTTTGTGTGTCCAGGACAGCTGAGCCACTGATCCACCCGTGATTGAACAGCCTTCTCTCGCAATCAGAACTACTCTGTACGAGAAATCTGGGCTTTTGGTCCAGCTGGATTCTGGTGGACCTCGCGTCTATTCATCATGGCTTACGACTAAATCGTGGTACCTCCGGTGCGCAGCCAATGCGAATGCCGGAATGATGTTTTCACAGACCTCGCACCGCTCCAATGGCTGGCTCTCGCTATCTTCCGATTCCCAGGCATCCTCTGCCGACATGTCAATTTCGAAGTTTGCCATTATTGCGTCGGAGGACTCAGCAGCTGGAGACATCGGGATGGACAACCCATTGTGCTCCGCTTCCTGTGGGTGGACGGTCACTTTGAAATCCTTGAGCACCTCATCCTGTCGCCGGAACATCCTTCCAATATCCCGCCCCTGACTTTCTTTTGTCTCAGCTGCTGTCTCTGCCATGTTCGTGGCAGCAACATTGATTAAGCTGAGATTCCAGCCGGCCTGTTCGTGATGTAGTTTTCGAAACATTGGAATCAGTGCTTCTTCGACCAAACGGTGGGCCAGCGCAGACGGGGTCTCATTCAGGCTGAAGACAAAGTTCGGCATAGGCCCCGATCGAGAAGTGCGCTGAAAAATGCGAGCTCGTGCTCCATCTGGACCTAGTGCTGGACGAGGTCTTGTAGACAGTCGCAGAGTCCGGGGATGTGCAACCCAGCGACGTTGCGGGATTTCGATATCGCCTCCAACCTCGTCGGTGTCCTCTAATAGATCAATATGCATGCGCCGAATCAATCTCTCACCCAAAATTTGGAGCTGCTTTTTGACTTCTTCGAAGGAGTGTAGGTACTTCATGTACGAATCCTCCTGGCTTATCTGTGAAGGAATGCGCTTCACTTTCGCGACCTCCGAGTCATCAACCCCATGAATCAAGTCCCAGATCTTTCCTCCAATACCTTTTGTTGAGCCTGGGCCAGCCAAAATATCCTCGAGCAGCTTAGATCCCATACCAGGATAAGTGCGGACATCAGCAACAGTCACTGACTCTTTCGTGCCACCGTACACTAGACCTGCAGAAAAAGCCGCATCTCGCCCAAGTATATGGGCACGGATCTTCTGGGCCAGCTTGAATCCAATGCCGGGGATCTTTCCTATGTCATGGTCATCAAGAAACTGGGTAACAGTGCTCTCAGCACCGCCAACTCGTTCACATGGTGGCAAAATTGTTGTTTGGTTTTTGGGTTTGTTCACATTTCCAGCCAACTTCGCCAATAGCTTGTTCATAGCCACTCCCACCGTGGATGTGTATCCTTTCTGGGATTCCAATTCGTGCCGAAGATGTCTTGCGAGATGGCTGCCAAGTACGAGGCGCATTTGCAACTCTTCGTATTCTTGAGAGACGTGGATAGAGGGCGACGGACTCGACGGAAAGGTAGGACCATACACACTCGATGCGTCGTATGCGAAGCCAATCGTAGGGTCGTCTCTGTTCGTGCAGAAGAAGGAGTGAGTAAGATCATTAGGATTGAGCAAACCCAGGTTGTAGTCTACCATATCCGTGCAATCGAGCCTGTAGAGCCGTCAGCAGGATGCTGACAATTGGATGACTCGAGCGTACCAGACTTCATCAAAACCAAGTCGCTCTGCCCTCCCACTCCAGATGGACTGCTGGAGGAAAGTGTACAGATCCTTGGACGCATCACGAAAACGAGTCAAGTCCTCACCTAGGACAATCACTACCTCCGGGCACACTTTTTTGGCCTCAGTGATAAGCTGAAGTTTCCGCAGACCCCTTCGTCGTGCTTCGTAGTTACAGGTTACAACAATTTGCTTTTGTTGTATGGCCAGCGGCACCGATTTGAGGGCTGGGTTCTCATTTTCGACAACTGAGGCGTAGAAACAGTCGTAGTCGAAATGGATAATGACTCGCTGCAGGCCATGAGGTCTGTGCATATTAGTATCAAGACCATGGTGGCCGGGCCCAATACTTGAGAGTGAGCACGGCTATGGCCTCATTCGCAAAGATGACAGCGGTGGTGGAATGAAGAGAAGATACCAAACTCAGTAGGATTATGTTTGTGGCTTGAGTGGTTAGCGGGCAATGTGACCCGTATGGAGGGAATGCGCCAGTCGCGTCCTATGGCTCGGTCGCGTCAAGTCGATAACAATTTACCGCATCACGTTCCTCCGAAATACTATCTGCTTCACTCTCTGCTGATTAATTTCTGCTTAAACAATTTCACCTTTCATGTCGCGTCAAAGGCAGTCCAGGTGACGGAAGGCGCAGCTGCGCCCACTACGAGCAGGTCAATGTCGAATCCCTCTTTTCCAGGTCGAAATCTCTATGCATCCTCGAGTAAGCTCCCCGATCGCACGGCGCAAAAGGCCGGAACCACTGTTCCCTCCCAGCAGTATCCGCAGTCTACATTTGGGCGACGGCCTGAGCAACAATACCAGTTCGGACAGTCTATCGCGCCCCAGCATGGCGCGTTGGGTGGGAGGCAGAGTATGGAGAAAGAATCGAACGCTCTTAGCGAATTAAGCGAGGAACAAAGAGATGAAATAAATGAAGCCGTATGCGCCGAACTCACCCTGCATCTACAGTACGTTACTAACTCTGCAGTTCTCATTATTCGACCTCGATCGGGACCGGCACCTAGACTACCATGAAGTGCGTGTCGCGATGAGATCTTTAGGGTTTTCTATGCCCAAGCCAGAAGTCGCGCAGATCATGCAATCGCAAGGAGTGCCGAAGCCACAGTTTAAGAGAGGGCCTCCCGTCAAAGGACAACAGACATATCACTCTAGCCAGCTTCTTTTACCACAAAACGCGTTTCAGCGCATAGCGGCGCAAAAGATATTCGAACGCGACCCTACAGAGGAAGTTGAACGAGCCCTATTACTATTCGATCCAGACCAGCGAGGTTACATTGAAGTGGATGATATTCGCAGAGTCGCTCGAGAACTAGGTGAGACGGGTCTCGAGGATGAAGAAATACAGGCAATGGTGGAGGAGTTTGACTATGACGGGACAGGAAGCGTTGCGAAAGAGGCCTTTTATGCCATTTGTCTGCAATGAGCGTTTCCCTCTGATTATATTTGATGAAACTGATGATATCCCACGATGAGAACGACTTGGTTGGAATTGACGGCGTCCAAATTGTTGGAGACATTCCAGCTGTCGTGAATCTAATCAGGCTATTGGTTTTTATGGCCCAGTCTTGACTTGTATAATAATGGTGAGACGGGAATTGGCGTCATCGAAGCAAAGGTTGAACTAGCTGACTAGCTAACACATAGTGATGACCAGTTGCGCCGCAGTTCAGACGCGCAAACACGGAAAAGACGGTCATGACAATGATTTTTCTGGAGCTCCATGCTACACAAAAAGTGCTATATACTCTCCGCTGCCCTTCGTCCCAAATAGCTGAGATACACTGAAGAAATCCAATCAAAAGTGCCCCGAGGGTATATCTTCCACATTTATTTCAGCACCGCCCTACCTGGTTTATTCATCCCTCACTTCTTCTTTGACGCCTTGACCGTCTCGATGATCTTATCAACCACACTGGGATCGCTGAGGGTCGACGTATCTCCAAGGCTGTCCTCCTCTCCGCTCAAAATCTTTCTTAGAATTCTCCTCATGATCTTGCCGGAGCGAGTCTTGGGGAGATCGTCGACGACGAAGACGGCCTTTGGTGCTGCAAACGGACCAATGGACTTGCGCACTTGGAGGATCAGGTCCTTGCGTATCGGTTCACCGCTATCCACGCCATCCTTCAGCGACACAAACGCATTGACAGCTTGGCCCGTGAGTTCGTCGTTGATACCAACCACGGCAGCTTCAGCGACCCCTTCGTGTTCGATGAGGGCAGCTTCGATTTCTGCAGTGGACAAACGATGTCCAGAGACATTAACGACGTCATCGACACGACCCCGAATCCAGTAGTAACCTTCGTGATCACGACCGGCGCCGTCACCAGTAAACTGTTCTCAACGTCAGTTGATCCGTCCCTTGAAGCCTGTCAGGGAGAAAACTCACATAATAACCCTTGTACACGTTCAAATAGGTGTCCATGTATCTTTGATGTGCACCCCAGACAGTTCGCGCCATGCTTGGCCACGGCTGCTTGAATGCCAGCACCCCCTCCACATCATTGCCCTCAATTTCCTCACCAGAGACTGGGTCAATAATCGCAGGTTCAATACCGAAGAAGGGAAGCGAGGCACTGCCCGGTTTCGTCGGCGTCACACCAGCCAGCGGTGTGATCACATGAGAGCCGGTCTCGGTTTGCCAGTAGGTGTCAACAATATGAGCCTCTTCCTTGCCGACAGCTTCAAAATACCACTTCCAGACCTCGGCCGCGATTGGTTCACCAACCGAGCCCAAAACTCGCAGCTTGTGCAGCTGATGGTGGATATGCTCATCACCAGCTCTCTTCAACAGGCGGAGAGCGGTGGGGGCGACATAGAATTGCGTGACGCTGTGCTTGTCGATCACGTCCCAGTATCGGGAGAAGTTGGGGTAGGCTGGCGTACCCTCGAAGACCACGGTCGCGACACCAAGGAGGAGCGGCGCATATACGACGTAGGTATGCCCAGTGATCCAACCGACATCACCACCGCAGAAGAAGACATCATTGTCGTGGATATCGAAGACGTACTTGCCGGTTGTTGCAGCACCTAGGAGGTAGCCTGCGGTCGAGTGCATGACACCTTTGGGCTTACCAGTAGAGCCCGATGTGTAGAGCAGGAAAAGAGGATCCTCCGATGCCATGGACTCCGGGGCAATATAGGCGGGGTATTTTGCAGTCTCTTCATGCCACCAGTAATCTCGGCCTTTTGTCCACGGTACATCCGCACCTGTCCTCTGATAGACGAGCACGTGAGTGACACCCGGGCATTTCTTCAGTGCTTCATCAACAATCTTCTTGGTCCCGATCAGTTTGCCGCCACGCTTTCCTTCGTCGGTGGTAATGACGACTTTGGAATTGGCGTCGTTGATTCGGTCTGCTAGCGAGCCGGATGAGAAACCGGCAAAGACAACCGAGTGCACGGCGCCAATGCGGGTGACGGCGAGGAAAGAAATGACTGCTTCAGGAATCATGGGCAGGTAGAGGGCAACGGTATCGCCTTTCCTGACACCCATCTGTTTTAGGGTGTAGGCTACTCGTGAAACTTCGCGGAGGAGCTCGCCGTAGGTGAGGACACGACCCTCACCGGGTTCGTCTGCCTCGTAGATCACAGCAGGCTTGTCGGGGTTTTTGAAGGCGTGGCGGTCGACGCAGTTATAGCTGGCATTGAGGCGACCCTCTAAAAACCACGCGGCGTCGCCATTGGCGAAAGAGCCAGACCGAACGGTCTTGAAGTCTTTGTCCCAGTCCAGTAGTTCTCGGGCCATCTTTGCCCAGAACTTATCCGGCTGTTCGATGGACTCCTTGTACATGGCATAGTATTCGTCGAGGTCCTTAATGTGAGCCTTTCCGGGGCCTTTGGTGAAAAAGGGTTTAGGAACACTGCAAGGAGGTCAGAGCTGCCTGCCGTGCTAACAGTCGGACTTTGAAGCTTACTGGAAGGTGTCGACCTCGTGGGCTTCCGCCTGTGTGCCCATGGTCAGCGTGAGAAACACTTTTGAGAAGACACTTCGGGGAAAAGGAACATAACAAGAGCGACTTACCACGACGGGCCCTTTTTTGGGAGGCTGGACGTCGCCTTCAGACATTTTGTTCTATACGGACTGCTCGGCGACCTTGTTCAATGATAGGAGAGGAGAGGAGAGTAACAAGCGTGAGAGGAAAAGTCGAGCTCAGATAGACTCGAGGAGCGGGGAGTGGGTGGGTGTTTATATCGTGCGTGTTGCACCAGTGCGTAACGTCAAAGGGTAGAGAAGCAGGACCCGCATCCAGGGCGGGGAGATCAGGAGGTCTAATATAGAATAGTGCAGGCAAAGCAAACCCAACAAGAAGATGACGATTGAAATTCAACACACTTGGCTTGTACACCCTAACGGTTGCTCTCCATTTCTCCCTCTCTCCTTTCGCTTGCACATACGATTCAATCGCCTGACGCGGAGGAGAAGGAGCTCTCGAATCGCCATCCAACTCACCCCGCAGCGGCGAATCGACGCCCCAAGAGTCCAGTAGACGAGTTTTTGCCCAAAAATCCCAAACCCTCCCGCAGACCCATGCGTGCCTTGTCCCTTTTGAGACGCCGTCTGACGAAATTAACTGAAAATCCTCGCGCGGACGGGGAAGGCTGGAGCTGTTTCGATTGGGTTTCCGGGCCCAGCGATGGGTGCTCCTTGGTCGCCGCGCCAATCCGAAGCTGATGCCCCTCCATTTTCCTTTTATCCGTTGCGGACGGCGACAAGTTACGGAGGAATGCCATGAAAAGCCCAGTCCATCCGGGTTGGAGCCATGGCCAGAGAATCGCGATCCCTATAGCCTGTCTGGTCTTCCAAGCCAGCTTTGCCATCCATGAGTCTGCGCAGATCCTGCGAGCTCTTCATGGCAATCGCCATACCAAGGAACCCAAGTCCATACCCCGCGGGGTCTCTCACGCAAAAGCGTCACGCGTGCCAAAAGAAAACCCTCTCGGCCTTGCATCATCGCCCTTGGAGCATGACATCTGACCCTGGACATATGGAATCGGTGGTCCAATGGTGTGCTGCGCGAGAAATGCCCCGGCTGAGTCCAACGGGAGCATGCAGCCTCCGGAAGTCTGCGCCCAGCCGAGGGAAGCCCTCTCGGCAACTCAGCCAAATCCAGGAGACAGACATCGCCCATATTACGGACTGTTCGCAATCTAGATGCAGGCAGGCTTGTCCCGCTTATTTGGCCAAGCTTGTGGTGTGATGCTTCTGTCCAGTGTTTGTTCTTGTAGTTGCGAATGCCGGACTAGGTGAAAGAAGCAGGTACGCTGGAAAGAGAACTCATCTGACAATAATGTCGCCACACACAACAGCTGTGGTTTGTACTTGGGATATTTCCACCCTCAGCTTCCTTTCATCCAGGACGCTAATCCCAGCATGAACACCATAATCGCGCCGTCCCCGATGAATTCCTTGCCCATTTGTATCCACAGCCTTATTCCGCTTTTGCCCGACTGGCCTTTTGATACTGCTCTTGCGCCCTGGACCACTAGTTCTCCGGTCATGAACACAACAAACGGGTTCTGGAAGGTCGCTGGTGCCGGTGGATTCTCACCATACGTTTGAGTGGATTCATGTATGCGGAATACCAGGTAGAAGCCCGCCATCAAGGCGAAAATAACATGCACGGCTTTCCAGAAGCGTGTCGCCTGTATCTCGGCCTGGCTAGGTGGCGCCTTCGGATCTCCCATCACCATGTTCGTGAGGAAGGAAGGAAGGCCCGTTACCTTTGAGATGTCGTCGGGAGACAATCCGGGGCCAGCACCCATCCCACCAGGAGCATTGGGATCTGTTGAACTATCCATTCCTCCTATCATTGTTTGCAGCATCTTCAACATCGGGTCTTCCTCCTGTGTTTGGCCTGGTCCTCCTTGTGACAAGGGCTGTCGCAACATTGCCTTCAAGTACTCCTCCTGCGCTTTTAGCTGTTCCGCCGTCGGCGAGGCACCGGGTCCTCCAGGCGGTGGATCCATCGATTCTGGAGGAGATCTTGGAGGTGGCGTTGAAACTGGGGTTTCGTTGCGCACTGTGAGTAGAACCTCTTAGCCTGCTTTTTCTGGCAAATGTCCTGTAGTCGCATGTCGCGTGCAAATGATTTCCTGTTCAAGCACGACAGATCTGTGCCTAGAGTATCACTCACTGCTTTCCGGGGTCCTTCCACTCAATCTTGTAATCTTGTCCAGTCTCTCTGCCGCTGAGCCTGTGATTTTCGCTTCCCGCTTCTGTCGGCGAATGCGAGCTTGTCGCTGCGCTGGCGTCTCTTCCATCTCAGCCATCCTCACGATATCTGAAGAATATATCCTGTTGCCAACGACTGCGCAAGTCCTGTTACAGGCCTCTGATGGGGTGATCACTCTTTTAGCCAGATGTTGAGGAAGACTAAAGAGTAATTCGTATGCGCTTCGTTGCAATCGGACCGATTTCTGGGGAAATGGGGTGCGGTTCAGGAGCGCACAGGCAAGGGTTCAGAGAGCAAACAGCAGGAAAAGAGACAAAGTGTGGGTAGTGGATGTACCCCAGTCAGGTTTCAGCCTGTTCACAATCGGTGCATTGTCAGAAATCGAAAACAATTCGAAATGACGTACAGAGTGATTTGGCGCCTGCTACACGAGTCAAGCCTGTCAGAGCGAGTCATGTGATCTCGACTTGGCAGCCTAAGTGCAGAGATCCGCAGCTCATAGCGAAGGTCAAATCATCTCCATCCACCTCCCTTGGGGCGCGTTCATCCTCCTCTTATTCTTCTATTTGGTCGAAAAGTTACCTCGAGCGTATTCAGGCGCCGAGTCGTCGAGGGGTGAATCGATCACTTTCATCCACAGAGCTCTTCTGCCTGCGATATCCCCGGGTCGACTCGAACCCTCGTCTTTTTGGGCGCGTCACGAATTTCTTAGACCACTTTTCTATTCTCATTCCAATCCTCATTCCAATCGATTCGTCCGCTCTTTTTTTTGTCTTCATAAATCTCATCCTTCGCTTCCGAAAATTGCGCAAAGACGCGCCTCGATACCCGCCAACATGTCTTTTGGCGGTGGCGGCGGTTTCTCCTTCGGGTCGAGCAACAATACTCAAAACACGGGATTTGGAGGGTTCGGCAGCAATACCAATACTAGTACAGGTAAGTCAGAACTCGGATCAGGTCAGACAAGGAGGCCCTCTGATGTTTTTCTTTGTGATTCAGGGTTCGGTACAAACACGAGCACTACTGGCTTTGGTTCCAGCACTGCGCCAGCAAATCCATTTGGAGGCAGCACATTCGGCTCTAACACTAGTGGTGTGTGAATCATTCTTTCATTAGGCAAAGAGTCTTGACATTTTTGCACTGCCTGACCTGCGATATCCCCATGTTCCTTGTCCAAGAGTCTCTCTCTCTTGTTGTCGTAAATCTTCCCTCGTAACAAATGTCTCGGTTGAGGACTCCCCAACAAGGGTCCAAGCGACGACTGTCTCCTATCAATTTCACCCTTGTTGATGATGCGACTTCTTCACCTTCCATTCAGACCAAAAAACTAACGATGAGTTCTCAAGGTTTTGGTGGCAATACCAATACGTCCGGCTCCCTCTTTGGCAACAAGCCTGCCTCGAACCCTTTCGGATCGACAACCACAAACACAACAGGTGGACTATTTGGCAGCTCAAACACAAATACTGGATTTGGGTCGGGAAGTGGATTTGGAAGCACCAACAATGCCTTTGGCAATAACACTGGGGGTTCAAGCTTCAGTTTTGGAAGCGCGTCGAAACCTGCTTTTGGTTCCGGTACCAACTCGACTCCCATGTTTGGTCAAGGAGGTGCAGGGACAACTGGCGGTTTTGGATCGACTTCAAGCCCATTCGGTGCTGCTGGCAGCGGAACGGCTCTAAGCAATCAACCTGTCCCTCCATCCGAGGGCACCGCTTCCACGCCATATGCGCCCACGCTCGAAAAGGAAGCTGCAGGCCTATCCAGTAACTACCAGAGCATCAACTTTATGCCACCCTACCAAAAGTACTCATTCGAAGAGTTGCGACTAGCAGATTACAATGCTGGCCGCAGGTATGGAAACTCCACGGGCCAGGCGGGTGGGTTTGGTTCAAGCACTTTTGGGGGCTTTGGCACAAGCAACACTGGTTTTGGCACAAACACGAACACGAATCCTTTCGGCACGACAACCACGTCCTCATCAGGCTTCGGCTCCAATACAGCAACGACCGGTTTTGGTGGCGGTAATAGCCTGTTCGGAAACAAGCCTGCTGGTACAAATCTGTTCGGCCAGCAGTCCTCTGCTGCGCCTTCTAATACCCTCTTCGGAACCTCCAACACTGCGACAAATGCATTCGGTAGCGGGAGCACGGGGTTCGGGTCAGGAGGGGGTCTCTTCAATCAGAACCAAAACCAGAGTAAGCCAGGATTGTTTAACACCTCATCAAGTACTCCCTCGGCATTCTCGTTCGGCAACGCCAACACTGCCAATACGAACACCGGAAATGGTTTGTTTGGCAATAACACCAATACCGCGAACACTAATGCATTTGGTGGGAATCAACAACAACCTGGAGGAATGTTCGGGAACAATGCCAATCAGCAACAGCAAAAGCCCTCACTTTTCAACAACACAGCGTTTGGAGCATCAGCAAATCAGAATCAACAGCAAGGTGGTCCCTTCGGCAATAACAACAACGCACCCACCAGTGGTGGCATTTTTGGCAACAACACCAACACCAATACCGCTACCAGTGGTGGTATGTTTGGCACTAACAACACCCAGGGTACGTCTATGTTCGGATCTAATGCCAACAATCAGCAGAAACCGGGTGGTATATTTGGCGGGAGCACATTCGGGAACACTGGCACCAATACTGGTGGAGGTATTTTTGGAAATTCCAACAACCAACAACAGCCAGGAGGCTTGTTCGCACCCACAAATACGAACACAGGTTCAGGGTTTTCCTTTGGAAATACTGTCAACAAACCTGCCACCGGTTCTCTCTTCAACACTACGAACAACCAGCAGGGCGGCTTCGGTGGCTCAACTGGTGGCTTTGGAGGCCTGTTCGGCACTTCCCAAAATAACCAACAGAATCAACAGCAACCAGATTTCAAGGTTTCGTCCTTGAATGATCCTAACCCTTATGGGCAAACCTCTATCTGGACTGGGCTGCCCGTGCCTACACCGGATAATTCAAAGCCACTTTTCACACCTTTGTCTGCCACCCAGAAGTTGAAGGAGAGTCAATCAAAGCCACCGCCGAGCCTCAGACTCAATCAATCTCGTTACATGACGCCACCTAGACGATCTGGCTTCGGGTTCTCTTATTCGACCTATGGCACACCAAACAGTGCGGCCAGCACACCTGGCGGAAGTGGCTTAAGTAGCAGCATGTACGGTAGCCGTTCCTTCAATGGAGGCAGCTTCGGCCGCTCATTTGGCAAGAGTGCATCTACCAACAATTTGAGGTCTCACTTTGCAGGAGATGGCGAAGGCGTGCTTAGCCCTAATGCGTTTGCTTCCACAAATACCAGATGGTCAAGTGGAAATATGCGTAGGTTGACGATTGATCGGAGCATCAGAAACGATCTTTTCAGCCGACCTTCACTCCCTGCTTTCCCAACAAATGCTCTCAGCCAGTCAGTCAATGGGAACAATGAAGTTGCTGTTGTTACAAATGGTGAACCGTCGTCGACCAGCGAACCGGCGAACAAGCTGAAGAAACGCGTGAGCTTCGACAAAGATACCACTGGGGGTTCAAACGGGGCGTTGAATGGCGAATCTGGAGCCTTGGTGAGAACCGAGAGTGACAAAGACGAGGCTGATGGGTCTGCAGCTAGCCGTACTGTGAATGGCACGACAACATCTGAGGCCGAACCAGCTCGCGGCAATGAGCTCGCTGTTGTTCCAGAAGATCGCGAGTCTGATGACGTGATCTCCAGGAAGACGACCGTCCAAGCCAAGCCAGATCCTCAACCTGGGGACTACTGGATGAAACCTACTCGTGCTGAGCTGAGCAAGATGCCTCGTGAGAAGCTGTCCCGATTTGTCGGATTCGAGGTTGGCCGAAAAGGGTGTGGTAAGGTTGTGTTCAACGGTCCTGTTGATCTAACAAGCATCCCTCTGGATGATCTCTATGAGAAGATTGTGGAAATTCGTCTGCGATCAGTCACCGTCTATCCTGATGCCAGTTCCAAACCACCGGTGGGCAAGGGCTTGAACGTGCCGTCGACAATTTCCATTGAGAACTCCTGGCCACGATCCCGGGGTCAGCCTTCTTCTGCCACAAGCGGACCCATCTTCGAGAAGCATGTCAATCGTCTCAAGAAGATGCATGGTACCGAATTCGTGAACTACGAAGTGACCACGGGTGTATGGACGTTCCGTGTCCCTCACTACACCCGCTATGGTTTGGACTACGACGAAGACGACGACATGGGCCAGAGTCTGCTGTCTGCTCCCCCTGACTCACTGAACAGCGCCCGCTCCACCGAAAGTTCGGGGATGGACGTTGACAGTGAAGTACATGATGATGACGAGCTTGATGGTAACGATGATACATTTGCGTTCAAACAAAAAACTCTACCTGGTGGGTATGGTCGGCAGTCCGTTGTTGACTATAGTGACGACGTTCCTGCGGCTCAGACAATTGAGGAAGGTGCCGAGGATTCTGAAATGGAAGAAGACGATTCCGATTACGAAGACACCGACAACGAAGTGAGCATGGTAGGCTCATATCCTCCACCTATTGTTAGTCCCAGCAAACCGATCCTCAAGCCGAGCACTGCGGGCACACCCGGCAAGGCGCTCATCAACATTGACGGGGACTGGGCGGAACAACTCCAACGCACCATCAGTCCACGAAAACAGAACCGTGATGCTCTTCGACAGGTGCAGAGCAAAGTCCTTCTGGACCGCACGTACGAACCAATGAAACCGAGTTTTGACTTCAACAAGAACGTCAACAAGAGTGAATTTCGAACGAGTATCGACATTATGAATTCGCTTTTCAGCAGACACGAGGAAAGAATGGCCGAATTGAAGGGAAAGAAGGGAAAGCCGCAGGCTGGTCCGGATTTTGAGGTTTGAATTCCCTACCCCTATTCTTCTCCCTCCCATTCCTTTTGACCTCCTGTGCCTTTGAATCCTGTGGCCGTGATCAGTCGGTTTGTCGTGACATGGAAGTGAGGACGTGATGTTCGCATCATTACACAATGTCCAGGGCTCGGAGGCACATGTTGCGGTCACCGATAGCACATATATATGTAGGTAGTTTAATGAGAAACACATTTACTGAAACATTTCATGTTCTAGTTCCCCTATGCAAAGCGCGCGAAGACATTCGAAGACCAAATGCGAGATGATTCCACTGAGCTTGGTGAAAACGATAAGCTCTGGCACGCGAGTTTCAAGCCTCATTTCACGTCTACTGGTCAGCTTGTTTACAAGTCATCCACATCCAGCGCTCCTGGCGACGAAAGGGATTGGATCGCAAAGGTGCTGGCGCAAACCGAAGCTACAGGTCGGGAGGTTCTGATGACTTCTCTCCAACCAGTTAGCATTGATAATGTACGGGTATACAGATATGTCCGTGTTGGTGATATTGTCTGACAATTTCATTCAGGTTACTACGTATGTCAAGTCAATCTTGACAGATGCTCAAGTGGTGCTCGTGGACAATGTTCCCCTGGTCAAACACGATGCCATCTCGTTCTCTCAAGTCAAGAATCACCTCATACAGCAGCGCTGTCCTCCCGACGAACTGGACATCTACGAATTACTTCATGTCCTTTTCGATGACTACGAGGACGAGTTTACTCAAGGCCTAAATCGCCAGCAACACCGTGAGTTCGATTTGCGCATCCGCAAGGATCGCCTTTCGAAGTATTTCTCGGAGCTAATATGGCGCCGCCACGGCGAGCGTATCGAAGACGCCTCCAAACTCAACGGCGCAACAGCAGCCATTATGCAACTTACGGCGAACGGCACTCATGCTGCGTGTGACGCGCTCATGCAAGAGAAGGACTTTCACCTTGCATTGTTGGTCGCACAAATCGGACAGGCAGATGCAGCTTTCCAGGATGACATGGCTGATCAAATCTCTGCATGGCGCGGACAGGGGGTGATTTCCGAAATGAGCGAGGAGATACGTGCACTGTACGAGATATTGTCGGGAAACACCTGCATTGTGCAGGGAAAGCAGAATGTGCCTGTCGAAGATCGGGCGTCGACCTTCGCCATCTCTGAAAAGTTTGAATTGGACTGGATTCAGGCTTTTGCGTTGTGCTTCTGGTATGGAAGGCACAAGGACGGAGAGATCTGGGAAGTGGTCGCGGATTTCCAGGAAAATTTGAGTTCAGGGCTTGAATCGGCTACGCCTCTGCGTGGGGAGCACGAGGATGAGGATCCTCTGTGGGTGGTGTTGAAGATTTTTGCGAGCAATAATGGGTCCACCAAAGCCAGGGCTGGTAGCAGGACGACACCTTCTGCCAGCGGTCGGGTCGAGAAGCCGGTAATCCCTCAGGCCCTTTCGGCTCTGTCACAGCCTTGGGATTCTTGGAGAACTTTCCGCCTCCATCACACCATTGTTGCCACGATACCAGGGGTGTCAATTGACCAGGACAGATCCGACGACCTAGCCATGTCACTCGCTTTCGAGCACTCGGCACGCACAAATACGCTGGGCGCGGTCTATGCACTTCTCCACCTCTCCAAACCATCTCAGCGGGCTGCTCAGATCCGCCACCTCTTCAATCACCATGCCGCAACATTACCGTATGCACCACGTACCGACAGCGCCACAACCAGTCAAGATTCGTCCTTGTGGACCGCTTTCACTGCATCTCTCCGGATTCCTGCATCATGGATTCACCAGTCCAAAGCTCTTCACGCGCGTTCATGCAATAATCCCCTTGCAGAATTGAACTATCTCTTAGCGGCGGGAGACTTTGGCAGCGCTCATGATTGCTTCCTTCACCGTGTAGCTCCACGACTGGTCATTGACGAAGACTGGAACACTCTTCGAGAGGTGTTGGGGTGGTTCGGAGATGAGGCAGAGGGAAAGGTCAATGCCGCCGTGGCGAGCGACAGCGCTACAGGGTCAACGGAATGGAAAGACGGCGGACAAGTCTACACGGATTTTACAGAACTGATGGCGCTGATGGATACCTCTCAGGCACAACGACGTGGTTCTGCCGAAGGCACGTCGAAGAGAGCACTGCTTGCCCGACTTCAAGTGTCACTGACGGAGTTGAACGCACGATTTAAACATGCCGCGACAGGGCCTAGATCGAGCCACACAGACTTGAACAAGGACCGCGAGAAGCTTGAGGAGATGGTTGCGCTGCGCGAGATGGGACGAATGGTTGCAAAGGCTTTGGAGCTGGAGCTGGAGATGGACAATGGCGTCAGTGAGCAGGTATGTTGCCAGGTATTTGATTTGCTGTTGCATGTGAGCAGTGTACTGACATTACCTGTGCGAGCAGAGACATATCCTCGACCTTCCCCTTACGACGGACGCGAGGCTCGTGCATGCACGAACTTTGGGGGTGGATTATTATCGTGGTGTAATGGCCATGGCACGGTGAATCTAGTTTGCTGCAGAGATTGGCCCCACAAGGACGTGGGTGATTTGGTGTGAGAGATGATAGAGGGCCGGGGTGTCGACGACGCGGGACTGGTTCAGGTTTACGTACGGGCGAGTTACCTTGGAATTTTCGAACTCGGTCGTTCATTCTGGAGGGGATAAAGACGGTTGAACCGAGAATAGAATCACAGGAGGGTCTTGATAACGAGACATTCTAGTGACCAGGCGGGTTTACTCGGTGCAGGCAGGGGTTAGATGATTCGTGATGAAAATGTCGGTTGTGAGTGAAGAAAGCAGACTCTTTTTCCAGCTAGCTCTTGCAAAGGGATCTACTTGGTTTTCCTCTGTTGTGTTCTTCTACAGACCTGACTCACCGGAAACAAGTACGCTGGTCTATTATTATGGTTGACACGAACGAGAAAATCGGGTCGTATCCATATCTCAAGTAGAACTTTACTACCACTGCCTCAACTCTTTAACTTTTTCACATTTATCAGCTGTAATGTCAGATATTCCTCCGCAATCGACCATAGGATGTGGAATACAGGGCTTCCCGTTCGCTCAGCCGTACTTAAGCCACATGCCGGTCAGTTAGTACTACCGTGGGTGACCAGGTGGGAATCCTGACTGTTGATTGTTTTTGTTTCTCAAGAAATCTTTTGGTCTCTTGAAGAGAAGAGGTTAGTATAGATTTTGATATACTTCGATTTTTGTTGCCAAGGAGGGTGGATGGTTGGAAACTAATGCGGCCAGGGTGGTCAGTTGGTCGGTTGGTCACTCGGCAGACACAGTGAGTTGGGTGGTCGAGCGCGTGGGCACACCCATACAAGAAATGTCGTGTGGGGGTGAGTGAGAAGAGTTGGAGTTGGAGTATTGCGGAGTATCGGAAGAATATATTCTCCGCATCCCGAATATCCCTTGAACTACTCGGTTCAGCCTAATTTTTGGTGCCCCATAGCACCTCGTAGTCGGTATACAAGTGGATACACCCCCTGAACATGGACACAATACAAGCGTGAGATACACTGTACGAGGTATATACCCCGTTCATACCCCTGACCATGACATGCCATGTCTACGGGATATGCAAGAGTCATTTGTTCGCGTGTGTGGGCGCTGACAGCTCGCTAGCTAGCTCTTCAGGTGGCAGGTAATCGGTGGCTGGTGGCTGGTACCTGGGCTGGGAGGTATTCACCTCACCTCAACTCAGGGTGGAGGATCGACTCAGTTCTCAACGGGTTCTTCCCCGGGTGTTTAGACATACCTCGTAACAAATGATTTATCCAGAACTATAATCGTACGACGTACGAGGTATATTTACCCAAGGCCGTGTGTTATCTTTTGAATAGTCGTCGCGCATCAGTCAGTCAGATATTACGCAAACTCTACTCTACATATCAGACCTTCCAGAGGGAAGAAGTAGACGATGAAATTTCAAAATATTCTCAACGCCGGCCTCCTCTCGGTATTACCGTCGTCGTCTTCGTTCCAAGAACCGCCACATACAGCCAGCGACCTCCCCTTCACCATCACGCCGTCAACGCCAGAGAAAACGGCCAACTACACGGCGCCGGTGTTCCCCATCGCACCCTTCACCAAGTACGCGCACAACCCTATCTTGAGGCCCAACCCGGCGGCGAACTGGGAGTCTGCGTACCTGTACAACCCGACGGCGATTGTGCTCAACGAGACCGTGTTCCTGCTGTACCGGGCGCAGAACGCGTCCAAGACGTCGTCGATCGGGCTGGCCTGGTCGAGCGACGGTGTCAGCTTCACCCGCCTCGACCGCCCCGTCGTCTACGCGACCGAGCCGTGGGAACACCTCGGCGGGACCGAGGACCCGCGCATCGTCCGCGTCAACGGCACCTTCTACCTGACTTACACGGCGTACGACAGCGTGACGGCGCGGCTCTGTCTCGCCACATCCACGGACCTGTTGCACTGGCAAAAGTACCCGCCCTTGTTCCCCTCGTACCGGGACGTGGCGTACTCGGATATCGACGTGCCGTCGCCGCGCATCGATTGGTCCAAATCCGGCGCCATTGTCAGCGAACCGACCCCGGACGGCCTGTACCACATGTACTTTGGCGACAGCTTCTTCTACCACGCCACGTCGCCGGACCTCTTGAACTGGACAGCACTGCCCGCCGACCAATATTTCGCCAGCCCCCTCAATCCGTGGGAAAATGGGCTGATCGAACCCGGACCACCGCCCATCAAGACGCGAGATGGGAAATGGCTGCTTATATACAACGGCATGACGACAGGGCGTGTGGGGTACCCGCAGAAGCAGTACTCGGTGGGCCAGATGCTCATCGACCCCTCGGGCTCGTTTCGGCCGACGCTGAATGTGAGCGATGGCGCGTACCAGCCCGCACTGAGGGATGGGCCCGTCGCAAGGCTCGAAAGGCCGATCTTGGTGCCCGAGGCTGACAACGAGCAAAAGGGCCAGGTGGACCAGGTGGTGTTTGCCGAGGGGCTGGTGCAATTCCAGGGCAAGTGGCTCCTCTACTTTGGTAAGCGGGAGTTGTCCCTTCCCAGGGAGACGACGGTATTATCGTATCTGGCTGACCCGTATCACAGGGCAGGGAGACAGTGAGTTGGGTGTGGCTATCGCAGATCAGCAACCGTGAGGGTGTCCAGGGCGAATGCCTCGCGAAGGTCGAGCTAGGTGTGCAAGTTCATGTTGCTGGATCATCAATACAAGGCCTTGGTAGATTCAATGACGAAGATTCGGTCAGATTCATGCCGTGAGCCTCACCCCCTCCTGGCTCATAGTCCTGCCATATCGTCTACGGGATCCCGAGCTCTTTTATATCCTCATCAGAAAAGCCGCCTGCTCGGAGTGCATCAATTCCGTGGCTGTAAAATTTCACGTTGACTTCGTCTTGAACCTGCAGTAAGTTTGGAGCGTCGCCGTTCCCCATCAGGCCATCGTCCCAGAAATGTCTCATGATTTTGTCTTGCACCGTGTTACCAGAGGGATCTAAGGCCACGGTGCGCCATGCATTTGGCGGCTCAAAGACGACCAAGAATGATCTATCGGCGACCGACCCAGCCTTGCGTAAGAGATCAGCCTCCAAAGAGACGTCTCTATATAAGAGGATATCACAGGCTTTGATACGGAGCAGAACGAATGATTGGTCATAGTCCCTTACCCTTCGGAGGGGTTCCCAATGGTGATGATATCCACCTGCTGAGTATAATGGAAATCGAATCCAGGTGTTGAGGTCAGCTCCAGCCTCAATGAAAGCGCGGGTCGTACGTTCTAGTGATTGAGGGGACTTATTCAGGACACTTTAAGTCCATATAGTGATGCACTTTGTTGTATCCCCGCCGGCCGGATGGATGAACAACTTTTGATTCGGATCTGCTCCCAATGCCAGTAATAGCTCTACATTTGCCAAGTAGTCATGAATAGTATGGATTGCCGACATGCGGCAAGCGTAGCCAAGAAGGTCAGTCAAGTAGGCTCTATTGTGAATTAAGCCTGAGCGTGTCAACTTGTGTTTTGTGTATGCCGGATGGCTGAAGGGAGCAAAGATTTTGGTGTAATCCAGATTTCCCCTGGCGTCATTGTCGCATTTCTGCCATGTCTGTTGTATCTCTTCGCCAGAGAAAGCACCCCAGGACTTGAGTTTCTCGAGTATCTCTTCCAGCTACACAAACATTTCACAGGCAATTTCAGGGTGATTGTCTAGGTAATTAACAAACCACGAGACATTCAAAAAATAGAATGGCACCCTGTCACTGAAAATAGGTTGACATACCGGTATGGCGCCCAATAAGATCGTAACAAGCATAGACTTGTATCGCATCATGAAAAGCTCGTGGCGCATGAGAGGTTGAGCTTGGAGTAAATTCTTGCCGGATTCCGTCTTAAGATATTATCGAGCAGTCCGGTGCAGAAACGACACATTCAGAGCTCGGTGATTCTTTCCGATCTCAATGAGCCTTTTCATGGTCTCTGGATAGTGGATGAGGCTGGTGTTCTCAACGTCCACTCCCCAAGGTTGCTAAGGTTGATCGACATATGGCCTAGCGAATCCATAATCCCAATTTAGCGGCCCATATATTTCGAGAAAGCCCGCGCAGCGTGTGAGTATCCTTTTCTTTAATGTTTCGGCGTTCAATTCCTGTCCCAAAGTTTTCAAATCGCATGTTGCTAATTTGTCTAGATACGATTTCTGTAAACTTTCGTCACGGGCAATCGTCATCTCAATCAAGGAGCAATTGGGATAGTGTAGGACATATTGCAAATACGCTGCAGCTTCCATCGCGTAGAATGGGTGGTCGGCATCATTCATGCGCTTCCACATGAGTCCATAAAGATTGAAAATCCCTTGCGGCATTTGTTGAAGGCGTCTGACCAAAATCTGCCAGTCGTCATCCTTCCGAATGCCTCGAACTAGTGATTCAACAGTCAGGCGGACCCAAAGAAAAACTCCTTCTGCCCTGAGCAAAGCTTCCGTAATTAATTCATGCATCTCCGTCGAGGCTGGAGTTGCGAGCCATCGATAGCTGTCCGATGACAGGGTCCTGGTGAGTTTGTCTTCAACGTACCGGGTAATGTCAGATTTGGTAAGATCTTGAAGTTTCAGTTGTGGGCAGTACTTGTACAGAGAATCGAGACTCGCAGATGGTCGACTTGAGATACATATCTTTGTCTTCTGGCGGTCTCGGAAAACCCCAATAGTATCTTGTATGGCTTCGAAGTGGTCGTCCAAGCCCTGAAATTCGTCCAAGCCGTCAAGAAAGCGACAGATAGGATTGCATATTCCTTGCACCAACGACTGGAGAATTTGCCGCAGCTGCTTTTAGGTCCAAACAGTAGGTAAAGGTGGTGAGATCTTCTGCAACATAGTCGACCAGATTTAGATCGAGGTAGTAGCATCCATTGCCTTGAGCATTTGCCAGATTATAGAACGTAGAAGCCCAACTTGACTCTTCTGGAGGTCGATCCCTGCTTCCCAGAAAAAGAAAGTAATGATAAGTGGTTGTTGGCCGGTGAATTTACGTGTAAACGCTTCTCGTGTTCGCTCATCCTGGACCACAAAATTCATCAGAGTACTCTTGCCCAACCTGGCTTTCCCCAAGATCCAGTAGATCGGATTGTCGTCTTTTGTCCACAGCATGAAATTGTCCCATAGGCATTTGGTATGTGCAGTACCGTCGAAAACCCATTCAAAGGTTTTACTGTGTGCATCTTCGATGGTATCCTGGCGCTGGTTAATCTCCAGAAAGTACAAACTTTCCATGAAGCTCTCATAGTTTGCCTGATCTGTCCTGGCATCGACAAAATGGTCGAATTTTCTGTCGATGTGGCGCCGCGTGATATTGTGTTCTAGCATTGTGTAAGCTTTGACGTCTTCGGCGGTTGTCTTGATGAGGCTGTCAACCCTAGTATTGCCAGCGACAATCTCCGAGTAGATCTTCCGCTGCCAGTCGTTTAGTTGGTCCAGGACATTTGTCTGCTGCGCTGCCAGAGTTCCCAGGTTCTGGCTCGAATAGTTCATCAGTACACACCAATGGATGATCATTCTGGGTCAGCCAAACAGGAGTAGTTGCACCTTGGAAGAGCCTCGTAAGAGATACATACCTTAAATGGACCAGGATTGTAGAATCCAACACTCTGGCACATTCGTCGAGTTTGCGCTTCAACGCTTCAACGTGATCTGATTTCATCTTGGTTCTGAAGGTTTTGGTCAAGGCGGAAAGCTTGTAGAACCAGGTTTAACCGTGATCTTTTGCAGCTCATCCTCAAGATCTTTTGCTGCCTCGATACAACTTCTGCTCAGCTCGGCAAGATCCACCCCACTCTCTAGGAGCGGGAATTTGGAGGCACTTGACAATGAGTCCTGCAGAGAGTTGTGACATTTCAGTAGGTGCTGGGTGCTGTGTCGCAGCTCGTCAACCCTTGCTGTTGTACCAAGTTTGCGAAATTGCGTGAAGATTTCGTAGACTTTCCGCGAAGCATCAACGACCTGAATCACGTTACATGCCAGCCCAAAGGCGACCAATGCTTTCATACTTCCGAACCTGAGCTCTCCGCTGTGGAGGGAGAGTTGGTTGTCGCCTTGCAACACTCAGCCTTATTCGAGAAAGTGGCAGGGGACTCGCCCTAGAACCCCTGGCTTGAGTCCCTTCGCTGTAAATTGGTCGCTGATACAGGAAGAGGATAATATTTGAAGAGCGAGATGAATTCTGGATGACGGGGGAAAGAGAGGAAGAAAGAGAAACAAGGAGAAAGTAGCAGAGGTGAAGTGGTGGAAATGAGGCTAATTTCACGTCCGCGCACCATGTCAGGCATTAATTCTTAGTAGCACCGCCTCCTGCCCAATCAGGAGAAAGAGCTTGACAAGGCAGAAAAGAGCAAGAATAATATCCCAGAGAGAGCAAGGGAACCGTAGAGAGGAACAAACAAACAACAAAACAGAGAGAAACCTCACAGTTGTCGGGCTGAATCCTGTTATTTCGGTATCTATCCCTAGGCTGCTATCTAATTGCATGACCATCCTTGACTTGTCTTCCTGCCTCTTCGTAGCTCTGGCAGGACAGAGCAACGCAAATCGATAACAATCCAGATGATTCGAATCCAGCCCACGGCTTGGTTTCTTTTTTTTGGGTCTTTTTTCTTTTCTTTTCGAGTGTTGAGGATGGGGGACTCGGAGCGTAGCTCACAAGCCCGCCCCCTCTCACCACAAACCTCTGCATACCGGCGAAATCGGATGCTGCATGCTGGAATCCGATCCACCAGAGGTATATGGAAGAGGGAGCCTTCTTCAAAGTGACGTCAATGGCGTGCTGACCTCTCGCAAACCCCGACTGTATGACTGGCTCGTGGGAGACATGCATTGAGAGCCCAATCATGAGTTGACGTACACAGCCGAGTCCTGCGGGAAGCAGCATGCCAGACATCACTTCGAAGGCGAGCTCATTCGTGTTGAAGTCAGGTCCGTTCCATCTTGCCATCTCACCGAAGTGACTGCTTTCGACTTTCTCCGAAGATCAGTGAAGAGACAGTGACTGCGGTTGAAACGCAAAGTCTCCGAGGCGACAAAAGGGAAAGGCTGAACTGCAACAACGAACGAGGGCCTCAACATCCAAGCACACATCAACAGCAATCCATGAGATATCCCTCGAGACCATAGCTCAACAACAAAAAGGGGTCCGGGTTAGAAGAGCCTACACAACAACATCCAAGAAGGATGAAGGGGGCTCTAAAACCAACATGTATCCGAACGTCCCGTGCAAGACCTGCTTCGTCCTCGAGATACCACTTGCGATTCCCCACTTGAACGAGAAGAATCAAGGGCATATAGATCGAAAGGACTTATAATTCCACTCCATCACGCGACTCCGGCTGCGATAAACCGGCACAGTGTTCTGATCGCAGCACCGAAAGCCTTGCTTGACACCCTGTCACAGAGTTGTGACAAGGCGCGACAGCCACTGTAGGGATGAAGGGCTATCGGAAGGTCGGCGGAGAACAGAACAGGGTATCTCTCGACCAAAGGACGAAAGAACCACGCTGCGCCACCGGAGAAGGGGCAGGGAAGGAACTCGAGTCCCTCGGTGCTGACCTTGAGGAAATCAATCCTCTTTGCTGTTGCTTGAAAAGTAAATGCCCGGGCATCTTCCTTGTTTCTTTCTTTCATTGCGATATTGTGCCCGGGCGGTGATCAAGTTGTGACAAAGAAGATGTCCTCCACAAAGCATATCGTCATTCAACATCACACGCGCATTACCAATGCCACCCTTTATGCTCTTTCATCACTGATGTATTCAATCGGAATTCCATTATTCTTCCAAACGTGTTCCATTACTCTCCACTGCGCCGCAACTCGTGACAGAGTCGTCCGGTTGAACGTAACGTGAAGGTTTTCTGGTGCTCAAAGTGATTGTCGCACCTATCTCAATTTCTTTTTTCGGGCGGTCGTAGTACCGACAATGCAAATGCTCATTCCGTGTTTTCATCTCAGGCTCTATTCCAGATGCTTCCATGTTTGCTATCCATCTGCGACTGCTCCGACTCTTGGTACACTCGATGCCTCGCAAATCCCAGCTTGGAGTCTTGATAGTTCTCCTCAAATGCTTCGGCTTTCTCTGGAGGAATGTACTTTGGGGGAGTGTACTGTGGCGCCGGTGACATTGGTCGTGGATTGTTGACATTGCCTAGTGGGATGTCCACAAATTCAGGATGTCGCCCCTGATCGTCAAAGCGAGAGCCACTACTTGTTCCAAGGCTCGAGGGGAATGCTGGCGCACCGCCTTCGCCACGGACCTTATCACGTCTACCCCAAAGCATCAGCGCTCGGACGATGCCCATAAGCACAACTGAAACCCAGACAAGCAGAATGACGGTTGAAATGATCGCTTCCGTCCGGATTGTATCTTCCACTTCATCGATAAATCTTGCGACGGCCTCGGAAATCTTGTCGCTTGTGGTGTCCCCTGGACTCGCGAGGAAAGAGTCAGAAGGGTTACTCGAGTCCGCCAGGCTGGCGACGGCGCCAAGGCTGAAAGTGTCGTTCGGAAGTAGGGGAAAGTCGATGTGCGCATTATCATGAACCCAAGTGAGGCCCTTTTCGATTCCCTGGATCTTGAGCAAGATCAGACAGTTAAGAACTTCCATGATGGGGTCGTACAATATAGTCCCGCCAAACGTGGTGTTGAGAACATTTGTCGTTTCATCCACGAATGTGTTCAGTGTGTCATTGATTGCATTCGTGGATGTGTTGACCCAACCCAGCATATTTTGATTGATGTCCTTGCTTGTGGCGGCAATCGCTGCATTTGTGCCAATAGCCCATTGTTCGGATGCGTTGTTGAGTTGCGCAACCACCTTGTCAGAAAAGGCGCCCACCTGATTCGTGAGGTCTGGGACTTCCTTTTCCAGAGCATGGAGCAGCATAGCTTGACAGGCACAAGAGAACAAACCTGCTATGGCGAGAGCGAGCACAAACAAGGCAGCATCAGAGGTGGCGTATGCAACGACCCAACGAACCAGGTCCTTCTTGCGCTGAGACTGGAATGTGTTGGATAGCTTGATTCCAGCTGCCGAGGTGTAAGGGCGGCTGACCAGGTAGACAACGTCCAGAGGGTCACGAGCGTCAGAATTGATCAATTGACTGCGCTGTTGCATTTTCTGCCATCGCTTGATTTCGCGCCACGCCATTGGGACCATAGCGAGGAGTGCTAAGGTAAGCAGCACGCCAATGAAAATTCTGCGTGCGAGAGCAGCCACATCGACCAGCCCGTCAAAGAAGTCATTGATCCCGTCGTTGTCACTGCAGAATGTAAGTTGTTCTTTTGCGGGGACCGGGAACAAGGATCTGTTGAAGGTATAGTTGCCCACATATTCGTTCATGAGCTGTTTGACTTCTTCAAAGGGTAGGCGGATGATGCTTTCCGTAAAATTCTTGACCTGGGCAAAAGTAGGAATAGAGTTGTTGAGTTTCTGCAGGTCGGCGTCAAGGTTGGCTGGTAGTTTGAGATTTTTCAGCGAGTTCATTTCGGAGGTGAGATTGAGAGGAGTCGGCTGGTCAACAGTTTGTCCGAAGGCAATAAAGCTCTCGAGTTTACCGATAAAATTGTTGTAGGCATCCTCGAATGTTTTGACAGCGCCCGACAAGTCGTTCCCGAGATTTTGGGTGAGTTTGTTGAGACCATCTTGAGCAGAGTCGAGGGTTCCGATGACGGAGTGCAAGCTGCCGCTGACAGCAAAAGTGATCAGACAAAGGTAGGTGTTGGTCATCATGCCTATCACGAAGACCACAATCTCTTCCACTGCCGTGACACTCATGGTGGTCATCTGAATCAGACCGTTGACCGACTTTTCGATCCCGGAGGCCGCCACTTCGTTCACGCCCTGAGACATGTAGTGAGGCATAGAAGCCATGGCGGACCCCATCGACTCGACGTCGGAACAGGCAGACAGTGCTTCGCGTCGTGCAGAACCCAGGTTGCTGTCAATCCCCGAGATTGCGATGAGGGTGCGAGCCAGAACAAGTAGGAGGAGAATGGTCCATCGATTGAGCCATATCTGTGATAATCGAGCCCGGAGGCCAAGGTAGGGTGTGATGGATGGTGCAGTGTTTGGTAGCGGCCGAGGTGGGCCTTGGTCGGAGTAGTAGTCTCGTATCTCATGGCTGCCGGCAGGCATGGATGGAGGAGCGCCAGCCACAAGGGCCGACGGGGCAGACATGGTGCAGAGATCGACGGGAAATTATCTAATATCCGAGTTCAAGTAAGTACGTGGGTCGACTTGAAGGTCTTTTTCGAGATGTGGAAGTAGATGGTATTGCCGGAGAAGAAAAGGAAACCGAGTCGGTCAAGAAGGTGGTGATACAAGTGACAAGGCAGGTTAACTGACAAAGGCAGTCATCAAGACTTGAGGCAGAGAGAATGCTATTTATGACACAAACAAAGGAGATTCGTGACATGCAAGAAAGAAGCAGCAGCCAGCAACAGAGAGTCAAAGTGAATGGAGAACAATACACAAAGGATGGTGACAGAGGGAGTAGAACAATAAGAACAATAAGACTCAATAGAAATGGTGAACAGAATTCTGCCAGTACGTACCGCTTTTCCCATCGACCTCGACCCCCATGTTGCGGGGCGCACCACCAACATGTTACAAGAGGCTCTTCTGAACCTTCAGACACAGATTGAGCGTGTTTCAAAAGAGTTGCCGCATGTGGTGGTGCAGGATTCATATCGGCTGGTGGTGATGTTTCCAGACTCAAAATTGGCGCGTAGTTCAGAAATAGCGCCACCAGGCTGAAGAAGCGCCCACCAACCATCTCATTGACGCTGCTTCCACGTCCGACACGCGCTCGCACGTGGTCGCCGATATTGAAACAAGATGGCGCAGTAGACTCCTCTTCAGATTGCCTCGCCATATCCCCAGCTGCCACCAACACCCCGTTCCAGCACCGCAAGGACCCGTCATGGTAGTGACGTAACTCGGAGAACATGAATTGCCGCCGAGGACGTAATCAGGTGTAGACCGACGGACGCAGCGCAGGAGGAGGTGGTGGTGCAAGACTGGGAAGGGAGACACCGACGAAGCAATCCGATATTCTCAAATGGTGCCTATCGAGAGGAGAACAATCGACGACAAGGTGAGACGAGAAGCAGGGTTTTAAATGATCGTCCAAGCTTCGGAGGAAATCAGCCACGAGATCGGCAACTTGTTTTTCCTGTGGCGTTTAGGGAAGCGGGGCAGCAGCCACGGTGATGTCATTGCTTAATTCAGGCTCTCTGTGAGCTTTACTACTTTAGTCCTAGTGGCTCTTCTTGCATTGATCTTCCATCCTCCCACTGTATCAGCCACGCGACGAGGGCTGCATGCAACAGTTGGTACCTACGGTGCTTGCACAGTAGAAGTCGAATATCTCGTGCGCAGAAACCCGACCCCCCTATGTTAACTTGAAGCTATGTTGATCGACAATGCGAGGCGTCGAACGTCACTAGCACACCCACGTCATTCCCTGTAATATGGAGAGGTCGTACATCATCTCGGCCGGCTCATCGTCTGTGTAAAAAGTAGACCCAGCACAGCCTCATGTCTGGCAACGGAAGACACTCTGCTCCATTGCAGTTGGCTCACAGACCTGTAAATGGCGGGCACGGGAAACTTGGTCGAGGGCCCAAGTGCGAATAATAGTCAGGGCGCGAAGGAGGCGGCGATTCACACCAACAAAGACGTGTGTAAGTGTACAGCGATATCATGCGAAGCTTTGCAAGGTCGACGTTGATTCCGGATCAGGTGAGTCACAAGCATGTGCGAAAGCTGGCCAAGACAGTTCGGTGAGCAGTCATCCGGACGTCGAAGAGGCGAAAGCATGGTCGTCGAGGGAGTTCAGAGGTCATCCAGCAGCGGCGTCGGAATTCCGTTCACGAGCCAGGTCACGCTTGGTCCACTCAACGCGCCTCATCGTTGCTCACCTTGACCTTGGCCACCTTGTTGTTGAGCTGCCATGGCAGCATACCACATCTGAAGGTAGTTCTGGTAGCCACCATATGCAGCATATGGGTCTGCCTCCCCTGCCGCTGGGGGTGGTGCAACGCCTTGGGCAATACCACCGGCAGCGGGAGGATACACAGGCTGTTGTCCGGGATACCTGTCCGTATAGTCGTCGCGACTTTCACGTTCACGAGCTTGTGTCCGAGCACGCTGAACCAAATTAGTAAATATGCACCACCAAGTGTCACGCCCAGGGGAACCACCTACCACAACGTCGACTTTCTCCATGATCGCACGTTTGGCGGCATCAATGGCGTGCCGGCTACCGATAAGACCAATTTCGCGTTCAATATCTCGTCCAGCAGCAGGCGAGACATTGATCTTACACCCTGTTTGATTCTGCATATCACGGATGGACTCACCCCCTACAGGGAGATTAGTCAGACGTTGCACTTCAAGCTGGTAAGCGGAAACATACCTTTGCCGATGATCATACCCACCGCTTCGCCGGGTACAACGATACTATCGTTAATCTTGCCGTGCGAGTCCTCTCGCTCACGGTGGAGATCCTTGATGCTGATACCTTTCTGATCACTCTCTACAATCTCAAGGATCAAATCTCTTGCATATTGCTGTGCCGACGCACTGCCAATCAGGTTGACCGGTCGCATACCATTCACGCTCTTGTTTTCTCCAACGATATTGACATGGCATCCACTTCGATCTTGTAAATCTCGAATAGTTTCTCCTCCTCGACCGATAATCAAACCCACGGTGCGATCGGGGACCATCATTTGAAGGCTGTCGCCTTCTTTGGTACTCGTGACCTTGGTTTGGTTGGTGCGGGGCTTGTCCTGACCCCTCTTCACAACTTCGTTGTCGTCAATGATCCTGAAAATCTCGGCCTTGGCCGCTGTCCGGGCCGTTCGACTGCCAGATATCCTGCAGTGCCGTTGAGGTCCAGGCACTTCGGGTCCATCCATGAATTGTACCCGAGCGCCTGTTGTGTTTTCGACTCTGCGTAGATTTTCTCCAGAACGTCCGATGATAAGACCTACCACACCTTTGTCGAGAGGTAGAATTTCTGATTCGCCTTCACCTCCTCGGTCAAGCCCAGGTGAGCGATCATCTCGATATCGTCCAGGAGAATAACGTCCGCCTCTTGGAGAAAAGGAGCGCTCTCTATTGTAACCGCGCTCGTTCCCGCGTCGTTCATCCCTGTAAGTATTGTAGGCATCGCGATAGCCCTCGCGGTGGGGGGGAGACCGAGAGGGTGACCTTGAGCGTCGGTACGTTCTACTTCCAGTGCGAAGGTCTGATGGGTTCATAGGTGCTAGAAAAAAATTGTCAGTTGGCGCCTCAAACGTTTGGACCGGTAGAACATACGTCTACTAGGATCATAAGAGATGCCCTTTTCGGCAGCGATGCCCCGAGCTTTGGCGACAGCATCGGCAATGCTGACAGAGCCGGAGCTGACTGGTTTTATGTTGGTCAAGTCGACACTCCCGGAGTGTATGGGCTGAGGGAGTCCGTAGGGCGGTGCGCTGCCGGGGGGAGTGGCGTATTGAGGTGGAGGGTAAGAGGCACCAGGAACAGGTGGAGGGGGAGCGGTTTGCGGAGTGCTACCTTGCCTCTGTGCCGCCAGCGCGGCGAGGATATTGCTAAGGTCTGCCATCAACCTTGAAGGTGCAAGAGTGCAAAAAATTTCAGGTCGCAACAACCAGAGACAAACTAGGGTAAAAGAGCACGCAGTCGAAAAAGAAATCTTATTCAGAACCAACGAGGTGGATGTTGGTGCTATGAGTTTCAGGTCAGAAAAACCCAGGCGCTGCAGCCACTTTCTGGCGCAGGTGGGGGCTTTGAATTTGGCCGAGATCACGTGCTTGGACTAACCGTAAAGAGGTACATCACCAAACTTCTCAGCCTTGGGAAGTAACAAAGCTGGTGGGCAGCCTGGTTCCAACGTTGTTACTCGCTTCACAACACAATCAACTATATTTTGATGGACAACGCATCGTATGGCGCGTCACCTAACAAGCAGCCCACTTGTCTCCACGACATTGGGATATTCCTGTGCACTAAACTCTCACCCGTGTCTTCTGGAGGGCTTTGTGCTCAATCAATCTAACAGCATCCCAGTGCTTTGGCCAGAAACAAAGAAAACTCCAGCACTGATGTAGGTTGAAAGTGCCTAGCGAGTGTAAAGGATAGAGCACTGTGTAAAATTAACTAGCAATACCGAACCGTGAGGCCACTAGCTTTCTCTGGATTTCCGAATATATTTGTTCACAAAATATACCGATTTCTCATGACCTGGGGCACTCGTAACCACTGCAGTGATGTGCACCTTGAGAAATTCAGAGCACGTGTCCATTTTGTGCCGGTACTCTTCAAAGGCCTATGTTGTTTTCTCGGCCTGTTAGCCGACTGTGATGAATCTCATTCACAACCTAACCCGCAACTCCGTGCCTCCATAGCACTGAAACCGCGTCTTTTGTAAAGAACTGCAGAACAGAAGCTCTTCTCAAAGAGGTCCATGCTGGCCTCGCTCTCTGACAATGTCAAGCGCGTAAGCAGCTCTCCAAGTCATCACGACACGCATGCTGATGTATTTCACCACTGGCAGATCAGACAACAAGTCCGAACAGCAGGACGAAACCAAGCAACACACTCTGAAGCACTCCCACGCATTTGTGGCTCACACCTCTTCGTCCTTGAAAGATTCAAAACTCCTGTGGCCCTCGAAAGGGTCACGGGTTCACACAGTCGGCGTGCAGGATGAGGAGCTGGTTGCTGTGACTCGCGCTCTGGGCGATTTATTTCAGGGTAGGGATGCCGAACAAGTCCTTGCTGGCTTTTGCCAGAAGATATTCCTATTATTCCAGACAGACACAAAAGCACTGGGTATAGCAAGTGTCATCGCGGAGCAGCTCTTCAAGAGTTTCGACGACAACGGGTCATTTGGACGAGAAACGATGCCCATGGGCATTCAAGGAGTCCAAGAATTAAATTGGACCACCCAGAACGAAGAGCTAGCTCCCCTCCGCAAAGAGTATCAGACCAGGGTCAAGGCTGAGGGTGGCCCATTACCACCGTTCTCCATGACAGATTCAAAAGGAAACCAGCTTCTCTTTGCTGGACTGGAGGAGGAGACGCTGATCATCATCGATAAGACAATGCTGTCAGCAGGTCTTGTCAGATACCGCCATCATACTTTCGACATAGGCGTAAACCGGGCCAAATGTTCGTGGCAGCTGTTCGTCAAAATCAAACACCGAGATTTTTTGCGCTCGTGGTTTCGCACTAGTGCAGCACCAATTGTAAGTGTTGAAAGTCCGTTCCGATGAGCGAATCCTTCAGGCTGACTCCATGCAGCAAGATATGGCTGTGGCTATTATGACGGCAATGCGAATCTTTTCGGAAGCCCGTTGTTTCATCAATGAACCTGGCAGGCGAACAGAGGCAGTCATTTTGGTGGAAACAATCCGACGAGGGGAGTTTTACATGAATTCGACCGTGATTGATGATGATGATGAAGGAACTGCCGCTGCTCCGGGAACGCTCACCCCTAGTTATTCTGTCGTCTCGGCGCACGATGGCAGTGAACACAATGTTTCTGCCAGTCCAAATTCTCGTTCACGCTCAGATAACTCCCATTCACGACCAGCCACATCTTCGTCTTCATCATCTTCTGGTTCTTCTTCCTCATTAAGCACAATGGTCAAACGGTCGATCCCAGATTCCACTGTGAATATGCAGGCCAGTTCCACAAAGAAGGGCAAAAAGAAGCGGTCAACCAGAAAGAAACCGCAGAAAAAGACGGTACCTCAGGACCAGACGCAGGCAAACGAAAGCCCAGGAGACAAGAGCTTGTCTGAGATCGTGGACAAGATGGCAGACGCCAAACTCGACGCACCGACCGATATGCCACCATCAGCGTCTGCTGTCCAGCATGATGGAGGCAGTCCTACGGAGAATTCGAACGTTCCTACCTCGATGAAAGTGAAGCGGAAGGCTAAAGACGAGGAACTCCGTAAGGCTCGAACAACCGAAGGGCTGGGAAGGGGCCTCGGTGATACTATTTCTCGTCGTTCGAGTGATTCTGACCGAACGGTAACTCCAGCAGATTTCTCCAATAAAGATGGCGCCAAGGATTCTTCTAGCAAAGGTCAACAAGGGATCCAAAAAAGTGGAGATGATGATGCAGTTCTTGATACAAAGGGCAAAGGACATACCAAGAAGGAAGACAACAACACCACAGCCACTTTGACTGAATCAGTCTCCCGCGAGGTATGCTCTTAATCCTTTGTGTCATTTGGCTGGTCACTGACCCAGAGTTTGCAGCAGCGTTCCCAGCCTGTGGACCAGGGGCCTCAACGCCCTCCTGCTGCGTTCAAGTTCGACAGCTTTGATCCACGTCTGCGGTGTTTGCAACCCGACTGTCGAAACATGACAAGTTGCTGGGGTGAGTTCATGTTGCGACCTGACGCGGCTGAGTTCAAAGTCCAGCCATGGAAGCCGTGCTAACCTTGGGTAATATATTAGATTGCGCCGTAGTCATCTGCCCTGCCTGTGGCACTGACAGCTTCACCCGCTACTGCAGAAAGCAGCACCTGTACGACGACATCCAACGCCACTGGGCCCTGGAATGCGGAAGGAACAAGATCAAGGGACCGATCGACCGGAACACAATTCGCCCCAAACAACTCCCCAAGCGTCCCTACACTTTTGGCCAATACCATGACATGGTCGAGCGTCACAGACAGGCGGTATACCGCGCGATGGAGGATGCTGACTTCTTCATCTTCAACGACGTCGAGATGCTTGACGACAGCATCGTGCAGCCGACACAAGAGCAGTGGAATTCGGTGCGCGGAACAGGTGCTGCGGTGTTACAGATTATCTTTCCCGATGACATGACGCCGCACTCCGACCGGCAGGTTTTCAACTACCACATTCAGCGCATCTTGTCGGTAGGCAAGCCATTGGCCGAGGACAGTTGTATGAGAGCGATGGAAATGATTCGCTCGGCGCTAGTCATGTCGGGCAGCTGGAGGGAGGAGGTATTGACCTACCTGTGCATGCAACTGACAGGTGAATGGGGCAATTTCAAGGTGCCAGAGCGCTTTTACAACGTCGAGCAAGTGAACGGAATGTGGCAAATGCATCGTGTGCTCATGGCATGAGTTCTGACGGCCGCGGCCGCCGGGTGAGGAGGAGGTTTGCTTGAGCATTGTACGATAGAACGTTGAGCTGCGATCAAAGGGGCGATGAGAGCCAGACATAGTAACAGAGAGAAACCCAGCCTTCAGAGGCATTGGGATAGAACCCAAAGATCAATAAAGACGCCGTCGATTCCAACGTTGTACGAGGTTGTTGTATCTTGTCGCCTTCCTCCGAGCCACCTTGTCTTTTGACCATCAAGATCCATTGCTCCCGACTCATGTCCAAGCTGCAAAGTGTATGTCATAGTCTTTCAACAATGTAGCGCTCGTGTTGTCGGCCGCCGACTCTCCAATTTTGCGGGATCAGGCCAGGCCCACAGGCTTCAGCGGGTATTCTGATGGCAACAGGTAATAGCTCGATAGGTATGGGGTTGTCCGATCATGTTGACGGTGACAGAGAAGAACAAATTAAATGCCGTACCAGTTGTTATCGGAGGTCGCCGCTCGCACATCAACAACTGGAGTGGAGAGGAGGGGTTGAGCGGGTGAGTGACCCATGTCGACCATTTCCACTGCGCTTCATTCGCCCACTCGCACCACAGGGAACTTCCATCTCACAGCATCGATGAACGTCAGATGGCTTTACGAGATTGGTGAGATATCGTCTGGTTGCAATTGTCTCCTGTCTGATTCGTGCATTGTCGCCCATCGCGTCCCATTTCCCTATCAATGCCATGTAATACATCGCTCCCGCACTGACCAAAAGCTTCAGGGACTGGCTGATAAGGATCTGGTAGTCTCGAACAAGTCTGTCCTGTCTTTCCAGCTTCATTTCTTCGTCGGGCTGACTCCGTACGACATTTGATCTCGCCCTTGAATTCTCCGATTGCCTTCATCTACCTCCTAAGTCATAGAAAAGGCCGGAGTTGGAATGCTGACCTGACAGGGCACCTCCATTCCTTTTCTTTCCCTCCCTCATTCGAAATCATCCTGCCGACCACGTATAGTCGAGATGGCGCCTGGCGTCCTCGAACCAGCAGCGACTGCTGAAAAGGTTGTTTCGCTCGCGTCCCTTACCAAAAACTACGACGACACACTCCGCTTCTACCTCAATGGCACAAAAGTCGAGCTGGACTCGGTAGATCCAGAGATTACATTACTCGAATATTTAAGAGGAATTGGATTGACAGGAACAAAATTAGGCTGCGCAGAAGGTGGTTGCGGTGCTTGCACCGTCGTCATCTCCCAATTGAATCCCACGACGAAAAAGATATACCATGCTTCTGTCAATGCATGTCTGGCTCCTCTGGCCAGCGTGGATGGCAAGCATATAATCACAATCGAGGGCATTGGCAGTTCAAAGAACCCACATCCTGCACAACAACGAATTGCCATGGCCAGTGGAAGTCAGTGCGGGTTCTGCACGCCAGGAATAGTCATGAGCTTGTATGCCTTGCTCAGAAACCATGGCCCCGAACCATCTGAGCTGGAAATCGAGGAGAACTTCGATGGCAATTTGTGTCGATGCACGGGTTACAGGCCTATCCTGGACGCCGCTCAGAGTTTCAACAAAGCATGTGGCAAGTCGATCGCAAACGGCGGCTCTGGGTGTTGCATGGAGAACGGCGGCTCATGTAGTGGAGGAGAGACGCACGGTGCGGATGCAGCAGTTGAAAAGAAGTTTACGCCTCCATCTTTCATCCATTACGACAAGTCCACGGAGTTGATATACCCCCCAGCTCTGAAGAAGCACGACTTCAAACCGTTGGCTTTTGGCAATAAGAGGAAGAAATGGTATAGACCTGTGACTCTCCAACAATTACTCGAAATCAAGAATGCCTATCCGGGCGCCAAGTTGATTGGCGGGAGCACAGAAACCCAGATTGAGATCAAATTCAAAGCCGCACAGTATTCGGCGTCAGTGTATGTGGGAGACATTGCGGAACTTCGACAGTACTCCTTTCACGATGACTATCTAGAGATCGGCGGGAATGTTGCCTTGACGGATCTGGAGACTATCTGTGACGAAGCTGTCAAACACTATGGAGCTGTCAAGGCCCAACCATTCAAGGCCATCAAGAAAGCCATCAGGTATTTCGCGGGCCGCCAAATCCGAAATGTTGGCACTCCTGCAGGGAATCTAGCGACGGCGTCGCCCATCTCTGATCTCAATCCCGTCTTTGTTGCCACGAATTCGACCCTCATTGCGAAGTCTCTCACCAAAACTAACGAGATTCCGATGGCTAGCTTCTTCAAGAGATATCGGGTGACTGCATTGCCAGAAGACGCTATCATTGCAGCAATGAGGATCCCTCTCACCGCCGAGAAGGGAGAGTACGTCAGATCCTACAAGCAATCGAAGAGAAAAGACGACGATATCGCTATCGTCAATGCATGTTTGCGAGTGGCCCTGGATGACGACTACAAAGTAAAGAATGCCAACCTGGTGTACGGGGGCATGGCTCCTATTACCATCGAGGCCAAGCAGGCGTCTGAGTATATTGTGGGAAAGACATTCACAGATCCACAGACGCTGGAGGGAGTAATGAACGCATTGGAGCATGACTTCAACCTTCCATTCGGTGTCCCAGGAGGAATGGCTTGGTACCGCAAATCTTTGGCACTGGGTTTCTTTTATCGCTTCTACCAGGATGTTCTTCTCAACATTGAAGAAGCTAGCAAAGGTGCGGACAAAGAGGCCATCGAGGAAATTGAAAGAGAAATCTCGCGAGGCCTAAAGGATCATGATTCGTCTGTTGCCTATTCGCAGAAAGTCCTCGGGAAGGAACACCCACATATGGCGGCATTGAAACAATGCACTGGCGAAGCCCAGTATACAGACGACATTCCAGTGCAGAAAAACGAGCTTATCGGCTGCCTAGTCTTGTCAACCAAAGCACATGCCAAGCTAATCAACGTCGACCCAAGTCCAGCTCTCCAGCTTCCAGGTGTCATTGCCTGGGTCGACAGGCATGACTTTGCCGATCCAAAAGCGAATTGGTGGGGTGCTCCTGTTTGCGATGAAGTTTTCTTTGCCGAAGATGAAGTGTTTACGGCCGGTCAACCCATCGGCATGATTCTAGCAAACACTGCCCAACAAGCCGCTGCCGGTGCGCGGGCCGTGCTGATCCAGTATGAGGAGCTACCAGCCATCTACACCATCGAAGAAGCGATCGAGAAGCAAAGCTTCTATGAACACTACAGATATATCCGCAGAGGTGACGTGGAGAAAGCATTCAAGGAATGCGATTTTGTTTTCGAAGGCACGTCGAGAATGGGTGGCCAAGAGCATTTCTACCTGGAGACCCAGGCTTCTCTGGCGATTCCTAAGCCGGAAGACGGAGAGATGGAGATCTGGAGCAGTACTCAGAATCCATCCGAAACACAAGCATACATTGCAAAGGTGCTCGGCGTTCAATCAAACAAGATTGTCTGCAAGGTCAAACGTCTGGGTGGCGGCTTTGGCGGCAAGGAGACTCGAGCTGTTCAGCTCGCCACTATCTGCGCAATTGCGGCAAATAAAGTCAAGCGACCGGTCAGATGCATGCTCAACAGGGACGAGGACATCATGACTTCTGGGCAGAGACATCCTTTCTTGGGCATTTGGAAAGTTGGGGTCAACAAGGATGGGAAACTGCAGGCACTCAAAGCCAACATCTTCAACAATGCTGGTTGGTCCCAAGATCTGTCTGCTGCGGTTGTTGATCGAGCACTATCGCATATTGACGGATGCTACAACATCGCCAATGTGGACGTGGACGGTCGTCTCTGCAAGACAAATACTGTTTCCAATAGTGCTTTCCGTGGCTTCGGCGGTCCTCAAGGCATGTTTATTGCTGAGTCGTTCATGGAGGAGATTGCAGACCATCTGAAGATCCCCGTCGACAAATTGCGAGAAATCAATTTCTACAAAGACGGTGAAGAGACGCACTTCAACCAAGCGCTCGAGGATTGGCATGTGCCATTGATGTACAAGCAGATCAAAGAATCCGCCGACTACGACGCCCGTCGGAAAGCGGTTGATGAGTTCAATGCGACGCACAAATGGCAAAAGAAGGGGTTGGCAATCATTCCGACGAAGTTCGGCATTTCATTCACCGCCCTCTTCCTCAACCAAGCCGGTGCCCTGGTTCACATCTACCATGACGGTTCCGTCCTCGTTGCCCACGGCGGTACCGAGATGGGCCAGGGGCTACACACCAAGATTTGCATGATCGTGGCCGAAGCACTGCAGGTACCTCTCACAGATGTGCATATCTCAGAGACGGCGACAAACACTGTTGCCAACGCTTCAAGCACAGCGGCATCGGCGTCATCGGATCTAAATGGCTATGCAGCTTACAACGCGTGCATGCAAATCAACGAACGCCTGGCTCCATATCGCGAAAAGTTCGGCCCCAACGCCACTATGAAAGAACTGGCCCATGCGGCCTATTTTGACCGTGTCAATCTTTCTGCGAACGGCTTCTACAAGACTCCTGATATTGGATATGTTTGGGGCCCGAACCCTTCTGACCCAAGCGTAGAGAACACGGGAATGATGTTCTTTTACTTCACGCAGGGTGTAACCGCGAGTGAAGTTCTTATCGACACTTTGACCGGAGACTGGACTTGCCTACGGTCAGACATCAAGATGGACGTTGGGCGAAGTATCAACCCGGCGATAGACTACGGCCAGATCGAAGGTGCATACGTCCAAGGCCAAGGTCTCTTCACCACCGAGGAATCTCTTTGGCACAGAGCCAGCGGCCAGATCTTCACGCGCGGGCCTGGCGCTTACAAAATTCCTGGGTTTAGAGATATTCCCCAGGTCATGAATGTGTCTCTTCTGAAAGATGTGGAATGGAAAAACCTGCGCACAATCCAGCGCTCGCGAGGCGTAGGGGAACCTCCTCTGTTTATGGGGAGTGCAGTCTTCTTCGCCATCCGAGACGCCCTCAAGGCCGCGAGGAAACAGTACGGAGAAGACGACGTGCTGAGCTTACGAAGCCCTGCAACGCCAGAGAGGATCCGGATCTCGTGCGCTGATCCTATTCTGAAGAGGTGCCTGGTCGAACCAAGAGAGGGTGAGAAGAGTTTCTTCGTCTCGATATGAGACAAAAGAGAGTAGAGGCATGTCATCTCTACTGGCACACACAGAGGGGACCTGATGAGTGCCAATAGAGCATGAGGCATCGGTTACCTGTGGTTGTAGTATGGTTCAGATCTGGTAGAGGAGATCTATATCCCTACCCCGTGGCACACGTACATACCTACTTACGTCTTACATGCATGACGCATCTATGTCAGAGCTACAAAGCTGCAAAGCCTGTTTGCGCACAGATCACATATTCGATTCAGTTTTGTGTTCAGAATTATAGGACAGATAGTTAACTCTCCATCGTTTATTTCATTTTCGTGACAAAAACACGTCCCAGCGTTTCATGTCGACAAGCGCGCCTCGTCGTCGTAATCATCATCCAGACCCGTGTGTGTGTGTCTCTCTCTCTATGCAATCCAAGGGGAAATTTCCCCAGTTCCAACAAGCCCGCACGTCTTACCGTGTTACTTTTCGTGTGTTATGCCATGGAATGGTAGGACATTGTTCCCGAAACCTACCTACCCATAGCAAGAAGCCAGCCCTGCGCAAGACTGAACACTATGTAGAGTCACCAACACCGAAACCGACACCGGATGCGGATGGTGGTGGTGAGAGGTCGACCACGATGCGCACCGACTTCTTTGGCTTTTCACGGTTCTGCTGCGACCCGGCACCGAAGATCGAGACTGGGCTTTGTTGTCCTGCCCGCCGCGAAAGTGCAGGCGCAGGCGCAGGCACAGGCATCCATGGCGAGGGGGAAGGCGAAACGGGATTCGGTCCAAAAGCCACCTTCTTGCCTTTGATATCCTTTTGCTTTTTCTGCTTCTTCGAGGGACGCTCGTCTTCCAAGCCCAGGATAAGGTCAATGTCCTCTGCATTGTCGGTGTTGACAAGGCCATCGTCCCGTCTCGCGAACAACGCGACAGGCGCGTCTAGTTTTCCCCCTCTCATCTGCTCCTTTTCATCATCTGCAATCTTCAAAAATCCTTCGCCTCGAATGATCCCGTTCATTGTGCCGTCGTCTAGGAGGCTTTTCTCTGCCTTGACCAGCTCCGCGTTGCTCATTTGTCGACGCCGCTTGAGGATCTTCTCCTCCAGGGTGCCTCTCAGAACGAGGGTCTCGACGTAGACAGGGCGTGTTTGGCCGATGCGATGCGCCCGCTTGATTGCTTGCGACTCGATGTCGGGCTGCCAGATGGGGGACACAATGAATATGCGGCTGGCGGCAGCCACGTGGAGGCCGTGAGAGGCTTGCTTGAGATCCATGAGAAGAACGCGGAACACCTCTGACTGGTTGAAGGTTGCGAGGTATGCTGCGCGGCGCGTCACCGAGAGTGTGCTTGCATAAATGAGGAATTTGACCGATAGCAGTTCAAGAGCCTCAGCTATCCAGAAAGCGATGTTGTTCGAGTCGTAGAAGATGATAATTTTCTCTGTTGACTGGAGTGTCAAGATTCGTGAGCAGAGGTAGTTGAGCTTCGCAGATGTGAACCCGACAATACGCGATTTAGCCAAGGCTGCTGGAAGGACGTGATGATCTGGCACGAATAGTCGCTTTCTTGGTGATTGGAAAAGTTCGGGAGCAATGTCTCTCGCTGAAGAGCGGACAGGAGACGGAGTAGCCGATTGGTTTTTGACTTTGGGTTCCTCCATTACGCCCGCTGTGGGAGGTTTCTTTCCAGTCGAACTCGAACGGACTTTATCTCTGGCTTGTTGCTCTTCCGTGGCTCGTTCACGAGCCATTCGCATTGCTCGAAGTCCTGCTCCAACAAGACCCATCAAGGGTCCCTCTGAGCCAAGATGGCTCAGCACATACTGCTGGACTTCTCGAGCTTGGACAGTTCCGAGGAGGACAGGGTTTGATAGTTGGCCATCCAAGGCCCAAGATTTGGCAGCATGGTCAGGAAAGTCTTCGATATATACGCCGATTTCATGGTAGACCGAGAAAGCACGCCAACCCGAATCACTCAGGGCTCGTTTGCCATTCAAGATTGCCTCGCTCAGCAATGGCCCGTCTTCGCCAGAAATTTGGCCAGGGTGTTCGTCCAGGTATTTGCGACTGACCCTTAAGGTCTCGACCACGTCATGTTTGCTGAATCCAACCCAGTGGAAGCTGGATCGGCGGAGGTTCATGATCAACTCATCGAGGGATTTGCGGTTCTTGGGATGGAACATATAGTCCTCGTCTATCCTTTCCGAAGTAACTGCATTGGAGGTCAGAACCAACCGGAAAAGGTTCATGCTGAGTTTGTCGTAGAAGCTCGGTTCCAGATAGACTGTGGTGTTGTGCAATGGAGGTAGGCAGAGATCGACATCGATATCCTCAATCCGATGGCGGATGATGAGGGACTGGAGCATTGTTCGCAGAGCTGGTGCAAAACGACGTTTGCCAGATGCATCGAAAGGAGAGAGATATCTTTTCCAGTCGGCGTAGTCAGAGCCTTTTTGGTTTGCCCAGGGTTGTACCTTGAGAAACCTGACAACAATAGCGCGTAATCGTTCCATATCTTTGAGTTCTTCCGTCGATGTATCTGTGGCTTTTCTCCGTTCCAAGGCTGTCTCAATGGATTGTCTCCGTAAAGCCTCCATGCTGTGGTTGGTTTCGTCGAGTGCGAGATTAACCTCAACACCGTGAAGCGAGTGGGAAGGTGTGCCAGACACGACCCACCGGCGTTCGATGGACATCTTGTCCAACATCGCCATTGCATGTGTTCGATAGCTTGAGCCAGCGAAGCCATGCCCCTCGTCGCAAATGACGCGCACCCATCGAACTTCTGTTAGTTGGGACCGAAATCTCTCCTGGCCCTTGAACCGTCTCCCTTGGTTGAGATCATCATCTCTATATTCTTGTTCAAAGCGTGACTTGGTGATTAGCACAATGTCATGTCTTATCAATTCCCTCCAGTGAGGTATATCCTTGGTGGTCGAGTCCAGAACCAAAACGTCAAGCGCCTTTTCTTGTGTATGCATATCTATCTCATGTTGCCATTGGACAAGAAGATTAGGTGGGACAATCAACAGTGTTGTACATGCAAGGCGTAGCACTCGGAGATCTTCTCTTTTCTTCCCTCGTCGGTCCGGCGTCGTCGGGTGGAAGATGGGTTCAATAAACTCACCATCATACTTGGCCAGAGCGTCCGTGCAGCTGTCAAAGTGGTATCCCTCTTTCTTGAGACATGCAAAATGGGCTTTCCACGGCACACCATTCTGTTTGATCGCTCTTGCTGCCAGGTCCAGCAAACTAGGTGTTCGTGTATTGAGCTCCGCAGTAGTTGCGTTCACTCTACCCTCCGGGATCGTAGGATAATGGCCCCTAGTTGCTAGGATCAGGGCAATGCATATCAGCGTCTTGCCGTAGCCCATGGTTTCGGCGAGGATGCCACCACGAGATTCACTATAGAGATGAGAATGACGCAGAAGAACGCCTTCATAGACATCTAGATAGAATATTGTGCCATTGAGATCTCGGAGGGCCTGCTTTCGTGGGTCGAGAAACTTGGAAGGGTATATTTCCCTCTGGAGCATCGCGGCCACCGACCGCCTCTGGTAGGGATATAATGAGGTTTGTAGGCCGTTGATCTGGTTGTTAAATATGCCACGCATGGACCTCTGACTGTGCACACAAGAGCCCGCATCAGCAAGGGAAGTTTGTGGCGAGGACAAAGTATTAAAGATGTAAAAGAGGGATTCCTGCTGGAAGTCATCTGGTTGCTTGTACGTCTGCAAGGGCAAAGCCGGGTCGTATTTACCATCCCACGCGTCCCGAGAAATGTCAATGAAGTCAATGAGCAGTTTCAGAACCTTTCTAAGATCCTTGATCGAGCCTCTAGTACTTCGGTTGACATCCTCTGGCAGTGCATAGACCCGCAATGAGGCACAATCAGGATGGGTGACATGTGGAAGCAGGAGAGTTCTGATCCATAGCCGCTTCTCGCCTAATTTCAGCAAAGGGTGAGGATGTGTAGCTTCTCCCGCGGGTCCAACCATTCTCCAGCTATCACTGAGCGCATTTTCAGAAGGGCGGATCAGGCGAACAGATCCAAGTGCGACATAATCGTCAGTAAAAGGCGTGGTCTCGGCGCCTAGTCGACTCGGGTTGTGGCAAGTCGAGTCCACAGTGCCGGCGGTCCAGTGGGACGCCATCATACCTTTTTCAGAGTCCTAAGCACCATCAGATTGACCTTGAGAGCTGCATGATGTACGAAAGGGCATGTCTACCATGATGTTTGACTCCACATGTGAGGCGGAACTCTCAGTTGTCGAGGAGGTCAGGAAGAACTGATCCGTATCAAAGAATTGGTCTTCGTCATCTTCTTCACTATCGCCACCGTGACTCGAAAGTGCAGGAGGATGTAATTGGGACATGATAGAGATAGTCGAATAGAAGTCTCGTGGACAAGTTGATGTAGGCTGGGTGTGTGCCTTGAACCTGGAGTAGAGTTGGAACTGTGTGGGAGCTAGTAGGAAGAGTTTATATTTGTGTCTGACAGAAAGTTTGCAGAACTGCGGGCCACATTAACTTTTAAGATTATGTCAGACAGTGGGGTTTCCGGGAAGGCTGAATATTGCACTGCAGCCTAGCAGTAAGTCAGGGGAAGTCTACGAGTCCAGCCTCCTTGATACCTGCGACATGAGGTGCCATGGCAAGGCTACATCTCCAAGAACTCACTTCCTACCATTACCGAGTAGAGAGGGAAAGAGAATGATGGGCTTTCAACAAAGTTCTTTACCCCGCTTCCGATTGTCCAAATCTGCTCATATATACCTCCGACAACTCGCCTAGTCTGTGCACAGTAGACCTCATATCCTTAATGAGTGTGCCCAACCAGAATCGATGGAACACACCCGTCCAGGAAGAAGGAGAAATGCGGTCATGGCATCTCGACCCATTCGCCGGTTGTTCGGAAAAGCGAAGCCAATCGCTCCAAGTGGCTGACAAATCCAACCTCGACTTCCTTAGATATAGACAACCGTGACAACCTCGGAAGCCTCCCTCGTGTCTTTCGTGTGAATCCAATTCTTCACGGGGAAACATCATCAACCAAACTCCTCTTTTTCTTCCACATCACGCCTGTAACTCGCCTGCGTTTTGATGCTCTTCAGCCACACACGACGCTCCCTGTTGAGAATGACGAACTATAATATCACCATTACCAGTGACGTCGTATGTCCATGGTGCCTCATAGGTCATGCGCGTCTGTCTCGCGCCATTGCAGAACACAAGAAGACGTATCCCGATGATAGCTTTCACCTGAAATACTTGCCTTTTTATCTCAACCCACCGCCGCAGCTGACCAGTGGGAGGGGTCCAGCGCCTCCGCCTTTTCCAGCACCGTCGCGCCCAAGGCGTGAAATGTACGCTGCAAAATTTGGACCTGAGCGCGCCAAGCAAATGGAAGCCATGATGACCCAGACCGCCCGTGCTGAAGGGTTCAACTTCAAATTCGGCGGTATGACCGGGCCCTCGAGGAACGGACACCGACTTGTCCACTGGGCACAGGGGAAAGGAGGCGAGGACTCCCAGAACAAGGTTATGATGGGTCTTTGGAGGCGCTATTTCGAGGAGGAAGTTGATATCACCACCCTAGACAACTTGGTGGATGTGGGATTGGAGGCTGGGCTGGGCACCAAGGAGGAGATCACCGAGTACCTGACTTCTGGCAAGGACGGGGAGTTGGTTGACAAAGAAGCAGAAGAGGCGCATCTGAAGGGCATCTCTGGTGTGCCCTTCTACGAGATCAACGATATGTGGGAGGTATCTGGCGCGCAGGATCCCCTAGCTTTCCAGAAACTGTTCCTCAGGTGGAAGGAATTGGAGGCCAAGGGACAAGTGCCCACAGGTGATGCCGGCGCGAAGACTTCTGCGGGAAATGGCTGCTTGTGAGCATGAAGGCGGAGTGGCTGGAGCGAGAGATTGATCCAAGGGAGAGAAATCTGTTTCTGCGAGCCTCGTGGAGTGAAGAAAATGTCACTGTCGCCAAGGAGACAACATCACAATGACAGTGACGTGACGCGGATTGATGGCAGCTAGACCCGTGAAGCCCACTGTGACTTGTCCATAGAAGGTGAATATATATCTCTTTGCCTGACTACCTCACGACACAATCTTTTGAAGGTATGATTCGGCTGTATAATACATAATGTTCAAGAATTTCCCTCATCTTTTGGCCAGTTGCGTTGGGTATACAAGATGTCCGCTTGACAATGATTCACAGTACTTCATGCCCAGCCACCTGACTCTGCGAATCGCCATGTGTGGTTGACACCAGCATCTTAGTTTCAACTCGATGGCTTCTCATTGAGGGCTTGTTTCCACCGAATGGCTTTCAGTCGACCTGAAGGATCGAGGTCGGACTGCCTAGTCGCCGTCCTGGAACTCGATTGGACAGCTATCGGCCAACCCTGTATAAGTCAGTCCTTTAGTTCCACATTGTGCCTCCTCAACCTTCCCGTTCCGTCCTTGACTTTGACTGCTGAGACCCTGGGAGTGCTGCCTCGTCACCAGCCACATTAAGTTGAGGATCACTCGGCGACGTGTGGTGTTCTGAAGTGTTTCCCTCGATGTGACTTTCGATGTCTCCGGAGCCGTTTTCCATCGTTGCTGTCGCCACCAACTCCTCATCCCCCCTGATGGCCTTGTCGCTGTCTTCAATAGAGGTAACCGCTGATGAGATTTCCTGCAGACCATTTCCAGCAGACTTCTTGAAGGTCCTGAGACCTCTGTAACTCTTGTCAACAACATCCGGCTCTTCCAAATGTTCCGGCAAGCCCAATGAGAGCGGGCTGCTGCGGTTGAGCGTCTCCAGTTTCGGGATTTGGTAAACTTCTTTCTCCCCGCTCTCGATCCAATTCCTCTGCACATGCTTTTCGAATCGGTCAGCCGCCTCTCGTAGATCACGCCAGGCCGCTTCTTGCTGCTCAATCATCTTCGCCCGCACGTTCTCATCATTCCATGCGTCCTCAAAGGAGCTTGATAAGGAGTAGTGTGTAGGCAGGTTGTATTTTTGCAACTGTTCGGCGTGCGCTGAACGGTACTTCGGAGATGTCATAACCAGCCATCGCAGTTTCCAGCCCAACATACCCAGCTCCTTTATTCGAGCAGGTTTCATTCCAGTGACATATTGATCTATACCGCCACATTTGCTGATAGTCCTCATGACTCGGGCAGTAATAGGGATCTTGAGCTCCCTATTCAACGCTTCGCTCTTCACAGTCTCGACCCGGACATTAGGGAACCAATGTCGCAATGTCTTGCCCTTATTTCTGCCCTTGGATATCTTGCTCCCAGATTGTACCGTAGCGCCACCATAGAGACCAAAATTTGCTTCTGGAAATTGTTTATTCTCGCCGTAAGGGTACGCGGGCATCAAAGGGTCTGTGTGTCGCAACCGGTATACGTCCAGCAAGGTATGTTTCCTATCTTCGAGCTTAAAGGTGAATCTGGGCTTGAAGTACGGATTTGAGTGTTTGACCGGATGTCTATAGGAGAGATATTGGAGAGAGGTAGGACTGCGGAGCACCTCGGGGAGCTTCGTGATCGTTGTGGGAGCTGCCATGGTGAAAGTGACACTACCGGGTCGAATTGAAGAAAGGACCAAGATAAAGGGGAGTAAAAGAGGTCCAGGAGCGCACAAAAAGCTCCCGCGCGTGGCAGTCTGTGCAAAGCGGTGCTGTTGCTGGGTGCATCGAGTAAGAAAATAAAGTAGCACAATTGAGAAGTACGAACCTTGATGGATTTTAGCGCGCAATTCCCAAATTCTGGGGACTGTGCTAGTGACAACCACCATTTGACCACCAAAACCACAATTCGTCCTTCTTTTATTCTCTGTGTCAGAACGCGAAAAACATCGTGGCTCTTCTAGCTTTATTATCAAAGAACTAGCGACCATGGTCAACATCAGCGAAGTCAAGGGCAATGCGCGCGAGAACAGAACTGCGGCGCATACGCATATCAAGGGATTGGGCTTGCGATCAGACGGCACTGCTGAACCCAATAGCAATGGATTCGTCGGACAGGCTGCCGCCCGTGAGGTACGCTTCGCATGTCCAAACGGAATCTATTCGCTCTACTGACAAACATTAGGCCTGCGGAGTCGTTGTAGACCTGATCAAGGCCAAAAAGATGTCAGGAAGAGCAGTACTATTAGCAGGAGGACCTGGCACCGGCAAGACAGCTTTGGCACTGGCAGTATCACAAGAGCTGGGGACAAAGGTGCCCTTTTGTCCAATCGTCGGCAGCGAAATTTATTCCGCGGAGGTCAAGAAGACAGAAGCTTTGATGGAGAATTTCAGGAGAGCAATCGGTAAGCTGAACCCTTCGATGTCCCTTACTGAGCTGGTACTGACCACATGGAGGTCTCCGCGTGCGCGAGACGAAAGAGGTGTACGAGGGCGAAGTGACCGAACTCCTCCCCGAAGAAGCAGAGAACCCTCTCGGCGGCTTTGGCCGCACCATCTCCCACCTGATCATTACCTTGAAATCCGCCAGAGGCACAAAAAAGCTCCGCCTCGACCCCAGCATATATGAAGCTATCCAAAAGGAGCGAGTGACAGTTGGCGATGTCATCTATATAGAAGCCAACACCGGGGCATGCAAGCGGGTGGGTCGCTCAGACGCCTACGCGACCGAATTCGATCTCGAGGCAGAAGAATACGTTCCCGTACCCAAAGGCGAAGTCCACAAAAAGAAAGAGGTTGTCCAGGACGTCACATTACATGATTTGGATATCGCCAACGCGAGACCTCAGGGGGGCCAGGATGTTATGAGCATGATGGGCCAACTGATGAAGCCAAAGAAGACCGAGATCACGGACAAATTGAGGGCAGAGATCAACAAGGTAGTGAGTAGGTATATTGATCAGGGTGTTGCGGAGTTGGTCCCTGGTGTCCTCTTTATTGATGAGGTGAGTACATTGATATTGAGCACTTTGCGAAATGTTCTTAACCGGTCTTTGCCAGGTTCATATGCTCGACATTGAATGCTTCACCTATCTCAACCGCGCCCTTGAATCCCCCATCTCACCCATCGTCATCCTCGCCTCAAATCGGGGCAACACTCTCATTCGGGGTACACAGGACATCGCAGGTGCCCACGGCGTCCCTCCTGATCTGCTTGCCCGCTTGCTCATCATCCCCACACACCCATACAACGCATCCGAAGTTCAGACAATCATCCGTCTACGCGCGAAGACTGAAGGCCTTTCAATATCCGAACCTGCACTGGAGAAGGTTGCACAACATGGCACGAATGTCAGCCTGCGATACGCCCTGCAGCTATTGACGCCCAGTAGCATTCTTGCAAAGGTCAATGGCAGGCAGGAGATTGGTGTTGAGGACGTGGCAGAATGCGAAGACCTGTTCATCGATGCGAGAAGAAGCGCCAAGGTCGTGGAGCAAGCAGGAACTTCATTCATTAGTTGAGGGCAGCAAGATCACGAATCCCACCAGTCAGCTATCATACCCGCTCACCAATCAGCTTGAAGAGGTTGGCATGCAGAGAAGGAGGTGCGCAAGTGAAGCCTAACAGTACCCGGCTTGACAGAGACTGCTCTAGACATGATGTCGAGCCTCCAACAGGGGAAACTTGGGAAGTGGCTTCATGGCTAGCCTACGCGACGCTTATCAGGCTAGAAAAGGCGCAGAGGACCCGTCACCTCCCACAAATCTGGAAAGGTTGCTGCGAAATCAACGCCAGAACCACGAAGAGACGAAATTTGGTGTGATTCACACGGGCACGCGAGTCATGTAAAACATCCAGTACTTGAACAGTAATGAGTTTCCAAGTTAAAATGGATTGGGAATATTTTCTGCGCAGGAAGTGATTGGTGAAAAATTGAAATTTGCGTGTCCGAAATACGCAAGCATATTCCCTGTGTTCGCTGAATTGCCTATCCAGGATCTATCCTCTTCCTCTTTCCTTCTAGTGAACCAGACACACTGCAACTATGAGAGTACATCTCTAAGGACAAACAGGGGGAGCGGAACGTGGACAACTATCTGCACAAGATACCGGTCAGCGCATTATATAGACAGGTACTTGGAAGATAGCAAGAGTCTCAGGTAAAGATCCAATCAGACATCCAAGGAAGATTTGCCGCTCAACGACACCTGGACTTAAAATAGGTTCATATGCCAGGGCTAGCGTGGAAACTGCGAATGTGGAAAAGGTTTTCATCATAGGAATCAAGGGAAGGTAGACACAAGGTGATGTGAGACGGGGTAGGGCATCTGCAAAAACGTACCTCAAAGAATCTTACAGCAACACATGCCTTAGAGAAACTCTACTTCTCCATCGCATTCCTAGGCTTCGAGTCAGCATCAGACCACACAGAGAAAGAAACACAGCAGATGTTGTGGAAGCGTGTGATAGTCAGACATAAAATACTGGCTAGTAACAGACTGTTCAGCGATGACAGTCCGAATGTTTCTTCAAGGGCGACTCAGGATAGAAAGAAGAAGAGGTTTGGTTGTCATCTTGCAAGCCGCGTTTTTAAGAGGCAGGAGAATTCGTGGAGAGTGTGCTTACCATGTCTTCGATTTACAGGATATAGACCGAGCCTGCACTCCTTAGGGCATGAAACGGAATCCAGGAATTTGCTTTGTGGGAGTAGAGACAAAATGCAGAAGAACGCAGGTGAAGAATACAAGCACAGAGGGAAAAGAGGTGCCGAATTTATTTTCTGAAACGGCGAGCCGCTAGTGCTGTATCGGGTCAAGCGTGGGCTGCACGATTGCTTGGCGGATTATTGGGGGATGTTGGCCGGGCCTGGCAAGTCGCTGGGTTTCAAGTTGGGCCCCGATGGCCACACCACCCACCCCCCCAGCATCTTCCGTGGTCTGTAAGTGTCTCTCCCTGCACCTGCACACCTGCAGATCCTGTTGCACCTGCGACTTGGAACCTGATCTTCAGTCTTCACCACCCAGGCTGGGACAGTGTCTGCTATTCAGTCTCAACTGGCGCTCTCGCTGTCTTGTCGCTCTTTTCCCTTCCTCATCGCCCTTTACTCTGCTTTTGGAGCCTGGCTCCCAATTTCCGAGCGGTTCTCGTCCACACTGGGCCGGGGTCATCAGATCACGAGTACCACCGCAGTGTACCAACCCGATAACATCGCAACGGCCACTCTCACAGCACTCGGATCATCTGCCTCGCCAGGTTAATCCCTCTAGCTACTCCTCTGCGATCCACGAGAGGATGAAATGGTCATGAAGCCTCTGCGCGCTTCCATCACTGCCGCCACCGCCCGATGATTCGATTATCGTCGTTGTCGCGACACTGATCTAGCCCCGTAAGACGACCTTCACACGGCAAAACATCGCAGGATCTCTTGCAATATATCCACGTTGCGCCGACCACCAGCAGGAAAATACTTCGTCCCTCATATCTATCCGCTTGCATGAAACCTCCCGATCATACAAATGTGACAACATTTCGCTCCGTGCCGAACAACTACAGCGTCTTTCCGCCAAAAAAGTGGGGCCAGAGGGACTGAAGGTGGGAAAAAAGAGAAGGACCAGACACCCAACAGAAGTAATCAGAACTACTTCGTATACCGTCACGCCGGAATTGCGACTCGATATATTCCTACATAAGCACTCTTGAAGATGATGGCCCAAAGCTTCCCGCACCATGCGGGTATTGCTCCGGGGCATCCTGGAATTCCTCCAGGTCATCCCATGGGGATGCAGCATCCTGGCGCCGCTCATATGGGAGGTCAACCTGGGCCCGGAATGATGCAGGGCATGCATCCAGGAGTATCTGCGCCCCAAGTCACTCAAGGACCCATGGTTACTGGTATGCCACCTGGTGCTGGAACTCCAGCTCCAGGACCAATGCATAACGGTATGGCCATGGCTCACATGAATCCCCAGCAGGCTATCTTTCAGCAGCATAACCCGCAGATGAATTATGGCCAAGGGATGATGACTCCACAGCAACAGCAGTTCATGGCTCGCCAGCGCATGATGCAGCAGATGTCTCAGGCTCAAGCACAAGGCATGCCTATGGGGATACCTAATGCGCCCGGCTTCAATCAGGCTCAGCTGGCGCAAATGAAGATGGGTATGGGCATGCATCCGCAAATGCAGATGAATCCCAACCATCCTCAGATGCAGAGCCTACAACAACACCAACACAACCAGCAGCAGTTAATCCGAGCTCAACAGGCTCAGGCTCAGGCGCAACAGCATGCAGCGCAGATGGCAGCCGCTGCGCAGAATCAAAGGGCAGTAGCTCAACAAATGCAAATGTCACGATCGCAAGAGCAAACTACTCAACCTCCACAATCACAACCCACACCCGCTCCCCAAGCACAACCTCCTCAGCAACCTCCTCCGACTTCTCAACCCCAAGCTCAACCCGCTCAGCCAAAGCCCCAACCACCACAACCACAACCCGTAAACAACCAACCACAAAATCAACCAGCCAACCAGCCAGTCAAGACGACGGAGCCCGAGGAGGAGCCTCGTATTAAGCAGCAACAAGAAGCCACCGCGAATATGATTCTGTCCGAATTACCCAAACAAGACATGATCGGAGGCCAATGCATTTTGAAATTGATCGAGTACCAGGATCTTCTCGCCCACCCGGAACGACCAAATGATTTGGACTACTGGGAGGCATTGATCACTAGATTCTTTTCGCCGATTGGATCATTGAGACAACAGTTTTTCAACAACAGGTCCGGCGGGGACAAATCTTTCCAGCTCCAATTTCCCTCCCTTGCGCGTTACTACCATTCTTATTTTGCAAGCGGAGTCAAGCAAATCCTGCTCCAGTCTTTTGAACATACGCAAACCAAGACAGCCAACGGTGGCGTCCATATCACGAGTAGCAGTGCGAGTTTGACGTATGTCTTTGGCAACGATATTCGAGTGACCACCAACGGACAGCTGCGCGTTCTGTTTGATGACGTTCAAACCATTGAGCATCTGAACATCAGCTCGACGGGATGGCAGGAGTACATTCCACGCAATGTGTTGATGCAGCCCGTGTCGCCAGAAATGAAGCAGAGTCCCAAGATCACGAACAAGAACCTCAAACGCACACAAGGCAAGGCCAATGTATCAGGAGCAGGGCCAGTGATTCCTACCTCAGGTGTGGGCGAATGGGGCGTACCCCATCACATCTCCCAATTTTTAGAGGCATGTATGATCTTTCGGTGTGGCTAGACAAACACTAACGCATTTTTAGATTGCCGAGGTGATGACGGCCATGGGCCCTCTCATGGAGTATTACCAGCACCATCCCGGTATCTCTCCCAAAGACACGTTACTGCGAGTAACGCAAGAAAATGCACAAAACATGGCCCAAGCGAACAACGCGCGGCTGAACCAAATGGCCAGGGCCGCCAACGGCCAAGTGATGTTCCCAAACCCGATGAACCCCGGCATGAATGGACCAAATATGATGAATTCACCTGCAATGGGACATCTTAACGTTCCCCAAGCTCAAGGGTCACCCATGATGGGAGGCCCAGTGCATACACCAAGTCCTGCCCAGAATCCCACTGCGGGAGGGGTCGCCATGATGCACCAGATGAGTGCCCAGGGATCCAATCTTAGCGGGAGTCAAGGCCCAAGTACAAACACCAGCCCGAACGTTTCCAACAAGAGGCGACGAGCGAGCGTGGTTAAAATAGAAGAAGAAAATGCACAGGGAGAGGTAAACGGAGCGAACAAAGTCAAGCCAAGTCCCAAACTCGGCGGCAAGAGGCAGAAGGGGTCTGCATGAGCATTGAGCCGGCCCTACGGTCATCCCATGTCTCAAACAGAGCATCTCATCGGCAGAAACCAAGTCCGTTCTGCTAACCTGTGAAAAGGTGTAGAAGGTATCTGGCCTGGAGTATCTACGTCGGTCGACATGCGCTGATGGCGTGATTTGAGTGGGCAGTCTCTGGGTGTCATTGTTCGTTTTTTGGTTTTTTCTTGATTTGCATATACCCCCTTGTGTGGATTACCTCCGAAGGGGTTCGGTGTCGGTGTTGAGAGTCGGGGAACGGAAAGAATTTTTCGGCCTCATTGCGGTATAGGGCTCCAAGTGTGCCGTTGAACAGACATGCTGCTGTCTAGACAAGCTGCGACGACTTTTCTTTGGGAAGCTTGCGACAAAGAGGCTTGCACACGGAGAAAATGGGCGGCTGGGCAGCTTTGACGCGATTTTGTATCATTATTTTGACTTTCTATATTTATCACAGGGAAGAATCTTGCAGCTTGGTTGGAGCTTGCCGGCCTCTGATCTTCTGGATATGTAATGCTCGAACGCGACATGGGCATACGAGCGTGTCAAGAGAGGAGGGAGATGCCGACATGCCCTGACAGGCTGAACCTGGAACGAAGCCGACCGACAAGGGACGAGAAAAGGTGGTGCATGTGTGGATGGACATTCTGGTATCGGCGCGTTGGACACACTGGCGGTGCGAGACAAGGAAGAAGGAGTGGTACAGCGGGTGAGCGTCGGGTTGGATATGGAGGATAATGGATTCTGTCAATCAAGTATCGCCGCTGCTTGCTAATAGAAACTGAGATGTCTGTCTCTGGGAGTATTTCCATCTCTTGGTTTGTGATATCCTACCGATCAAGTCCAGATCCTCGTGGTACATCTGGGCCGGGAGAGCAGAGTGGTAGTCTCGGAAGGGCTGGTCCTTTGAAATAAGATACATCCGGCGAGGCTTGGTGTAGAGCGCGGGCAGAGTAGCAGCTCGGATAGTTCAGGATGCGTAGACGTGCTTGCCGTATGTGTCCTTACTGTGTATGCGGGGGGTCATCACCTCAAAAAATTGAAGCTGAGTTCGGACATGTAGGGTGGGAGTAGTGGCACTGGTCAGAGTTGGAGAAATATTGAAGTGAGAAGTGAATGTATCACCGACCACACCAGCCAAAAAATATAATTCTCAAGACTCACCTCCCAGCATTCGACCCTTTCCCATTGCCGACTGTCATCGAGAAAACCCTTCCTAATAACCGAGATCCTTTCTGTCGGGAGTCGACGGATATCCTTTTGAAGTCCGTTGCTGCAGCGGTAGACACCTGCCGCCCTACGTCTCGCAATGGTGTCATCGTCTTCGAGACGCCGGAAAGAGGCATATGTCGAGATGGATAAGGAGGACCAGGAAGCAGAGGACTCCAAGCCAGATCCCCGCATCGAGACGGTCCTGATCGGCCTCTCGGGCCCGTCATCGAGCGGCAAGACGACGCTGGCGAGGCTGCTGCGCGAGATCTTTAACCTCGACACCGAGGGGTGGAAAATCAGTCTGTTCATCCTGCACCAGGACGACTTTTATAAGACGGACCAGGAGTATGTTTTCTCCCTCTATGTTCTCTACTCCCAGTCTCTCCCTTTTTACGCATTTGCTGCGTCTACCGGATCAGCCGGTCCCTCCCCAGACCCCCTTCACTGTGGGTTTCAACCCATCTTTGGGGGGGTGTTCTTTCTCCCCCCCCCTCTCCCCAGGCAGAAGACTATCCAGCTGCTGCTCTCGGCTAACCTACAACACGCAAAAAGCATTCCCAAGGTCACCGTCTCGTCCGAGGAATTCGGCACCCGCGAGCTCCAGGACTGGGACTGCATCGACTCCCTGGACCTCTCGTTGTTCGAGCACACGCTCACACACTTGCGCGACCACGGCCATCTGCCGCCGGACAGCGTGTCGAAGGAAGACCAGAACAGCGTCGGCCACAGCGGCGTGTCTCCCGACGAGGTGGCAGAGCATAGAGAGAGGGTTAGGACGCGGATAGACGAGCTGGTCAGGGGACGAGAGGGTCAGAGGACCAGTGGTGGTGGTGACGGAAGCACAAGCAAAGAGATCCGCGTCTACATCGTCGAGGGGTTCCTGCTCTACCCACAACCGTCGTCGTCGACTCCCTCAGACTCGTCGTCCGACTATCCTCACTCCGCGGCGGGAGTCGACCACCTCCACCGCCTCATCCACACGCTGCTCCATCCGCTACTATTCCTCCCGTCGACGCGCTCCCAGACGCTGTCCCGCCGCGCCGCGCGCTCCGGCTACGTCACCCTCGAGGGCTTCTGGGTCGACCCGCCGGGCTACGTCGAGGACGTCGTCTGGCCCAACTACATCCGTTACCACGGGTGGATGTACAAGGGCGGCAACGTCGACAGGGACGTCTTTGACGAGGAGAGCTGCGCGCGCCAGGGCGTGAGCGTCTGTCCCGGCGCGGGCGAGTGGGGCATGAAGGAGGTCTTGGATTGGGGTGTTCAGAAGGTGGAGGAAGTCATCCAGGAGAGAATCCAGAGGTAAGAAAGGGAAGACGAAATCTCCTGATCAATGTCGACCTCTAGCATTATAGATAAGAGGTGAGCGACAACGGCATAGCGTGCGGCCTCACCTATTGAACAATCTATTGTCTAATCAATAGGACGTGTAAATCTGAGCCCTCTTGCTTATTTGGTTTTCCAGACACAAGCCCCAAGATATCTTCTTCGGCCTTTTCGACATTACCTCCATCGACAAGAGCCTCAGTCGCGGACCTTGACTGTATCTCTGACCTTTTCATTCTCCTTCTCTGTTGGAAATCCTAACCTTGGCGCCTTCTTCTTCTTGCCGCGCTTGTCTCCAAACTGTTCGTCAAACTTCTTAATGTCCCTCAAGCTCGACATGTCCTCCGAGATACTTGCCGAAATCTCTTCTAGGGCCTTGTCAAAGTGCTTCTTGGTCAGCGTACGTCGTTCGGGATGTTGATATGGTTCCTCGCCCTTGTGTTGTCTGGCCAGTTCGTTCTCCTCTCGGACACAATTTAATGCCGCTGCAACAGCGACGTTCTTCAAATCGGAGCCCGAGTAGAAGGGTGTCTTTTTTGCGAGATCTTGTAAATTGACATCGTCGCCAAGTTTCTCGTTGCGCAGGTGGATCTTGAGGATCTCGAACCTATCAGGCTCCGTAGGCAGATCAACAAGCAAGCGGCGCGGTAAGCGGCGGAGAACAGCATCATCGAGATCCATAGGCCGGTTAGTCGCAACCATGATGAATGCACTGCCCGAGTCGTTGCTCATCCCGTCCCACTCTTTCAGAAATTGGTTGAGAAGTTCGCGATGACTGACACGTCGACCCTGGTTGCTCCTCGCGCTGAACATAGCGTCTGCCTCGTCTAAAAAGACAACACAAGGTGATAGTTTCCTAGCTAGGCTAAACAGGGCTTTCACATTCTTTTCCCCTTCACCGACGTACATATCGTTGATGTCTGCCGCGCTAACTTCGAGCATGGTTGCGCCGGATTCTTTGGCTACCGCTTTGGCGGCCAAAGTTTTACCTGTGCCTGGCGGACCATAGAGCAGGAGGCCAGGGATCTTGTCGGATGCGAGGACACCATATTTGAAAGCCTCGGGCCGAATGAGGGATAGTGTGGTCAGTGTTTGAAGGGTATCGATGGTTTCAACTGGCATGTGGACATCATTGAAGGTTGTGTTGATATTCTTGGATTCGATGATACCACCCATCAGTCGCTTCTCATACTTGGAAGCCGACGCACGGATTCTGGCAAGTCGGTCATCCTTAGTCATATGTCGTTCTGGAACTTCCTTCTTCGCTTCCTTTGATTGTTTCTCTGCCCACCGGATTTTAGTCTTGTCACTGTGGTTCAGATGGGATGTTGCTGCGCTGATGATGGGCTGTGGTTGGTCTTGGTTTACAGAGGTATTGGCTTCACCCTCCGAGCTCGAGGGAACAGCTCCTGCGATATAGGTGGCCAACCGTTGCACATGTTGGTGATTCCATACTTGTCCTTCCAGACATGATCTATCGCTGCGAGTGATGCGGTCGAAGAAGTCACCACGCCAAAAGCCTGGCTCTAGGTGAGCAAAAACGGACGGCTTCCAAATCCTCAACGTCTCCCAGAGGTGTCTCATATTGACTGTGGCAATGCGTTGCTTCCTGTCGTGAAGAAGTGCAAGCTTGGACGTCGTGTTGGGCAAGACCGGGGTCAGGACGATATTTTGTGATTTCCCATCTTGCCCGCCGTTTTGGGATTCGTGAATGCGTTCCCGGGTGAACGGCTCTTGATCCTCACGCGCCGAATCGGTGCCAATGAGTAAAACGCATTCACCTTTGCTTCGACGCTGAGCTAGTAGCCTGTGAAGACAGTTCAGAAACGAGCGACCCAAATCTAAACTCTGGATGGCTCTAAAGTCTCTGACGTGAACAATCGCGCCATTCTTAGGGACACCACTTCGTTTCGCTGTAGTTTCTCGTTGCCGTTCCAGATCATCACCCTGTTCTCTCCCAAGAGTACCCGTGGCGGATCGCCGGTCCGACAAGCTCTTTAGCAGTTTGTATGTGAGTCCAGATAGCGCGCCTTGCTCATCCCGTGGCTTCTGAGAGTCAGCAAAATCCGGCCACATTCTCAGCGTCCCTCGCGGCATGTCTGATCGCATGCCATCCCCGAAATCTGGAAGCTGTCCGATAATAGTCTTCAAGATAGCGGTAGGCCTTCCGATAAACATGGGCATACCTATCTGAGGAGAAGAAGGTGTGGAATCAAGGTCGTCCATCATGTCGTCGATGTCTCCATCGTCGTCGTCTACGTCTTGCGCCTCGTGGGAGGCACTGTGTTCGGAGAGGTCTGGAAATGCGTGTGCAAGCACGTCGTAGCTAAGCATTCGGCCCGCCTTTGCTGTGGCTGGGTTTGTATGATTCCGGTGAAGGAGGTCTGCGATATCCTGCGCGTCCACGACCATCAGATCACAGCCGAGTTGGCGTGCAACATCCTGGACAAGGTGGTCAAGAAGCAGATCGCCGTCCTTGCCAGCATATTGTAGATGGAGATGATCTCTGTAGGACTCGGCGCTATTTGGCGGATTCTTTGTTTGTGATATTTGCATGAGACCTCTTGCAGTTCGCATAACCTCTTCATATTGTTCATCCACCACATAGTACCTCGAAGATATTGAGGAGCTCGACGTAGATTCCGCAGGGGATGTGGTGTCAGGTTGCTCCAATCTATCCTCTGTCTGTGAGGGAGCCCCATGCGAGTTTTGAATAGAACTGGGGTCACTGCCTTTACCCCCTGAGCCATGTGAAGGGTCACTGCCAGAGTCTGGGGAGGAAGTTTGTTCAAGAGGCTCGCCGGTCAGCAGATCTGCGGCTACTGTTTTAATCCTCGAGGGAGTGCCAGGTACGAGGGACCCTGACCCAAAGAGGGCCACATTGCTGTCCATAAACCAATCCGGAGCTTGGTATTCCGCCTCTCCATCTTTGTTCATGCGATTCCGCAGCCTTCTTTTCGCGGGTGAGCCGTAGAAATCTTTCGCTCGAGCATCGTCCGCAGTTTGGCTCGTGCGGCTCTCATGAGGGCCAGATTGACGTTGATGGGTGGGGTCTGAGTCCTCCTCGACAGCGTCACAATCTCTTGCTACCTCCACTCGAGCAGCTCCATGGGTCTTTGAGTCATCACTGATCCCGCGGCTGCTGAGAGAGCCAAAGCTGTTTGTCGGTTTTTGAGCAGTCCGAACGCGAGGCGCAGTGCAAAACGAGCGGTTTGCTCTCCGCGATTGGCGCTGGGCGCAATTTCGACAACTTGAGCAAATGATCCGCGTGAACCGTAGTTCCGCCTGGAGAGTAGAATGCATTCGAGCGAGCGACGAGAAGGGGCGTACCACGAGGGCAAGGGAGAATTGACCGTTGAAAACATTCAAATTATGGCGACAGGTCCGGACAAAACTAATACTCCGCCGTATTTGCACTAAGTTCCTCATTGCTCCGCCGGATATTTTTGACTCTTAATTTCTGTGGCAAACAAAGTCTGAGTCTTCTTTGTTCCTCCAGAATACAAGGATGGCGCCGACTATATGCGAGATCTGTGAAGCCTCGCGAGCAGCAGTCATCCGACCAAAGAACTCCCAGAAGATCTGCAAACAATGCTTTCTGTCTGTATTCGAGGCCGAAGTTCACGACACCATCGTGAGTAACAAACTGTTCCATCGTGGCGAACGTGTTGCCATCGGCGCATCTGGTGGCAAGGACTCGACAGTTCTCGCTTCGGTGCTAAAGACTCTGAATGAACGTTACGACTACGGCGTCGATCTCGTCCTCTTGTCCATCGACGAAGGTATTAAGGGTTACCGAGATGACAGCCTTGAGACGGTCAAGCGGAACGCCGTGCAGTACGAAATGCCCCTCGAAATTGTTGGATATGACCAGCTGTATGGATGGACAATGGACCAAGTCGTGGCCCAGGTAGGCAAGAAGGGAAACTGCACCTACTGCGGGGTATTTCGCAGACAAGCCCTGGATCGAGGGGCCGCAAAGTTGGGCATCAAACACGTCGTAACCGGTCACAACGCTGACGATGTTGCTGAAACCGTCATGATGAATCTACTTCGTGGCGACCTTCCTCGACTTGCAAGAGCGACTTCTATTATGACATCCTCCTCGGCGAGTGAGATCAAAAGGAGCAAGCCACTAAAGTATGCCTATGAGAAGGAAATTGTTCTCTATGCTTACCACAAGAAATTGGATTACTTCAGCACCGAGTGCATTTACTCACCAGAGGCCTTCAGAGGGAGCGCGAGGACCTTGATCAAAGACTTGGAGAAGATTCGACCCAGTAGCATACTGGATATTGTTAGGAGTGGAGAGGACATGGCTTCGCTGGTGCCCCCTGAACTGGCAAGTTCTACGTCTTGTGCTGCTGAAGGCGATGAGCAGGCAAATGGCTGTGGCAATCAAAACCAGACCAGCGACTCCATGGTCCGATTGGAGAAGGACCTGACCGCGAACGAAGCCGCTGCAGAACGTGAAACAGAGATTCGACTCCCTCAGCAAGGAGTGCAACCAGGTATCCACGACAAGAAACGGCGAGGACGTCGGAAAGTGGTCAAACAAGTCATGGGTCAATGTGAGAGATGTGGTTATCTTTCCAGCCAACAGATTTGCAAGGCTTGCTCTCTGCTGGAAGGGCTTAACAAGAGCCGACCGCACACTACCATCGAGGTGGGCATCGAAGAAGAAGAGGGAAGTACGACATTGATGAGGCAGACTGCCGGACTTGTTATCTCTGCTGGTTGAGACTCAGGCGGTTTTTCGTCTTGAGGCAATCCGTTTGTCGATCACTGCAGCCATCCTCAAACAGGCTCTTTCTACCAGCAACACCATTATCTGCACGAGGAGAATGACCAACCTGAGCAAATAATTCTTCAAGGTCAGCATGGGTTTGTTAGCCCCGGACAATGTTGGATCCACGAAGTCGAAAGGCAGATTTGCCCCCAGATGACCGACGGCGACAGACAAGCCGCTACTGAAGCCGTCTTCATGGAAGCCACACTTGGTCCAGGCTCCGCAGTAACTAATGCCCTTGGTGTTTTGAATCTTGGACAACAGTTTCTGCGACTTGATTGCAGCCGCATCATACAAGGGAAGCGAATATTCCCATATGCCCTGGGCCAGTCGAGGATCGGGCATGTGTAAGGGATTTAGTGTGATCAGAATAGGGCCCAACTGACTCTCTGGCAGTTCTTGGAGTACATTCATCCAGTATGTCAGACAGCCTCTGGAAACGTTCTTGCTTCTGGTAGGCGGGAATAGGGACTCGGAGACAAAGTTCAACGATGACCATGCTTGTCGTCTCTTTGGCATCAGCGTGAGATCCGAGTGCAATACGGCAACGACCCTATCTGTCCGGAAACCCTTCAAGATGTCAGATTCTTCCCTGGATATGATCGGCTGCAACATTTCCAGGGCCTGTTCACACTGTGTCGCGACTATCACGTGGTCAAATCCATGGTCTTTCCCATTTGCCCTCAACACGACAATGCCATTTTCACCTGGCGTCAGTGAGGTGACTTTCGAGTCGAGATGGATCCGATTGTCCGGGACATCTTTCACCACTGCTTCGATATACCGCCCACTTCCACCAGGGATGGTCCACCAATTTGAGGATTTGGGAGTCATATTCAGCATGTGTTGATTGTACATGGATCGCACCACCGTGACTGCGGGGAGTTCCAATATACAACGAACGAGGTTCGTGCCCAATATAGCAGCCACCATTGGAATGAGATAGTTATCACGGAACCCTTGAGAGTAATTCTCGCGGTCGAGATATTCACCGATCCTTTCTTGGGACCGACGTTGGATCCTTTTTTGCTGGATTTCCTGGATGATGGATTCGTCCTCCCCGTCGTCATCTTGGAGAAGATCGAGTGCGAACTCTTTGAATCGGATGACCTCAAACACCAACTTCCACGTGTCAGGGCAGAAGATATTTCTCCTCTGGGCAAAGACGGACGACCACGAAGTCCATGCCCACTCGAAGGCGCCTTGATCGCGGGAGACGCCAAAAGTCACGGCGGTCTTCTTCACCGGGACACCCAACTCCTGGAGGAATCGGACAAAGTTAGGGGAGGTGGCGTTGTTGTTGATGGCAAGCAAGCCGGCATCAACTTGGATCGTCTGACCGTTGGGTCCCTCGTAGGAAATGCATTTCGTATGTCCGCCTAGTCGCGACGTGGCTTCGAAGAGATGGACTTCATGACTTGTGCTGGTGTTGAGCGCCCACAAAGCGCCCAGGCCTGAGCAGCCGCTGCCCACGATGGCAACACGCTTACTCATGGCCTGTGAGATACAAGAAGTCTCGGTTCAATGGTCCTCTGTAAAATGTCGGCGTGGGGCGTGTGGCCTGACTGCTTCGCATAGCTAGTTCATAGTTCAACCGTCTAGCATCACAGCAAATCCTGTGATGTCGACGCTCAACGTTCATGTGTCTGTGACATCGATAGCTTGAGCGTCAAGGGTCGTCACTAGAAGCTGAGTCTTTCAGCCTCAAATGTTTCTGTCAAAGTCAAATCCAACTCGTGGTTGGGGTTCCATCAGCCATGTACCGAGTACGAGGAATGTACGAGCTATTACGTTGCAAGCATCTGAGGTACAAAAGCGGCGTCAAGGATTTCCGAAATGGGACCGGGCTCTACATGTCGCTCCATAAAGCATACCACAAACCTAGTATTGTACATTCAACTATGATACACAGGCATCTCTAGCCCTCAATTCCATAGAACCAGAGTCACAAGCGTCACATAGGAACGACCTTCCACGGATCCGCCACGAATTCCAGGGCTGTCTCTCTCAGATGCCACGGGTTAACATACACCTGCAGTCCAATCCTGCTGGAGAACAGGTTGAATACTCTCATGATCAGGTACAGATCTCGCGGGGCCGTCGTCGAGTCATTTGGACAGGCTTTGTCTCGCATGAGCCTGTACTGATTGCTGCTCATGAAGAACGGAGTGTTGCAGGGCCCGGACGTGGTCTTGACTTCGATGTGATAATTCACCACCGGTCTCGACATCGACGTCTCGCCGGACTCATGCCCAAGCCAGGCGGGATAGGGGAATGTCGTGTTGTCTCCAAGAAACTCCATCAGCCGCGGACAGTTGCCTTCGTACATTACATCCGAGATTTCGCGGCCGTGCCATGCTGGTTCATCTGCGTATTCGGGGAGAATGTTCACGTAGTGACGAATTGAGCTCTGCCAATTGTCGATGCTGAAGTTTGTGACTCCGCAGGACTTGAGGAGTTCAAACACCTAATTCAGTCCAAGTCAGCTGCTATTCATATCTAAGGATACTTCTCCAGACTTACATATAGTTCTCCCGCCGCGCCCACCCGTGCATTTTCTTCAAATCTACCGTTGCCCGTATCACCAAATGTTCGGTAGAACGCTGCGTAGTCAGCTGGTGGGTAGCCAAGTTCATCTAGAGCTTCGTCAATTTCATCTAGCGATAGTGATTCTCCTCTCCTTTGATGAGATCGCCCCCCTCGTCTTGCCTGGCGGATCACTTCTCGTAAGAGTCTTTTGTACTGTTGATCTCGTGCCACCTCCTCCCAAATCGTATGCTGAGAATCAGTCGACTGAGCGTGGACTAAAGGAGGAATGCTGCTCTCAACTTGAGAATATGGTGCTGTACTCCTTTGATCGACCCGGGTCACGACCATATCGTCGTCGTCGTCGCCGCCGCCGCCGTCATCGTCGTCCTGGTCAGAGGATGCCTCCGTTGGCGATGCAGGCGTTGGCATACTGCTGCTGTTAGGTTCTGCATCACCGAGAGCTGGAAATGGCACTGTCTGTAGCGATGACGCAGGCTTTTCAAACCAGGGGTACTCCGGTAGGTCCTCATCCTTCATGATAGCATCCAAATCTTCCTTGGTATCATTCAAGATACGATAGATGACCTTAACTGCCCGTTCATTATCGATGGAAAGTACTTTTGCAAGTTCTTGAGGAAGCTCTGTGTGGAAGCAAGAATAAAGGCTATCATAGTCGCTTGGGACATAGATCGTCAGCTTTCCATCAAGGAAGTGGATATCGACCACGGCTCGATCACTCTGAACAGTGACTGAGCCATATTTCTCTGGTAGCACGAGCTCTGTCCACATCTCTTCGCAGACGAATACTTCGGCAGCCAGCAGTGAATCATACATCGTCGTTTTCCGGTTGTAATATTCTGAGCTATTGTAGTAGTTTGCACAGCTGCTGAACAGTCAGGAAATTCTTTTCTTTCCGATCGTAAGGCATTGGAAACTCACCATGACAAGGCGTATGCTCGGTCTCTGATATAGTGTTCAAGAGCTTGATGGGCAGTTGACTTGCCCACGGTCGTTTTTGACTTCGCTAGGCTTGAGAGAAAGCGATCCTCTAGATCCAGCAATTCGAACAACGGATACAACGAAGTCATCTCTTCGTGACCAAAGTCAAGGATCTTTGCTTTGTTTTCGAAGAGCTGGCCATATCTCTGATGGTCATTAATGGTGAATGCTTGATCCACGGAAAATAGTTCCAACCCGTCGGGGCCACGGACAGGTAGAAAGTCCGTTTTCTCCAAAGTTGTCAGCTGCTCCTCGCTGACCTCTACCTCAGGATCCGAGGATAGCAATTCGCCAATAGTATGTATGATACGCTTGATCTCGTCAACGTCGGGGGAAGTCTTCTTCGCCGTTCTTCCGAGCTCCTGTAAAAGAACGTTGATGCTCATAGTCCTGACTTTCATCTTGTCGACAAAGAATTTTTTAAGCCCAGGGTATACGTGGTCCAGTGGCAGACGCCCGGAGATGGCGACAGTACAGTTCCACAAGCACTCTGAAGGCTTCAGCCACTTTTGACCAACATAAATCAGACCATTACCATTGAACTCTTGCCTAGGACTGCTGTCAGAGAAATTGGTCTCTTTTGGAGGGACGACCTTACCGAATGGCCTCGATCACAGGCTCAGAGCTTGCCATTGCATTTAGAGCTGCATAGACTTCTGGCGCCTCGCTCTCGATTGGGCGTGATCCAGCTGTTACTTTCGTTGTTAACATTTTGAGTTCGTCGATCAAGTCGTTATAGCTAACATCCCGCATTTCCAGAATAGTTTTGAAGAAACTGGAAGCAGACTGATTGGCTTCGTACAACGGACTCAATACCTGCTTCGCTTGGAGAAAGCTTGGACCTTCCCAAATACAGTCAGTTGATCTGTACCAGGCTTCCTCGGTTGTCTTCGAGCGGATCAAACGTCGCGTCGCAAATTCTTGCTGCTCCGAGTCAATAGATATCTCTGCATGAGGACAAGACATACCTGTACAGCTTTGGCGTCTCCGACTGCCGTCGTTTGAGCAATGCCGCTGTATATCTTCTCACACGTCGGTAGTAGTCGGCCCTCTCCGAGATCAGCTAATAGGGATATAGCTCTCAAGTAAAAATTAGTATTGACTTCACAGATCACTCCAAGTTCTTTCAAAAAGAACCAAGCCTCGGATTGTTGGGCATCAAAATCCCCAGGTAGTTTTAGGAATGGTAAGAGACTGGTTAGGCTGGGATCTCGGCTTCTATCCATCAATTCTTGTGTAGGTAGAATAGTGTCGCAAAGCCTGTGTGTGCAGTCATCCAGACATGGTACCCGAACATTCTTCAGTGTGTTCTTGATTCTGGAGGCATCAACACGGTAATCAGACCAATGTGCTTTGAGATTTGCGACAAAGCTGTTGGGGTTGTCTCGAGCGATCAGCTTCATCAAAGGATGGAGTTTCCATCCAGCGGACACTTCGCGTACCAGATCAGGGAAGTATTTGACCCCCGAACTCTGAAGGTAGGATCTCCAGTCTAAACCATGGCGGATGTGATTGGAAACTTGAGATTCCAGGTATTGTCTAGCAAGAATTCCGTAACGACATTCATGCAAATCCTCCTCCGGAGTTGCAGCAAGTAGTTTCTCTGCGTGATAGTTGTCTCCCGAAGGAAAGAATAAGTATGATCCGGGAAGTGGCTTGTTTTTATCGCTCACAAGTGACAGACGATTCTCACTCCACGTTGACAGGGACGGTCGCTTTCCAAACCAAAAGAGGATTTCGAGATCTGTTTTGAACGTGAAGAACGTTCCGGTTCTCCTTAATAACTGGTGCGTCTCGATGATCCTCGCTGTTACAGCATCAGGGTCGCACGAGGTAATTCCGAGACTTGTGTAGAAGCTCGCACGCTTTCCATCTGCAGTGGCCGTCTCGTGAAGTTTCTGAAACCCAAGACCATCAGGTACCTTTATCGACACCGAGTCTTCGTCGACCAGATATGGTAGATACACAGGATCCACAAGCAAGGACGAGGGTGAAACCCATTCATTGTCATCCAATGGAATGATTCTTAACTCCTCAATATTCTTCTTGATTCTTTTTCTGTTAAGGAGCCGTTGTATGAGAGCAGCAAAGGCTGTGTGCCACGAGTCATCCAGTGGTATGTCATGTATTGGGCGTTCCGCGCTTCGTGAAAGACCAAGTTGTATTCTCGCCAAAACTTCTCGAGGCAAGATTTCCGCCACCCCAAATTCTTCCAGGATTCTTACATCGATTGTTTCGTAATCGTCCGATAAGTAGATATCATCGTCCGAGTCCGCCACAATTGGCTCGTTGTCGTGGATGAACCAGTGGGGAAGAACTCTTATGCGTTCCATGCTGCGAAGATTATTCCGTCGTGACCGGAAAATGCGTCTCTTCCTAGACCGGAGCCCGTTCTCAATGTCAGACAACAAATCTTCCCAGAAACCTTGCATAGGGCCCCGGGGGAGATAGCGCATCCACGTAAGCTCCAGAGGGTCACTAGAAGTAACAATTTTGTTCACCAAACCGATAAACGCAGAAGAGACACCGTCTCGCAATGCATCATTCCAATCTGTATCGGGAACACTCTCACGATTAGCCGTGAGGACAAAATCCGCATTTATAAGAAACTGGATCAGTTAGCTTCGTACGGCGAAAGTTGTCAAAGACACATACAGGAAGCTGCATAATCCGCTGTACTGGAAGATAAGCGAATACATGCTGCCCGTCGGCGGGAATGACGGGCAGGCCATTTGAATCCACCTCAAATGCGACGGTCACATCGCTCTCAGAGCTTGTACGATGTGTGTCAGAAGGGAGGTCGCTGACTGTGTGTTGAAACAGCTTGAGCCATGTTGTCGCTGACGTATGGGCACCAAAATTCCCGGTCACGGTGGTGTTGATGCGTATTTCGTTAGATCTCAAATGTCCATCTTTCTCGAAAGTTATTTGGTCTGATCGTCCAGCAACGCCATCCACGACGACGATCAACTTCTTCAGCTTGCGTAGCGCGAACATGATTGTTCTGGGTAGTTTTTCAAACTCAGACACGAGGCGTTTGGCGAAGATGTCGCGCTGGTCAGAGTACCGAAGTGTCAACCTCGTCCCGACATTTGAAGGTAGACGAGACGTAACATCAGTCCACACTGGAGTGATCATTCCTACGCCCTCTTCGCCTTGACTATGCTCAAACCTGAAAGACCAGAGCCCGGATTGGATGTGGACGTAGTCAGCAATGCCGAACACCGATTTGAAACCCAGGCCTTTCTCCCCAGTAGTATCGGCATTTCTGGCTTTGGAGCTTTTACCAGTATCGCAAATAGATTCAACATTCTCGAGTGTGAATCCCCGCTCATTGGACTCGATGATCAGCTCGGAGGGCTTGATCCGAAATGTGATAGAGGGCTCGACATCATTCGCGTAACAGGAGTCGTCTCCATTTTGGAGCAATTCGTAAATAAGCCTGAATCTGGTCGAGTAGAGCTGCTCGGCGACGCTGCTGTTATTAGCAACCAGGATTTTGAACAGAGGGAAGAAACCGACGTTCTAGTATATCGGGCGTATAAGGCTCTGTGCTCGGCAGCTCTTCGACGGTAGTCTTCTTGAAAGCTCGAATCTGTCTTGCGAATTTGCCTTTCGTCGTACTCGTCGATGATACCCCGATCTCTGCGGATTCTATCAATCTCATCTCTAGCTGCGGCAACATTCAGGGGGCGACCGTTTCTGCTGAAGCCAAGTTTTGGCATGTTTCTTGTGGCAGAGTAGTGAAGGCGCAGCGACTGATGAGTCCAGAAAGATTCGAAGACACGATTGATCTACTTAACACCTCACACGAAAGAGTCCATGTCAGCAACCAGGTACATACCAAATACTCACCCCGGCATGTGCAAGAGTTGGCCGGTCACACACGCCATTGTTTGAGATAAGCGCTGTACTTGCACTCGACTTGATGTGGCGTCTCGCTACCACAAACGTGAAGCGCTTTTGCCCCAATTGAACCCTGCTGGGCAAGTCCTAGGTTGCATTATGTACCTCGTACGATAAAAAGAAGGGCGTTGTTCGAGTTGGCAGTGATTCTAACTCCACGTGGTATACCTCGTACTCGGTACACATGTCCTTTTACAAGCTAGCACTGCAGTAGCATTCCTCAGAATATGCGAAGTAAACTTTCTGCGCCTCAGGGGGTTGAAACAGTGGCTGTTTACAATGCTGTAGCCCCTGAATATAGCCCACAAACGTTAACGTTGACCGGGGCAGTCATGGCCCGCGAGAACTCAACTAGCGTCTGAGCATATGAGGATGAGATCATCACGTATGAGGATGAAATTTCGCAGTGGTTCCCCAGTGAGAAGAGAGTTGAAGATCAAAAGTATTGCGCAAGAGAGGATGTTCAAGGAGCATGAAATAGATGGGGAAGCTTCGAGGACAGATTTAAGTTAGGCTATTGCTCGAGGGTGCAAGTTCCTGACTTCCTTCCTAGCGAGCGAGATAAGGGAGGCTGGCGGAGGCACAGGGTGCCCCCTTGTCGTCAGTCTTCGGCAAGAAGCACCGAGAGTTGCTTAGGCGGAAGCAACGGCGACCTGCACTTGATAAGAGTCGAGGAATCTAGGCGCCAAAAGCGGCGTCGGGAATTTCCAAAACAGGACCGGGATGTGAGTGTCTGTCCTTCAGCCGACGTCAACTGCGGACACATCCCCAAAGGCACTACCGTAACGTCCTCAGTTACACTCCACGATCTGATATCGCCGCCTCACCGGATTATCCTTCTCACCTCTGGCACCGAAAGACAGAACACTACTCTCGTGCCTGCGGACGGCCTCCCTAGCACGCCGATTTTCCAACCTCGCCCATCCCCTCTCTTCCAACCCGCCTCCTCTGACAAAGTCCTACAACTAGTCCCTGAGTTATACCCTCGAACTGCAACTCGTTTCCAGGTCCTCACCGGCAACTCGCAACAATGGCGAACCCACTCGACACCGATGCGGGCTCTGAACTTTTTAGCACCTACGAAGCCGAGTTGAAACTCGTCCAGGCAGACGTGAATCAGAAGTTGGACCAAATCCCCGAACTCGCGGGGGAGGAGAGAAAGGTTGCGATACGAGCCGCGGAGAGGGCTCTTGATGAGGCCAAGGAGTTGGTATGTTTCGCTCCTCCCGCTGTTGTGGAAAGTGATGCGGGCTGGACTCTTCTGACGTCCTTGCGAATGTAGCTTGACCAGATGAACCTGGAGAAATCCAACATCCCGACCTCCCAGCGGAGCAAAGTGAACTCGCGCTTCCGCAACCACCAGTCCGATATCGACACCCTGGCACGGAAACTGAAATCGCTCGCCGAATCTGAGCGGAAACAACTCTTCGGCGACAGGTACACAGACGACCCAGAAGGAGGCCCCAGAGATGCGCAGCTTGAACAGCGCCAGCAGCTCCTCTCGGGCACAGAGCGACTGGGACGGAGTTCCGACCGGTTAAGAGAGTCACAACGGATAGCGCTCGAGACGGAGCAGATTGGAGCTTCCACACTGGCAGATCTACACCAACAGAGGAATGTGATTGAGAACACACACAGAAATCTATTGCAGAGCGAAGGCTACGTGGATCGAAGTGTGAAGACGCTTCGTGGGATGGCGCGCAGGTAAGAATCTCTCTCCATTTTGACGACGCGACTTAAGCCGAGTGTGAGCTGACATTATGTGCTTTGATTTTGGTGAATCCCAACAGAATGGCTACAAACCGCGTGATTACCATCGCGATCATTACAGTGCTAGTGCTGCTTATCATTGGTGTAATATACAGCAAGTTCAAGTGAGCGGTTGAGCTTGTTGAGCGATTGGACGAAGTCGACCCGTGGATAATGGACAGTCTGGATCGGGCTTTATCCAGACTGTTGTGCATATGAATTGATGTTGCAGGCGTTTCACAAGGTGTTTCCTGTTTGGATGGGCCGCTTTGTTATAGAAGCCCTTTGTATCAGATCAGAGGAAAGTCTCGAATGGGGTTGTCATTTCGGGTTTCCACAAATTATACCTCGTACAGTATGCTCTACCAGGGTGACAAGATGTCTAAACACGTCGATCTTTTCGTGATACACGAGACCCGCCTCGACCCTACAAGAAAACAAGATGAAAATTTCAACCTGTATACTTGATAATGCCCAGTCCAATGTTCAACAAAAACCCCACGATGACGGCCATTTTGCGGCGCTGGCTCCAGATACCCTCCTCACGCACCCCCCACACCAGACAGCCGACGGGCCAGAAGAAGCCCATGGCGGTGCCCCAGATGATGTCGTCGAGGGCGCCGGCCTGGATGTCGTCGTCGCCGCCGATCCCCGCGGCAGAGCCTGCTGCGGTGTCGGGGCCCAGGTCGGCGTTCGCGCCCGTCGTGGAGTTGTCGAGCCACCGGTCTTCCATGTTCCGCAGCGTGTTGGGTGACGGCATCGTGTCGGGCGTGTGCGTGTGCGCCTGAATTGCGAGGAACTGGAGCCGGAGGGACTGTACCTCGGTGGCGCTGAAGCCGGCGTTGAGGAGACGGTCGAAGCCGCGGGGCGCGGGCGTCGTTGTCGTCTGCTGCTGCTGCTGCGCTGCGTTGGTGGCCGCTGTGGTGTCCTCGTCTTGGTCCTCGCTCGCTTTGGCGGATGCCGCAATCGCCGCTTCAGCTGCCAACTCCGCAGCGGAGAGTACAATGTCGCCTATTGAGCAGTGTATGTAGATTCTCGCCTGCGCCGGCGGATCCCGCACGGGTTGCTTGCCCTTGTTTCCAAGTTCCAGTCTCCTCTCACCGCCAGAATTCCCGGCCGCGACAGAGCCATTAGATCTCTCGTCGTACGGACCCGGCGTGCCGATCCGACTCGGCGGCCTGGAGACGTTCCTCTTCAGCGACGCCGCAAGCGGGACATCGTCGACAAGGGCCTTGCCCGCATGGATCAGCCGGATGCGGTGTTTGGCGTAGGCGTCAGGGATGCGCGACCGGATCAGCTGCTTCAGCGTGGCCGTGTTGGCATTGAGGGAGGCGGGAATTGACAGGAGCAGGTCCGGCAGGGATGCGGAGAAGCGGATCGTGATCTCATAGTCGTAGTCTTCCTGCTGCTGCTGCTGGTGGTCGTCTCGTGGATGTTGGTGGTGTCGTGACGGGACGGAGAGGAGGGGTGGTTTTAGGGACATATGGGCGGCGGTGCAGATGCGTTTCTGCCGTGGCGGCCCAGTGCGGGCATGCTGTACAATCAGCAGCTCTATGAAGGTTGGTGCATGGCAGAAGAGGTTCTTGGGACTTGGGCCGGCCAGGGGTTGTGGGATGTGGCTGCTGGTCGATATCAGAAGTGAAATGTTGGAGATGCGGACTGCGGAGCGAAGTCACGCATGGACTAGGCAACGTCTCCACGGCGAACCAGTGGATCAACGGGCATCTTTTCCCGCGCTGGTGATGTCGAGCAGCAGCCCATTCTCTATCGCCAACGACTACACATCTGCAAGATGGAATAGATCTGACACGGGTATGGACGAAATGATGCCCACAAATGGGCTCCTCGAACATCTGTGTCCGTATATTTCTACTGCCCTGCCACCAAAGGAATACAGATATTAATTCTATGCAACAGCAACGGCCTGTGGTGTCTGACTCTGCAATTCGCGCTCTTTGAGTCTTCTCTTCTCTTCCTCCAGCATCCTGGCTTGACGCCTCACTCGCTCCGGCACGACAGCGTCCCTCTTCCCTTGAATTTTCCACCCTCGCAGCTTGTCTTGTCCTCCGATCTCCTTGATCGTCTTGAGCTCGACAAGACTGTATTGGCTCTCGTCCTCGCGGTCGAACTCGAAGGGCTGGACCAGCGAGACCGGCGGGTTGGTGATGATCCGGGGTAAGCGGCGTCCGTTCTTGGAAGCCGAGTGTAGCATCAGGGGATGCAGCAGGATGACATCGCCAACCGAACCTGTCATCTCGTGGAAAGAGGCGTCATCGCAGCCCTGTACGAGATTGTTGTAGAACTCCAGGCCGTCTTCAAAATTCTCCGTCGCTCCGATTGGCGTCATTCGTGGAAGGACGCCCTTGGGATGATCATACAGCCACTTCCCTATCTTGGGGATCCCTTCGGAGCAAATCCAGGTTCCGCCGCCGTTGGGCAGAATATCTGTGAACAGAGGGATGACAAGCAGACCCTGCTCTGGAGAATCTAGGAAATGTACAAAGAAGTCTCCATCCACATGCCACCCGGGTAACTCTTTGGGATGTGCTTCCTTGCCCTCGTGCTCTTTTGTCCCCAGGTTGACGATGAAACTGTCCCTCCACGACTTGGATTCCTCAGTGATGCGCTCTTCCCCTCCAACTAACTCGCAGATGGCGTCGTATGCTTTGGGCGCGAAATCCTTGACCAATACTTCTCCGTGACCCGGCATGTTGGTCCTTTCAGTCGTCCAGGTGTCGGGGTTTTTAGGGTCAAAGCCCAGTCTCACCCAGACATCCTTTGTCCATTCCTCAGCAGCTTCGCGAGTGAAACAGCCTGGAATGCGCAGATAACCATACTTCATGAAACAGTCGACTTGCTCAGAAGTCAGATGCCGAAACTTTCTGCCTTCCATCGTTACTTTCGAGTCAGTCAATTTAGGGGGAAAAGACGTAGGTGCCTCTCTTGAGATATCAAAATCTTGTGCCCTGTTCAGCCTTAATACTCGACTTTCGACGTTATAAGCAGCGGCAATACCACAGGACGACCGCTACACGGGATCTTGCAACCCTAATGTTTTTCACCAATGACATGCGATTGTATTTAGCCGGAATGTTCCCTACCCAAACCTCAGATGATAGCACGGCTGCCAGGTTCAGAACACCGAGCGGACAGTCACCCGGGAAGTCGTAGAGGAAGTGCCGCTCTCCTCTCCTTTCCTTGTTGGCTCACAGCGAGATATGGGGTATGGGGCTGGCGGGTTTGGCCCACGGGTGCGAGGACCTGCCCGGCAGCGGGGCATTTGTGGCAGTTTTTACACGACATATCTGTTGCGGGGTCTCTTGATATCCTCGTGGGAGGCGAGAGGAGCTGAACTCCCAAGAAAATGGGTTAGAAGTTCCTTTTGAGTCTGCCGGAGGTCATCGAGAACAAACAACCAGTCATACTCCCAAGTCACTAAGCAGCACATCTTGTAACTGCGAATTATTGCAAAGGAAGAATGGACCCTGGATCTGGCACTTCAGTTTCCCATCTGGGCAATCGACAGTCAATATTCAAAGCAACTCACCAAATCATCTCGTCGGGGCTACATCGGAATCATTCTCTTCACAATAGCTCGCCCGCGACTGACTCGTATCAACATATGCTTTGCACCAGCAAACCGTGTAAAATGGCAGCAGGGTGGGATCGATATCTTCCGCCACTAGCTCAACCGCAAATAACACAACTAGCTGCGCTGTGCTTACCGCCTGGCCCCCGAAGCTTTTACAAGCTTGGGTTGACGAGCGAATGAGGCGTGCTTGACTTCAGACCCCAGGATCCAGTTTGGGGTAATAAACTATCCCACAACGACTCCATGGAGTGATCGACGGGTTGGAGATGGTCGAACCTGGGACAGGGCGTTCTCCTATTAGCCTAAAGAAGGCTGAATTGAGGTACCTGCAGCTCTTTCAATAACCCCCCCGGCATATGGAGTTTGGCGATCTCCTGATTCGACAAAGGCATCGCGAATAATACAGCCGAACGGCATGGTGCTGCTTGCTACCCGCCTATACCAAGGCCCTCGGCAGTACATTTCGATATGGCGAACTGAGGACATATATGCTGGCGTGGAAGTGACCCCCAGAAATCTGGAAACCCGGACAGTCTTCTACTCCATTGCTGAAGTATTGCAGACTCCACAAAGTGCATATCTTTCAAAATGGTCGGTATCGCGGTCGTGCAGCCTATGCACAAGACGGAGCGACAAGTAGCCATTGCTGAGGCTCCTGCGCTTCGAAGGGTCATTTGGTACAAGGACCCAGGTCTGAGGAAGCTCTATGGCATGGCCATTGCGCTGTTCTTTGCCTCGGCGACGACAGGATATGACGGGTCTGTCTCCCGTCCAAGCTTTCTGTCTCACTGCTCACACTCGCCAGGTCGATGTTGAACGGCCTCCAAATCCTCGACGTCTGGCAAGACTACTTCAACCATCCCACTGGGTCGATTCTCGGTCTCTTTGGGTCGATATATAGCATTGGAAGTCTCGCAGGGCTCCCGTTTGCGTAGGTTGACCTCTTGTGAACGAAGACTGCTGCTGATCACACCGTCAGGCCATATCTGTGCGACATCTATGGCCGACGCATCGCCATCATGGCTGGCTGCGTTTTCCTTTTCGCCGGCGTCGCTATTCAAAGTGCCTCCCAAAACTTTTCCATGTTCATCGCCGGCCGCTTCTTTGTTGGATTTGGCAATAGCATGTGCTCCAACTCGGCTCCTCTCCTTCTGACTGAACTGTGCCACCCGCAACATCGCGGGAGAGTGACGACAGTCTACAATCAGCTTTGGGACATTGGCTCCATTGCAGCGACATGGATCACCTTTGGCACTTTTACCATCAAGAACAACTGGTCGTGGCGCATCCCGTCGATCTTTCAAGCTTTCCCAACACTCATCCTCTTTTGCTTCATCTGGATCATCCCAGAGTCACCTCGCTGGCTGATCTCCAAGGATCGCCATGCGGAAGCCCTGACAACACTGGCAAAGTACCATTCGAATGGGGACGAGATGGACCTCACAGTCCAGTTCGAGTACCGCGAAATTAGGGAGACTCTTCGCCTTGAATTCGAGTCGAAGAAGTCGAGCAGCTTCTTGGATTTCCTGCGGACCAAGGGCAACCGTTATCGACTTCTGCTTGTCGTCGCCCTTGGTCTCTTCTCCCAATGGAGCGGCAATGGGTTGACCAGCTATTACTTTGCCATTGTGATGAAGAGCATTGGTGTGACAGATAAAAACGAGCAGTTTGAGATCAACGGATCCAAGACCATTCTCTCAGTAGGTCACTTTCGATTCGAAGGTGGCTGGATCGCTGACCTGCTCATAGCTCATTGTCGGCCTCATCGCCGCAGCAGTCGTTGATCGGTTCGGCAGACGCCCACTATTCCTGACTGCGACTGCGGGTCAGTAATTTTGAGACTCCAGCTATCCTGTCTTGTGCTGATTCTCCATAACAGGTATGTTTGTCAGCTTCGTCCTCTGGACGGCCTGCTCGGCTCTATATGACCTCGACGGCAACCTCGCGGCAGGCAAGACGGTCATCTTCTTCATCTTCCTTCACGGTGTCTTCTACAACATTGCTTGGTCCGGTTTGCTGGTGGGGTACACAGTCGAGATTATGCCGTACAAACTGCGTGCAAAGGTGAGAGAACGTCCACAATCGACCTTTCTGGGGAACGACTTGTACTGACGGTGGCCCGGTAGGGTCTCATGCTCATGAACTTTTTTGTCCAAGCTGCTCTCGTGTTTAACCAGTAAGTCGACTCGGCCAATGAAAAGGGATCCCGGTTTTTCTGATTGCAATTTAGGTACATCAACCCGATCGGCCTCGCGCATCTCCAACCGCGTTGGAGGTTCTACTCAATCTATTGTGTAAGTCCACCTCTTTGTGATCGAGCATGCAGTTGATTGCTGGGATACATTTTTGCTGACGTTTGGCTGCTTTGTGCAGGGATGGCTCCTTTTTGAGGTCATTTTCGTGGCTTTCCTGTTCATCGAAACGCGCGGCGTGACGCTTGAAGAGGTGGCCAAGATCTTCGACGGCGAGGACGCAGAGGTTGCCCACGTCGACCTGGACGTTGTTGAGGAGAAGGTGCAGCACGTGCAGCAGCTCGAGGAGGTTGCCGTCACCACCATCCCGCAGCGTGTTGAAAAGGTTTAGGGCGAGGTCCAGGGCACCGTGTCTGAGATTCGAGAGGCTTAGTCGCAGAGAAGCGAAGTATGCTTTGGATGATGTCCAGCCTGGGAGACAGACACTTAGTACCACAGACATACATTGACGTGCGACCCTCTGTAGTAATGAACGAGACTCACGTGCGCGCTGCCGCGCAGGCGAGCCGTGGATGTGTGTACCTAATGCAGGTGACATTGTCTGCAAGTACAAATACCACATGGCGAACCTAATGGTGTCTTTCTGAGTGCGCAACGGATGACAAATACACGATTTTCTATCAAGTCACCACCTTAAAACCCGCAAGAGACTCTTAGATTGATCAAAGTTGAGACGCCCTCGTGCATGACCGCGGCTCATGCGGTGATTCGTTACCACAGTTGTCGCTTTAAGCCGAGACAAGGATTTGATCACCTTGGCAGCCCTCCTCAACATCGTGTGGTTCTGATCTAGAGTCTCTACCTAGAGACTCCCCACGAATCGCCCCTTCGATACCTAGCCATCTAGTCCTGAAGGTTGACCAAAAGAGAGGAAAAAAACTTCCTCTGGGAATACCAATTAACACCACTCGCGAGTAAAGCAGCACAATTTAGAAAGGGCCGATGAGGAAGAAGAAGAACCACCAGCTGGTTTCAGGTTTCTTTTTCAAGCGACGGGGCGGGTTTTACACTGGGAAAATAAGTGGTTACGAAGTTGGCAGGAAACTTTGAATGTAGATGCGGCTATAGTGCTTAAGTACGAGGTACTTACAAGTCATCGGAGAAGGTGCAAGCTGTCTTGCATATAATGCATATCTTGGGTGGAGGGTCAGGCTAGTTTCTTCATCGTTGCACTCTGTTCCTTCAATCGCAGTTTCACGAAAGTTTTGTACATTTTAGTGGTAGTTGACGATCAACAACGAAGTCGACAAGTTTGCCCATGCGTTCCGGCGTATTTCAAGTACGCCTGCTCTCTCTCTTCAAATTGTTGTTCTTTACATTTCATCTTTCTTGTTCTCGTGACATTTCTATCTTCAAGCCCTCACTAGCATTCCGTGTGTTACATGGTGAGTCACAAGTGAGATTTAGTGAGACTGTGTGCACATGCACCGTCTCCAGCATCTCCAAACTTAAGGGGCCTCAGCCTTGTGTCGGCACAGAGGATCGAAAAGGTCTTGGTAAAAATGCGGAGGTGACGAGGTGGAGGTGGAGTTGGAGGTGGCACCAAGTGGATCCGGAGGAAAACGGCGAAAACACTGCGCGAGGTTAGCATCGGTTACATGAGGTGGAGTTCGGCCTAACGAAATACGGCCACAGGGACAAGAATTGTTGGTGTTGTGGCCTGAAAAATGACATAAGACGTCGTGTAGGTAATGACGATCACTCACCCAGCACACAACGCACTCAACTCAACTCAACTCAACGCACCAAGGCTCTAACCCCATATACCAGAAACATCCCCAGATCCCACTAAACCGAAATTTTTGTGTTACCAAACGGCACACAGCTCTGCACCTATGACCATGACACCGAAACCTGGTTCACCACGCGTCACGGCGACATGTCTGTGTGGAGCCATCTCGTACGCTCTCCCAAGCGATCAGCAGCTGCCCCTGGATAGTGAATTTTGTCACTGCTCCGATTGCCGATACGCTACTGGGGCGTTGTATCTATCGTCTCCTGAGCTACCACAGCCTCCCCCTCAGAGTGTGTGGGAGCGCACAGTACCCTACGACAGCTCGGGCACACGTCGCAGGTGGTTCTGCGGCAAATGCGGGTCGCACGTATTGATTCAGGAAACAGGAGACGATGCAAGCAGATGGTGGGTTATGGGCGGTGTGCTCGAGCAGACGGGGTCTGAGTCCCATGCAAAGAACACTACTCGACCCATTCACCACATCTTCGTCACCGACACAGGAGATGGCGCTTTGGCACCGCAAATGGTCAAACTCGGAGGACGGGAGGTCGAATGCTGGGAAGGACGTCCTCACACCAGCAGACGGGTCAGCGAGGTTGAATTGAGGGAACTCTCCCTGCTCGCCGAACGCGCACCAGCCACTGAGAGCGAGACCTTGGATGCCAAATGTCACTGCGGAGGAGTCCACATCCAAATCACCCGTCCAGATTTTCAATCGTTGAAACTTCCACAGAGGTATATTCCCGAAGAGAAGACCCACTATGTTGCGGGCCTCTGTGCCTGTCGCTCATGCAGGTTGGCCATTGGAGTCTCTTTCCAACCCTGGGCGTATATTCCCCCCTCCAATATACGGCATGCCGACACAGGGGCAATTGTAAAGTTTGGTCGAGAGGCTGACGAAGAAGGCTCAAATGAGATCACCACCTTGAGGCATATTTGGTCTAGCAAGAATGCATGCAGGAGCTTCTGTGGAAGATGTGGCGCAACTGTATTCTATTGGAACAACAGTCGGCCAGAAGTGGTCGATGTGTCAGTGGGTGTCTTGAGAAGTCAGAATGGAGCGATGGCGAGAGACTGGCTGTCTTGGAGAAAGGAAGGTCCTAGTTCGAAGGATGACTGTGTGGATGAAGAATTACGGAAGGCGATTTTTCCGTCGTAGGATTCATATCGTCGTTGTTCGCTCTGATCAGCTCACCTGCTTTGGGAGGAATACATTTCAGTTTCTTCGCATCTTCCCCACGTCAGAAGGAGATTGAAACACGCTTGCAGGATGAGAACGATCATTCCAGAGACCAGACGCTTGTAGGTTCTTGCTATATCCCCTAGCCAACAAAGAAGTCAATGAGTCATCGACGGCGACAAGAGGTCTTGCCACGACGGCGAACTGCCAATGTAATAATGTTTTCTCTGGCACGAGAACACCGTGAGGAAGGCACACTGTCGGTTGACCTGGCTCAGGTATGAAGCATCGGTGGGGAGATCCTTGTGCGTACCAACCAGCACTGCTCTTGGATTTGCGTGTCGGTTCTAACGTGGATGACATCAAATTGCTTTCCAGTAGCGTAAGGCCTTGCGTCGCCGAGACAGGTCCGTAGGCAACTATGACAATATGTAGCTCAACAGAATGAAACTTCAGTACTGTAAGTAGGGACACACTGACGTGGAAAACGACACTATTTGGCTTGTTGTTAGGAACAGTGGTAGGTGCCGCGACAAAAAATGCAATGAGAGAACTCTATAGAAGAAGGCCATCGAAGTCATCATAAGGCCACAAAGAAAACCTTCCAAGGAAAGGGACCATCTGGCATTTGGTTTGGAAAATGCCGTAGGGAGCCAAGTTATCGTCCAGGGCACGAAGCCGATGTAACCACAGGATCTCCCGGTGACCCGGAGGTCATTGTTGTGTTTCTGATGGTTGAATGGTGTGATTCGATGTTCCAGGCCACGTCTGCCAGACCGTCACTTGTGGAGAGCCTAGTCCGGGTCTGTGCTTTCAATTGATCTGGACCAAGAACAGACTTTGAAAGCGAGTAACAAGCACCCATATGTCAATAGCTCATTGGAGCGCAATTTATTAGGGCCAACAGACATCTAACTCTGCTGGAATTTGTGTCTGGTCTCTTTGTTCGCGATTCCCTTCATCCCCAAATGAGTCCGCACTAAGGAGAAGTGTAGATCAGGCATGGCATTGAGCACATTAACTGCTGAACATAGAAGGTTAGCCAGTCAATCCGAAAGTAACCGTAGCGGTGCTGATTTACCTTCTGCTCCAAGAGTTTCAGAATTCCTCAGCTGGTGCCGCTTTGGTGGATATCTGTCTGTTTCCGGCGGCTCGAATTACTTTTTGCTTGGTGGCTGGACTCGACCTCCATCCCCGGACGTCTCGGTCGAAGTGAAATTATCGTTTGTCCTTGTCGAGAAACGAGTGGGAGGCCACGTCGCTTTCGTGACTGCGAATTCACAGAGACTGGGGAAAGAGCCAATCATGGTGTGGATGCTAAGCCTTCTCCAGCGCAATCCCTGATTTGCATCCTGCAGTGTAATGATGATGGGTCATATGAACCGTATTCGAGCGGACATGTGCGAGAGGATGCCTTAAGGAAAAAGAGTTCGATTGTGTTCGAGGCTGCAAGCTGTATGAGTGGGAGCTGAGGCATCATTGGGTATACAACCTTAGGAGGTAGTCACTTGCTGTTCTGTCACAATGCTAGCGGAGAGAGAGAGAAAGCTGATCGGCTCATCGACCTGGAAATTGATGCCGTAGCGGGTTCTTCGAGGATTCTATGGACAACCATACAAGGTTTCCTCTTGGTGATGTGGCCGCTGTTGGCACGATGGAAATCCGTGGACCATGTACTAAATTGCCTCATGGTGAATTCTTTGTTGCAATCTTCATTAGGTTTGCACACCTCGTTCGCTACCACCACTCTGATAGAAGTTTTCCTCGATTGAACCATCGGCGAAGTCTAGCCGTGCACTCGAGCTGAGTATTAGGAGTCTGAGCTGGCCTAGTCGTTGCGACACCACCGGGTCAGGGTCCTTAGTGCCTCTCCTTCTCTTCAACAAAATTCCCCCCCCATCGCAATCACCTTGTTACCAACCTATATAACAGACACCCCTTTCTCGCTTCGCAAATCTACTCTCTGTGTCCTTTATGGACACACCGACCTTAGTCGAGGATATGAAGTGCGTGGTGGCGTTTGCCATGGTGCGAGACTGACCGCAGTTTCACGTCTTCTCACCGATGGCCCTTGATTGGACTCGCAAACAACGAACAGCGTAGGGGGAAGAACAAGGAAGAGGGAAAGGGTATGCGTCCTCGATGGATGATAGCTGTGTGAGTACAACTCCTTCTATTGCATTCCCCTTTAACAATTGACTGAGTGACAGAAAACAAATACAATCACTATTAAAAAATCCACTTTTCCTTCCATTCCAGTTTCGATACCCCGTCCTATCCATTTCTTTCTCTAGCCTGCCTCCTCCTTTTAACCAAAATGCAGCAAATAAAAAGACCCAAGCGAGAAACATCATGCAAGAGCAATAGCAAAGTCATACGTCAGCCTTCATCATCCCTGTCTCTTCGAGTCTGAGAGAATACTCCCATCCATAAAACAACCACACCCGGCCCCCCCAGAGTCAACGACTTCTCACCGCACCCCGGGTGTTAAGTTCCGCTCTCACAAGACGATGCGACCCCTAGAGGAATCCTCCCAGTGAAGAGCTTGGATCAAATGGATCTTGCAAAGTGTCGAAATCCGGGACACGATATTGATATTGTTGTTGGCCCACGCCATTTGAAGATGCGCCTTGACTCGATTCGGTTCCCGGCGAAGTTGTGGGTACCATCTGGTCATTCAGCGTGGTGGAATACATCAACTGCCCGTCGGACGAGGACGTATAAGCCATCTGATCACCCGCCACTGTGAACTGCGGCATTGTATTTGCCGAGCTTGTGGCATAATACTGTTGGCTTTGTGCAGCAGTAGAATACCCCGCGCGGCTTTCCCCAGCATCTCTCACAGTATAGCCTGCTAGTGGAGGGTTGCTGAAATTTTGTGGCAGAATCTGTGGGAGAGGTGAGAATGAACTCGGCTGCTGTTGTTGCTGCTGATCCTGAGGAGGCGGTGGTGGCGGCGGTAGCATGAACATTTGCTGTGTCTCTTGCAACAACAATGAGCTTTGCGAAGGTGGGAGAGGCTGGTTCACTGGCTGCTGTTGCATGTCATGCAACAATGCTGTATGCTGAAGTCGATGCAGAGGTTGAGGCTGCTGCTGCTGTTGTTGTGTTATGGGCGGGGCCATGGGCAGTGGAGGGTGCTGCGGCAGGCCACCTTGCCATGGCGCCGTCATACTGTTGTGCTGAACACTCAAGCGATCTCTAATATCGACCGCATTATTCGTGTTATAAGTCGTGTTCCCGTGCTGACCCCACTGCTGCACGCCAGGTTGCGGAAATGGTTGAGGTTGTCCATACACTGAGGCTGGTACAGCTTGGCCATAACCTCCGAAGAATCCTTGGAATCCCCAGTTGGCTCTGTTTCTTTGCAATCGACGCCTGGATGGAGTGGAGTCAGTTTCGGTACGATGGTAAGCAGGACGAATATCTGGTAACGACGAGGACACGACTGTCGCCAGTGCCAAGTAAAAGGACGGGAACGTACGTCGGCTCTTTTCGAACTCTGATTTTCACACCTCCTTCACTCAACAATCTCGTCAATTCGGTAGACTGGGCCAGAGGAGCAAACTTGTTGCGGGAATAGACTGACAGCATGTGAGGATCTTCTCAGTCGCAAATACAGCTTCAAAATTGCTCACCTTCGAATGTCATACCAGCGACGCAGGCGAGCATTTGCGCAAACATGGCATCTTGGCTTTGTGACTGGTCAGCAACAGTGAGGGCGTCACAAGATCTATCCGACGTACCTGCGGCGCATTTCGAAGAGCGAGAAGCGAAGGAAAAATTTTCCTGGGCTGGTCGGAGTGAGTTCACCGAATACGAAGTATCCGTGGACTGTGAGTCTGTTAGCTGCGACAAAGACATTGCGGTGTTCAGAGAACACACGTTTTCCGTCACCCATTTTAACCACATGGAGTGACGATGTCAACGTTCCAGAAAGCGTGTCGGACCTGGTTTGCTTGTCATCCAGATTCACAAGCTCGGCCGTACAGAACAGATATGGGCTGTGGAGCCAGGATCTAGTTGCATCATCGTCGAAGACCAAAAGTTCGATCACTACAGGAGGGTCGAGGGCGACCTTGTCGTTCTGTGGCTTCTTGGCTGGTGTGACGATCAGTACCTGTGTATGTATGGAAGACGAGATGACTGACCACTAGTACGCTTTGAAATAGACAACACTTGGCCCTCACTCGGCTGCTGCTTGACCGTCATCCGATACATATCTCTGTTGGCCACCGGTTTTGTCAGCTCTGCAGCTCCCCAAGCATGTTCTTGCTGCATTTTGGAATCCCGCCTTTGCCAACAACAGACCTGGCGAGGTGGAGCCTAGACTGGACACGTTCAGTGAGAGAGGCGTCGACAAGGGCGGGTGGCCCGCGCATAAGGGCTTTGGTTGGAGCTTGAACTTGGGATTTCCGGCTTCCAGGGAAACGGGGCGCTTGGTTCAGCATATGTGCTGGATAAGAGATGACGAGATGGGCTGTAAGAAGGGAAGAATGTTGCGGGATAAGGCTGTGTCCAGGAAGGATGCTGGAAGAATATATCCAAGAGATGGTGAAGATGATGAAGGACAAGTGGAATATAGACACTTGGAAGATGGAGCAGGAGGGCCGAGTTTGTGTGTCGGACAGAATCTGGAGAAGGAAACCACGCCTGCCCTGGCAGGATTAAATGTGCGGTCGATTCCCAGGGAGAGAGGACCTGCTCTGGTCGATGATTTGCGGAAGGGAAGGTTTGATGGATTTTCGTCCCGGTTATGGATGATCACGTCCGCTGCTAAGGTTGTCTCAGACAGCGATATGACGGCTTAGGGGTCTTTCGGAGGACCTTTTCTTGAACAAGTCAAAAGTAAGACTGGGAACGTGAAGCAAATTTGCTGGGATGCTTTCGTTAGTTGCCAGCATCACACAATCAGCAAGCTGCTCCAGCTGTTCCACGACCCGGCACAATGGTTCGCGACGAAGCAAATGAGCCCGACAAAACTCTGACAGACAAATCTGCTGAAATTTGTTGAGGATCCTCCATTCAAGGTCCGACAGGTTCGCGGGCTTAGCATAGGTATCATTTCCTGGTAATGACAGTACGGGCGAGGCTAGGGTTGGTTGTAAAATTGATCAACCTTTTAAGAGCCTGCAGTGAGCGGCTGAGAGAGCATATTGGTCCTGGCAGTGTTCTGCGGAAGCGAGTGATTGCGTGAAAATTTGTTTCGCACTCTATCAGCGCACCTTTGCTCAAATTCCGATAGTCTCGTCTGTCGGCACTTGGGGATCAATTAATACAGTGAAGGATGAGAAGGCCTGATCTCAAACAACTTCTAACTGCGCAATACCGCGTCACAACTGATGCACAGATTGACTCTCAAGGGTCCTCAAAGAACCCGGAAGAAACTGCTAGGTAAAATGGTCGCTGGCACTTTGCGAGGTGTCACAACCGTGCAGACTCTTGAGGTGAATAGTGGCTCGAAGTTGGAAAGGCGTTGAGACACAGATAACGATGCTGAAAATCGAGGATCTTGTGTCAATGAGGTTCTCGAACGAGAAAGCATCGATGCTGTCTCTCGCGCGCAGGGACGAAAGGATCGAGGCTGTAGCTTGGAGACAACGCACAGGCCTGAGTATGTTCGTAAATGGTCAAACTCGAACAGCAGTGCGCCGAGGGGGAGTTGACAGATGCTGACGCTGAGTCGAGGTAAGGTATTAGAAGGGAATATTCAGAGAGACCTCGATGTGTGGTGTCGACAAGGGCAGGGAATAGGGGTGTGAGGTAGTAATGCCGTTACAGAGGCCGCTTGTCCTTAGACTCCTGGCCTTTGATGTGAAACGAATGAGGGTCGAGGCTGTAGTTCTCTGCTGTTGTTTACGACGTAATGTTGTCTGAAGTAACGAGCAGCAGGAGACTGTAAGTGCACGCACAGAAACGACTGCGCAGCCTGCAAAATCTACAACTTTCCTCCACTCCGCTCCTCCTTGTCTTATTATACACTTATCACCGCCTCAAGTGCGGTCAACGCAGGGTCAATCATATGAATTGACAGCTCGTCTCCACGCAGGTCACAACGTGTCTTTACGCATGATCAGCCCTACCCTCCCACAGCAACCGACGCCGCTCTGAGCTATTAATCCGTGTATCCTTGTCCTCGGTAGCACGAATCAGAACCTTGTCAAAAGGATGAGCTCATACCCCCTGAACCGAGATCTTGCATCCTAAGCGTCGATAGTTGCAGCTGGTCCTTTGCTGAATGGTCTTGTGCAAAGGGAAAGAAAAGCCGGCCTAGCAGCCCACAGGCTTGCTGAGAGTTGAGGATCTAACCTAAGGAGATTAGAACCTGGAAAGCAAAGAAGAAACACCAACACGGATGCTACCGGCTACGCAAGCGAGAGGGTCTTTGATTGGATTGCTGCTGCTGTTGCTACTGTTGTGGTTCAGACACCTCCAGCCAGGCAAGGAACATATCAACATCATGACTCAATAGTGCGGCATACGTTTTGATGCAGGTTTAGGGAGCTTGGAGCTTGGAAACGACTAGGGCCATCGAGAAGAGTTGACAAGCTGAGTCCTCTAGGTTCGCAAATTGGCCCACCCGATAAAGGCTCAGTGATTCAGGGCGACCCCGTGATGCGACGATGGCCAAATTGGCTTATGCCCACTTCACCAACAAAGCAAGCCTCATGGCCAATTGAACCAGGGACGAGTCAAAAAAGGGAATCAGGGGATATTTTTCTGGCCAAGAAGGCATAGGTGAGGCGCGTAAGAGGCTGCACAGGGTTCTCACCAGACGAAAGAGAGACGCCGCCGCTAGTCCAGAGAATGAGGGTCTTGTGCCCGTCACACAAAGCTGTTTTACCCATGTCTGCGTGTCTGTGCAGATGGCCCCCACCCACAGGAACCTTGCGTTGCATTGCTGTCATCCGCATTACTGGAGCCATCTGCGTGGGATGCCGATATCAATCAGAACTCTAAGGGTCAGTCACAAAGCAAATTGACTCTGTCGGAGCTGAGAACTTGATGTAAATGACACTCAAACACAACGTCAACATCCCATGTGGCCAACTACCTATGTGGTTTCACAGTGGTTGTGAAGGGACTTCATGTTCAGTGGGAACGACTCTCGTGGCGAGGACGGCTCCAGTATCTATTGGCCATTGGGAAGTCATTCCACCACCCACGCCTGCACCGCCATCTAGCCTCACGAGTGTATTCGACGCTGTGTCCTCAGCAGTCCACAATGTCGGTGGTGGCTCACAAGAAAAACAATATCCAGCATTGATCATGATGCATAAGAGGACATCCACAAACCAATCCCCAGTCTTTGCGGGGCTAGTGGCGCAATGCGATACCATACGGGTCTAACGCAAACTAACTAGGGCTTTCCCGTTAAGCTCGGATCACTTAAGCGAGAAGCTGGCAAGGAAACAATCACGAAGAGATGTCGCCAAACTCCCCGCAAAGCCTTGGCCACTTTCAATTACAGCGAGAAAGTGGCGAATCTATTTCAAGTCAAATGGTCTCAGCATGAAGTTTGACTAAGGATGGTTACCCCTGGTTGAGACGAAGCTCGACGATTGGCTGTTTTTCATCCTTAGAGACCTGTTTCTAAAGCAGTTTTTCACTACACACGCCGCACGAGCAACCTCGCTTGCATGCAATATCACTCTCCTTTGGTTGCCAGGGCACACGAGCCGAATTACCCGTCTCTGTGGATAGCATCTCGGTCAGGCACATACCCACTTCGCTCCCCGAGGGGAGGGTGTTGTGATGTAGACCATGGCAATTAAATGCCGCCTCGAACAAAATGTGACAGCACAGTTCGCCATCGAGTTATGCGAAGGAGTAAATGGAGCAGCTCGACCGCCGCCAGAGACGACTTCCAGCGCCGATGTGAGGGATCTTCTTTTCATGCGAGGGAATTCGAATTCACGCAAACAGCACGGGTCCGAGATCAAGGCTGGGAGCATCCATGTGGCGCCGCTTTTTGACCACACGGGACGGACCACCCCTCCAATCGGCGCTGGGCTTATTGTCGTTGATGGATATTGCTCGTCGAAGTTTGCGCGTCGGTTATTCAGGAATATGCATGTGGGTGCAAGGGGTCTGTCTCTACGAATAGTGGTTTTAGATGCCTACGAGGGTCCAGGCCATGCAGCCTGGTCAGCCTCTGACATAACCCCGGCAGAATGGACCGCTCCAGATCGTCGTGTGTGCGCGCCACGTTTTCTGTGGAAGCACGATCTCGTGGTGGCATGGGGGTCAGAAGGATTTCGAACTACGAAAACCCTCTTCTCGACATCGACTATCCTGTGATTTGGCGGCCTGGCTCTGCACTCGTCGAGGCGACCGAGTCGACCACCTGCATGTTTCCGGGACAAATTGTCCCTCGAGACCTTTCGCGATCCAAGCGCAGCGCCGAGGTTGGAGCCTTGTCCCACGCATATTATTGGGGCCTCCCTTTTTGGTGAGATGCCAATCGGTCACCATCCCTTTCTGGTCGACGCCCACTTCCATTGATCCCGATCTGGATACCATGCACTTCCCTGCCATGCAGTTAAAGGTGCAGACTGGGTCCCCTCAGCCGTCGATGTCCCATGCAGCTACCAATGGGAACCACGATTCAGGTCCCTTCAGGTCCTTTCATACCCTTGATGGTCGCCGCGTCCACAGCAGAATCTGCACGAAGCTATTGCCATCAACGGGCTGAAGCCCCATTGCCTTCTGCACACCACACTCCCGGGAGAACAAATTGAGCAACACGACGTACACGTGGCTGCAAGGGTGGTCCACGTGGTGATCGCGTGGCCTTCCTGCACAAACCACAGCGCTGTGCCATCAACCCTCGGTACGATCAGTTGGTAACTGGACGCCGCTCTTTCGACGAGGTTGCTCCATTTCTCTTCAGCTGAAGGTTGCAATTGTCCGGCGCTTCCCAAAGTCCTCCAACTAACTGACTCGCCCCAGACCTTACGGCAACCTCCTCAAGCATGTAAGGCGTACCGCTTCCCGAACGCAGGGCACAGACTCTCTGATAAAACCGTTACCCATATCAAGTGGTAGCGCACCTCGCTTCGGATATGTCATTGCGTCAGTGGCACTCGTGCCACTCCCATATGCGACTTATCGCGCCGAATGGATTTATTTGTCTACCCACCCATTGTTTCAGCCAGCACGAGGTGGTTTTGCTGTGACTATGCAAGCCACAAACATTTCCAAGAGAAATAACTGCTCCAAATCCAACAGTCCGTGCTCATTGAGAGCCATTTACACACTCACCCCAAGGCTTATCAAAGTTGAGTCTCCAGGGCCTACAGGGGTCACACTCCTATCGACCAAGATTCTCACTAGGTTTTCTTTGAGCTAATCCACACAGGCAAAGTGGACAGTCTGCTGACATTGTTTTGGCGCTTGGGCTAAGGTTAGGATATTCTTCCAGCTCCCTGACTATGTCATCAAGCTGTCGTTTGCTGAATCCAGAGGCACCGCGACTTGTCGCGAATGCAAGCTTTACAATAGCGATACAGCATTTAATACAGTGTACACCATCCCACATGACGCACATGTCCCTCCAGTGGGGATTGATCTTTGCCCACTTCGTTCGCTTAGCACAGGCATCCTGCATTACGCCTGAGGTGAGGACTCCGTACAAAGCTGCATACCACAAGTTGCACACGAGAGTTGAGGGGCTGGGAGAGGCATAGGTTCCCGCTATTGCTCCCCATCACCCAAAGTCATGGAAAACCTGCAGGGGCTTTCCTCGACCATACACACTCAGCCACCCAATATTGGGTAAAGAATGAGTTGACTGGAGCACTACCATGGTCCACACAGAATCAGCCAAAGAGACTAGGAGTTGTCCGACCAAAAGGGGTACAAGTCGTGTCTTGAGTTCAAAAGCAAAAAATCATGGTACCAGGCCATGTACATGGTACATATGTCAAAGAACGGAATCTGATCTAACCGACGCACACCCGCCCGTCCGCCCATTGCAAAAGTGGTGCTCTTGGTATGCTCAATGGCTGCTTGTGACCCAGAGTCCCACACTGATTGTTGAGTGTTGACACAAATCACGCGGATACCATAACGAAACTCTCTCCTTCTCGCTAACACATCTCCTGAACAAGCTTCTAGCAGGGACAGTGCCCTTGGAGGCACTACGCCTTTCGACAACCAGGGACCTTGTCCGACTTGATGCGAAGGTTCGACCTGGGCAATCTTGCTAGTGAAGAAGGGAGAAGCCATATAAGAGCTCAGCCATATAAGAGCTCAGCCAATAGATTCCATTGGAGCCTGGTGTTCGTTAACGAATGGCGTCCAAGGTCATTGCACTTCCTCCACAAAGCTACGGATGGAATACTGACCGGCTCCAGCGCTCTTGCCATGCTTAAGGCCTAGAGATGGACTTTCCTACACTTAGAGTACACCTTGTCAATCTTCCATTGGAGCGGTTCTTTATCACATGATTTCGAAGGTCCGTTGTCCAGCGGACTCTCTGATGCTAGAAGGTCCCCAGATGGATACATCCGTGAATGCACAAACTGACATTGGGAGACCCCCGTACCATACACAGTATTAAGCTTTGCCGCCTCAATCATTTACGCAAACTCTCCTAAGTGAACACCTCGTAAGCCAGGTTCGTGTAGATGTTTTCATCCTTGAGACGTCGAGGAGATAGGGCGACAAGTGTGAAGCAAAGCACCGTTTAGAGGGATATCCGCTAAACTAAGCCAGATCACAAATGCTTCATTGTGACGAACCAGCTCTTCCAACGTGTATACATCGAGTACGAGGTGTAGATTGGCAGTTGGTTGAGATTTGGCTGCTACGGTGGAGTTGTTGATGCCAAGGTGAAGTTACGGCGGAACTACGGCTGTGACTACGGTGGGTCTTTTGCGCTGCGCAAGACTAGAAACTCAAGATTTCGCCATCCAAAACTCAGGGGCCCAATGATTTACTCAAACAGCACAGCGCGGCGAGGGCAGAATGACGCCTTCGCTCTGGTCAAGCTACAGACACGACCATCCTATTCTCACCCTATTTGTGCTCTTTGTCGCTTGGAAGTCGGTGATAATCCTCATCACCCTAGCCGCCCCTGGCGTCGGATACGACACGTCCACAAGCCTCCTGGACTGGGAAGATGCAGGTCAGCAAACCATATCAGACACCCCAGACGACATGTCAAACTGGTGGATGAAGCTTGTTCGATGGGATGCTATATATTACACGCACCTATCGGACCAAGGACATGTTTTTGAGCAGGAGTGGGCGTTTGGCATTGGTCTGTCGACGGCAATATCATGGACCAGCACATGTATCTTTCATTTCCCCCTTTGATGCGTTCGGAGCTCACTTATTGACGATATCCCAGACCTCTCACAGCTGGGAATCACCGGAGAGCCATCATCATCCTTGGCCGGAATCATTTTGTCGCACATAGCCCATTGGCTGTCTGTTATCCAGCTATGGGCATCGACAGAATCTCTAATCGGAACCGACGAACCCACCAAGTCTCTGGTCCCATTCTCCGCTGCTGCACTCCATATCATTTCTCCTGCGGGCGTGTTTCTCTCTGCCCCTTCTTCCGAAAGCGCCTTTGCATTTCTGTCCATGTCTGGCTTTTTGGGATATATTCACGCGACCCAGCATTTCAACCGAGGTCAAGTATTCGCCGCCTGTACCACGATGATCTCCACCGCCATGTCTTTTAGTACTGCTACAATCGTTCGGAGCAATGGAGTCTTGGCTGGAATACCGTTTTTGGTCGAAGCGCTTACCACGTTCCTTGCCATGTTCTCCCGGGGCATCTCGCCTTCGCGGGTTGCTTGGCTGGCCTCGGCCGTGGCTGGCGGTCTCCTGGTGGCCTTTGGCATGGCGTATCCGCAAGCCCTGGCATATTGGGAATACTGCCACGGCCGCGACCCCCGCGACAGGAGACCCTGGTGCAATCAGACACTCCCGTCCATCTTCACCTTTGTCCAATCTCATTACTGGTGAGGGAGTCCACGAGTCGCCATGTATGTTTGGCCCACCGCTAACAAAGTACTTCGACCAGGAACGTCGGTCTCTTTCGCTACTGGACCATATCGAATCTCCCGCTGTTTCTCTTGGCCGCACCGACCCTCTCGATCTTGATTTACTCCGCCGTGGATGTCCTACGGCGCCCTCAGCTTGTTATCCGAGACTCGACGCCATCGTTGTCCACAACCATATCGGCTGGCAATCGAGCGCTATTGAGCCTGGCCCTGCCGCAACTCATTCTCACCGTGCTTGCACTCACGAGTTACCATGTACAAATCATCACGAGGCTATCTTCTGGGTATCCGCTGTGGTATATCTGGCTGGCGATCAAGCTTCAGACGGAACCGAAGCGAGCTTCCGTGGTTATTCGGTGGATGGTCATCTATGCTTTGGTTCAAGCGGGACTTTATGCATCATTTCTGCCTCCAGCTTAGATTCATGGCTAGTTGTGGTCGAGAAGCATCATAATTGCAACACAGAGCCGCTTGACGCAGCGGACTACAAAATTCGGCCCATCCACTGGCAACAACCGACTATTCTGAGAAAAATAAGACTACTTTTCCACCGATTTCACCTTGACTCGGATCCCGTTGGTGTCGAGCTTAACAGTTGGCACGAAATAATCGTGGGCTAACACCGTATCCGACACGTCAGTCTCGTACAGCTCAAAGGAGAACCTCCTAAAGATCGAGGCAAGCCCCATGTACAGCTCAGCTTGAGCAAGACTGCAACATGTCAGCAGCGTTCCAGCGTGGCATGATACTAAGGCCAAGAGTGGAGAGGTGGAAAGCAGTCACAACTCACTTCAACCCAATACATTGCCTTGTTCCTCTCCCAAACCCAATAAAGTACCGCTCTAGCGGTTGGCCGTCCCTTGTGGTTGGGTTGTTCAGCCACCTCTCTGGAATGAACGAATGTGATTGAGGGAAGATATCCTCGTCATGATTCATGTCGACGATAGTCATGGAGACTGGTGTGCCTGCCGGGATCACCCAGTCTTTGTACCTCAAATCGTGACGGGCGACCCGAGGCAGCCGTGAAGCGATCCCATATGCTAGTCTAATACCCTCTTTGATACACCCTGTCAAGTAGGGTAACTGTTCAAGATTCTGCCAGTCGAGCTGCGTGGATGGGTCGGGAATGGCCTCTTCAAGCTCGGCACGTAACTTCCTGAAGATGTCGGGCTTGTCAATGATGTGGAAGCTGGCCACCGCAGCGGCCCAGGACGTGGTCAAGATGGCAGCCCCAATGATGACTTGAGCCTCTTGGACCATCCGGTTGACCGACTTCTCCCTGTCCGAAAGGTCACTGTGAAGCATCTCGTGGAACAGCGTGGGATGGTCAACCATCTTCTTGGATTCGTCGTGGTTCTCCTTGAGTGCGGAGATGGTCCGATGGAAGTCCTTGTTTCATCGGGTCAGGCCACCGACTCAATGGGTGGCGTGCTGTCACTTACCTGTTGCACTTGAATGTGCATGTACATGTTCGGCTCGAGTCTCAGCACCAACCAATCTGGCAGGCTGTTCATCACAGGCCACAACCACGGAAATTGCATCAGCACGCTGGATGATTCGCAGGCGGCGTGCATGGCTTCGTGGAAGGTCTCTTTGAAATCCGGAGAATCGAGATGGTCGTAGGCTTTTGCGAAACAGAATTCGGTGACGACATCTCCCGCATAAGCGGTCCAGGCACGGTGGAGCGGCAACACACGGTCAGTTCCCGCATATTCTTGGACGCTGGAGCATAGTTTCCTCAATTTGGCCCGCACCACAGGCTGAAAGTCCATGATTTTTCGCTTAGAGAAGAAGGGGGCTACGGCATTGCGCAAGCGACGGTGGTCTTCCTGAAGTGGCGCGGTAAAAAATGTATCGTCGGTACCAAACCTGGCAGAGAATGGCGCATACTTGTCGAGCCTACCAGACTTGACATAGAGCTCTTCGAAATAGTCGGAGTCGAGAACGTGCAATTCATTTGGAGTGACTCGTATGATGGGACCTGTGAGCCGTGAAGTTAGCTCACAGAATGGCGTACTTGCGGATGCTTACCATATTTCTTGTGGAGATTTTGGATATGAAAGGTCATCTGGCCTTTTTGGACGATTTCGTAGTAAAACTCATACCATCTTGTGAGGCCGGCAAGCTTAGGACCTGGAAAATGAGCAATGGGATGAAAGTAGAGACGATAAATAGCGAGAGCAAGACAGTATACGGTGGCTGAAGCGACAGCGAGGGTCAAGAGCGCCAGAGAAGGGCGGGCGATGAGGATCAATTTGACGTTATCCATGCTGGATTATTGTCCGGCGATGGCACGTTTGACAGCTGAAGAAATGATGGAGATTGCGCCTTCAGAGGAGTGTCAATGTCTTTCAAGCATGTGGGGATCGAATAGGATCACGAAGACCAATCTCTTCACCAGGTCAGGAACAACCCCATGCATTGAGTAGTGCGGTAAGGTATGTCTTTCTCCGGCGATGCTGCGTTCGGTTGGGGATGCATCATGGTGCGCTAGTTGATGCAACGCACCTATTGCAGGGATTGGGGAGCTTGAGAAGCATGTGGGACAGTGACGAGGGACAGTTGGAGGTGACGGAGGGAGGAGTTGAGAAGCGAAGAAGCACTCGTAGACAAAGAGAAACGGATCATAGCTAATTGCTTGCTGCGATCGAGTACGTCACTTCTAAGTTGGACTCTTTTGTTCATCTATCGCTGTAATGTGTACCGAGTAGTTGTAGTTGACTCCATATTTTACTTCTTCGTACAATTATTGGTACGAAGAGTATCTGGGAGAAGGAAGGTACGTGTACGGAGTCCCCCGTCACTGCTAACACCTTTGTTAAACCCTGCTAAATATGACTCTAATATCTATACTCGGACTAGTGCATTACTAGTTCGTCGTGCCGGCCCGAAGTCCGGAACCCCCGGCACTTGCCGTCAAATGGACCCAAGACAGACTGCCACTGGATGCATCAACACCGCCAAAGCAGATATTGGCAAACAGTCAGAAACGAGTCGTGTGAGCTGGTATTGGTTCTCGAACTTCGTACAACATCTGCCCTCATGATATCCGATGTCTCCAAATCCGCCCAGAATGTTTTGGTTGCGGTGCCAGGAATGTAAGCCTCGCACTCGCCCCCTCACTTTGGCTTCGCAATCCCTTTTGCCACATCAATAACGTGAATGTTCACACTTCCACCCATTTAGCCCATGTTTCTATCCTGACCTCTTTATATCCACCTCGCCTACTATTTCTCCAACGCCTTCTGTTGCGCCTACAGTTGCGTGATCACAACCTACTCCCGGCGGTCCGGCAATGTGCCACACAATCACTGGCGACCAGCACCACGAGCCAGATTTGGAAGCTGATGTTCGTTATCATCTAACCCTATCCCAAGTAGTGCTAATAGAGGTCTAGTCTGACCCCAGTGATGGAGATTCAGGCTACGGCAGCTCTGTTGCAGGGTCCTGGTCAGCTTCGTTGGCAAGCTCGGTTCTCAACTACCGGTATGAGAATGGCCGGCGGTACCACGCCTATCGCGAAGGCCAGTATATCTTACCCAACGACGAAGATGAGCAAGCACGGCTAGATATGCTTCACCACATCTATAAACTAATTCTGGGGGGCTCTTTATCTCGCGCCCCATTGAACCAGCCTCAGCGTGTCCTCGACATGGGCTGTGGCACCGGTCTTTGGTGCATCGAGTTTGCTGATGACTTTCCCGGCGCCACCATCGTTGGCACTGATCTCAGCCCGATTCAGCCCGGCTGGGTGCCTCCCAATTGCAAGTTTTATGTTGACGATTTCGAAAGCGAGTGGGCGTATCCTCCCTCGGAGCATTTCGATTATATCCATGGGCGGTCACTCTGCGGCAGCGTTGCCGACTGGCCCCGGTTGTTTGCCCAGGCTTTGTCTCACTTGACTCCGGGTGGATGGATGGAGATGCAGGAGTATCACTGCCATGTGTATTCCGACGATGATACTCTTGACCAGGCTATCTATCTGAAGAATTGGGTCGAGGAGATGAACGAAGGGAGCAAGCGATTCGGCAAGGAACTGAAAACCGCAAACAAATTGAAGAACTACATGCAGGAAGCCGGATTTGTCGACATCCATGAGGAGGTATACAGGTGTCCCATTGGTCCCTGGGCCAGAGGGAAGAGGTACAAGGAGCTTGGAACATATTACCGCGCGCAATTTGTCGATGCTGTCGAGCCATTCACATTGGCCATGTTCACGAGGATCTTGGGCTACAGCATCGACCAAGCCCTGGTCACGATTCAGCGAGTCAAGCAGGATTTGATCAACCCCAGGCTTCATCTTTATGTCCATTTCCACTTTGTGTGGGGAAAGAAGCCTGGATAATCAATTCCAGTCGAGCGGGTCGTTCATCAGCGGTCCCATGGCGGTCTATGCCTGAAACCGGGACTATTGAAGCATCTGACACAAAGCTTCTGTACAGTCAAATCTGCTGTCCACCAGTCGAGTACCGTCCTCGCTTGTGACGCAGTGCGAGCAATATCACAAGATGATACGACCGGGATCATCTGCAAGACACCGCCACAAAGAAGTTTCAGAGGCTATCGAATCTTTTTACAGTTGCGCCACCACCGACATGCTGTCAGACAAACCCTTAAACGCAATCAAAATCAATGTCCATCACAAACACTAAGAAAATCCTCCATAGCTGTCTCAAAGCAAAAACAGCCGCGAGTTGCAGGATCAAAGAGACAAATGTTGAATAGCCATTTCCGAGGATCTCACTTGCGAAGTACATAAGTGGTCGCTGATCTTGTTGTCGCACTACCGATATAGTCGAGAAATTCCCGGGCGACAAAGCAGGACATCAGATTAGTTAGTCCGACTTAATACATACCTTGTCACAATAGATGTCCATGATCCTGAGCTGTGGCATCTTCTATATTCGGAACCCTACTCGGTACTTGACGTGGCTTGGCAGCGAATTGGGTTTTCAAATGACACAATCCTCTGTCTTTCCAAGATCACGTCCCAAAATAGGCTAGTCGCGATAAATCTTGGCAAGGGCCACAACCAAATTCCAATTATTCTTTTCCACCGTCCGCACTCACAGACCTTACGCGGATTGTCACCTTTCTCTCTCTACATCCAAAAATCAAGTCAAGATGGGTCGCGGTCCAAAGAAGCATCAGAAGCGCCTCAGTGCGCCCTCGCACTGGCTTTTGGACAAGCTCTCGGGTGCCTATGCTCCCAAGGCATCCCCTGGGCCTCACGTTCGTCTTCCCCCTCCAAGCATCTTCTGGCTTTTGCATTGCGCATTGACTGTTGGAAATGCTAACAAGGACAAAAAAATGTACAGAAAAGCCGTGACTGCCTTCCTTTGATCGTCTTCCTCCGCAACCGCCTCAAGTACTCCCTAAACAATCGCGAGACCATGGCCATTCTGATGCAGCGCCTCATCAAGGTCGATGGCAAGGTCCGCACCGACATCACCTACCCTGCGGGCTACATGGATGTCATCTCGATTGAGAAGACTGGAGAGCACTTCCGTCTCGTCTACGATACCAAAGGGCGCTTCGCCATCCACCGCATCGAACAAGCTGAGGCGGAATACAAACTCGGCAAGGTCAAGAGAGTACAAGTTGGCAAAGGAGGAATCCCATACTTGGTTACGCATGATGCTCGCACGTAAGTTCACACGCCTGCATCTATCAGCCGTTGGGCCAAGCTTTGGTTGGAAAAATATATAATATAATCAAGAAGCTGACGTGGATTAATAGTATCCGATACCCCGATCCGGCTATTAAGGTCAACGACACTGTCAAGATTGACCTCACCTCTGGAAAAATTACCGACTTCATCCGATTCGACACTGGTGTGATCGCCATGGTCACTGGTGGTCGTAACATGGGCCGTGTTGGTGTCATCACTCACCGTGAGAGACACGACGGTGGCTTCAACATTGTTCACATCAAGGATGCAATTGACAACTCATTTGCAACCCGAGAGAGCAACGTTTTCATCATTGGCAAGGAGAAGCCGTGGATCAGTCTGCCCAAGGGCAAAGGTGTCAAGGTAAGTCTCACATGCATCTCCTCGCTTGGCTCATGCTTACGGTGCTTCTACAGTTGTCCATTGCCGAAGAGAGAGACCGCCGCCGTGCTGTCCAATTGGCCAACCCCCGAGTGTAGAGTGTCTTTACTCGTTCGAAGCAGGCGTCCGGCTTCTGGGGAGGCATGGAGGAGAGGATCCTTGGAGAAGAAATGTCTTTTGTGCAGAACACAAACGCAAAATTCGTGCCACTGTATGCTCAGGGCAGAGATACCCCGAGAACCTTCGGCCCATATGGCTGAAAAGGCAATGCCAAGATACCTAAAAGATCTCGTAAACGTCTTTTCCTGGTAAACGTCTTTTCCTGCTCTGATTCCTGCTTCTATCTGTTCTTTTTGGCGGCATTCTCGCGAGTCCCTAGCCGCCCGAACATCCCAGTCACAGTCATCAACCTGTTCACATGCAAGAACGCACTGACTCCAATATTCGAATATATCATCACGTTCCACTGGTTCAGGTCCCAGAACACCTTATCCCCAAGCGCGCAGTAAATAGAATATATGTGACCCAAGTCGGCCAGAGCCACCGCAATCAAATACCTCCTTGCAATCTCAGCGTGGGTGGTAAAGCAGCAGATGACCGCCATTGCGGCGAGGAGAAGAAAGACATTGCCCAACTGGAGAGTCAGGGAGAGGGCATTTGGAGTGAAGAGAAGATCCGTTATGGTAGTGTTGGGCGCTTGGTCGGCATAGTACTGTTGAGGCTGGAAAAGGGTGATGAAATAGGCCCACGTCCTGTCCTCCGTACCTACATGTCAGCAAAGAGCACTATCGATCCCGAAAGTGGGCAAGAAACGTACAGCGACGCAGGTTCCAAGATGCCAAAGAGGACCAGCGGCCAGACTGGAAGTGCAGAGATAGCCATGGCCTGGCTGTATACCAGTGCACACGTAGTCAGCGAAACGGTAGCAACAGAGAGAAAGAGGTAATGGAGTAGATGAAGCAACGAGCTGATGCTTCTCTTGTTCGCTCACCTTGTTTCAGGCGTTCCATTTGCCGAGTAGGCGTTGAAGTTACAACTCGTGCGGGCGTGGGGATGTGGTGGATGTGGAAGCTTCGGCTAAAGTTCGGAAGCGTTTCTAGCGGCTTGTTTGTTGACATGGCCAGCACGTTGCCCAATCAACTGACTTCATCTGCATCTCTTCTCGTCTGCATTACATCCCTTTGTTGGCGACAGCAGACCTTGCACGACCGCATATTAACGGACACAGGATAGACAGTGCAGACACTACGACAGCAGCAATGGCCGCACCTGTCGCCGCAGACAGCGACCTCATTAATTTCGACATTATAGAAACCCACAAGGAAAACATCCAGTCTCTCCCTGGCGGCCGATCAGTCAAGCAGCTTGCCTCAATACTGTCGCCTCTTTCCTCCTCCAGGGGTTTAGGCGCAAGCGCAACTCCGACTTTGGAAGAGACAAAAACACTCAACGACGCCATCCGACAAGAATATGAAATCGAACTCCAATCGATAGCGGATTCGGACGACCCTCTCGATATTTATGACCGATATGTCAAATGGACGCTGAATGCATACCCATCAGCCCAATCAACACCTCAATCTCAGCTTCTGCCGCTGCTGGAGCGAGCCACGAAGGCTTTTCTCACCACAAACCACTACAAGAATGACCCGCGCTACTTGAAATTGTGGCTGCATTATATCCGCTTATTCTCGGACACACCCAGAGAGACCTTTGCGTTCCTTGCTCGACACGGTATCGGTGAGGGACTTGGGCTGTTCTATGAAGAGTTTGCGGCATGGCTGGAAACCGCAGGCAGATGGGCACAAGCGGATGAAGTATATAAGCTGGGCATTGAGCGGGAGGCCAGACCCACGGAAAGACTGACCCGGAAATACGCTCAGTTCCAGCAGCGATTCGATGCCAGGCCGCAAGCAGACGATGAGCCCAGCTCCCCTGCGCTGCCCACTGTTCGCCCGGCCCTTGCCGCCAAGGTTGATCCGTTTGCTTCTGCCCACCGGGGTGACGACCCACAAGCAGCACGGCAGAGGAATGGGATAAGTGCCAGCTCTGCACCAATGTCGCGCTCCGGCAAGCCCAAAATGGCCATCTTCTCGGATGCCGATAATGCTCAACAGCAGCAATTAAGTACAAACACCACGAAAGGTTGGGATACCATCGGGTCAATGAAGGATCGCAAGAAGGAGAACACTATCGAGGCTCGATCATGGGCGGGAGAGAAGTTGAAGGCTGGAGGGAGAGTCGGGTCGGTCCCAAAAATGGAAATATTCAAGGATCCGGTATGATTGACCTTTTTTCCATGTCTAGTGCCAATCAATACAATCTGAACTTTTGGACTACTATCAAGACTTTGGTCTTGTTCTTCCTCTTGATGATAGAGTGACTGACCGATTTCGTGGAACCCTAGGCATCACGAACACAGGGACAATCCGCACGGTCGCTGTCAAACCAAGACGCACAGCAATCGCATCAAGTCGTCAATCCACGCACCGGTCGAGCTGAACGAGTCATCGTAGACCTTGAAGCTATCTACCCCGCCGACACTGACCAAGAATTCAGCTTCGAGGAGCTTCGAGCCATGTCTCGAGGCTGGGCCCAGAAGGACTGGAGACCACGAGAAGAAGGAACTTCGTTAAAACCAACTGCCGCCAATGCCTCGATGAACGTGAGGTCGAAGATCAACAAGTCTCGAGAGCCGGAGGATATTGAGAATCTTACACACTCGTTCCCCGATAAGATCGACCTGAACAGCGGTGCCACCTCCAGCCTCAGTGTTCACGATGTGTCGACCCAATCTATGGTCGGTATGCCACAGTCAGATTCTCAGCCGACATCCAAGCCGTCGAAACAGAAGGAGAGGAAGATGAAGATCAGAGAAGTCAAACAGGAGACGCAGACAGTCAAGACTCGACTGGAATCACCCACCGGCAAGAAGTTGAAGCGCAAAAATTCCTCGCAAGAGCCAACCATGACGTTTCACTCGAAGGCTGCCACGAACGAGATATACGATATGTTCAACCAGCCAATCCGCAGACCAGCAGCAACCAGAGAGGATAGTCAGAGTGGCGATGAGACCGATTTCACTGAAGGGGAAGTAGACGATGGGTATAGCACTACAGGTGACGCCGAGAGCACAGGAACCGGTCGAGTGTCGGCTCCTAGTAGTGAATTTGGTGACGATACATTAGCATCCATCAGAAAATCCTCACAAAGTCAAAGTCAGTCTGAAAGCGTCTCTCCTTGGTCCGACTTCACCACCAGCAAACACGTGCCACATCTTGATTTAGCACATGTTTCCAGTGTCAAGGACAAAGCGAGCTCGACCAAGAATCAAAGGAGAGCCAAAACCAGAGATCATTCAGAGGACATGACAGAGAACATGGACTCGTCCAGCCAGAACCAAACGCAGACTTCTGGGTTTGGAGGGTTTGACACCCAAGCGATTGCTGCCATTGCTGAGGGCAACTTTGACGACCTGGACACCAAAGCCATTGCCATGATGGCGGGTGACATCGATGAGGGTGCGGCAGACGCTGGGGATATCAATGTTGTGCAAGATGTCACTGCTGCCCTGTCTGCAGACCAGGCCGCAATAATGGATGAGCGAGCGGAAGATCTCGAGGCTTTGAACAATGATGCCGTTGCCAACGATGTCGCCCTCGCCACCCCAGTTGACATCCAGTTCCCCGAACATCAAGAGATCTCACACAAACCTCGCTTTATCCCCATTCCTCCTATCGACTATGAGCCGACGCCGATTCGACCTTACCGTGACCCGGCGATGCTGGCACAAAACAAGATGCCGTTCATGACACCAATCGCAGAGCGAACTGAATCTTCACTTGCCCCGTCGACTGTTTTCAACGCACCCGGATACTTCGAGTCCAAGACCCCTAGCAAGTCCAAGTACGAGAGCCCGTCGAAACTCGGGGTTGAGGATCTGTTCCTGAGCAGCCCGCAGCAGGAGCTTGCGACGCCAACGTCTGCTTCCCCAGCGGCGAAAAGAAAATACTGTGAGACTGGCGCGACCGAGGATGAGCTCATCACATCCTCACCACAGAAGAAAGGACCCCGCAAGCCGACGGACCCATATTCCTCGCCCGTTCCCCTGGCCACCACGAATGAGGAGACCTTCAAGACTCCAGCTTTGCCAGCGAAACCGACTGTCAGATCACCCCTGTCAAAGATTCAAAAAGGCCCAATCATCCCAGACCTACAATGCAATCCGTGCGACGATGCAGTCCGAAACCAGATCCTTACCTCTGTCTACCCTCCCCTCTCCACCCAAAAGGGGTATTATGATCATTCGAGCATCACTCTTGGACGCTATCCTGCCTTGAAGTCTTACGCTGAAAAACAAGCAAAGTCAAAAGTGAAATTCAGTCCCAGAAAGAGTCAGAACGAGAAACCCCCGACCAAAGCAGTTCCCCCGATCCTCAAATTCGGTGAGACAACCCGAGTTTACGCAGTCAAGCGAGAACTGGGCGAGGGGGCGTTTGCGCCGGTGTATCTGGTCGATAGTTACGACCCAGCCGAGAATGAAGACGCAGACGAGCATGACAAGGAGAACAAGACACCACCGTCGTCTCAGCTTACTGATTCATCCCGTCAACCGCTTGAAGCTCTCAAGACCGAGTCCCCGCCGGGCACACTGGTCTGGGAATTCCACATCGTCCGCTTGATCAAACAGCGCCTCGGTTCGGCCGCGCGAAGCATGCAGTCCATCATCCTCGCTCACGAATGCCATCTCTACCGCGATGAAGCCTACCTCGTCCTCTCTTACAGCCCGCAAGGGACATTGCTCGACCTGATCAATATGGCACGGAGCGAGAATGTCAAAGCCGGTAAACCTGCCGAGGGTTTAGACGAAGTGGTGGCTATGTGGTTCAGTGTCGAGCTTCTGCGGACCCTGGAGGACCTCCATCGTGTGGGCATCCTCCACGGCGACTTGAAGGGTGACAATTGCCTCGTGCGCTTCGATACCACCATGGATCTGACAGCGCCATTCCAGGCGGAGGGACATCACGGGTGGCAATCTCGGGGCCTGAGACTGATTGACTTTGGCCGCGGCATCGATACACGCATGTTCAAGCCCACAGCACAGTTCATCGCCGACTGGCCTTCTTGTCCTCAGGACTGTACCGAAATCCGCGAATGTCGACCCTGGAAGTGGCAAATTGACTATCACGGGGCAGCGGGGGTGATCCACTCGTTGTTGTTCGGTAAATACATCGAGACAATCCCAGCTGGAGGCAGTACGCTCGCAGGTCCGGGTCAAAAGAAGGAATGGAAATTGAAGGAGAACCTCAAGCGATACTGGGAGAAGGATATTTGGGGAGATGTGTTTGCGACATTGTTGAACCCGGGCTGCGTGGCCGATGGGGAAGAAATGCCGATTCAGGGGAATTTGAAAAGAGTGAGGGTGATGATGGAGAAGTGGCTGGTGGATGAGGGCGAGCGAGGTGGTCGGGATCTGAGAGCGAGCTTGAGACGGATGGAACGGTTGGTTTGCACGAAGTGATGGACCTAGTTTTGATTTCATTTATTCCTCAGATGGACTTCAAAGATATAGGAGGATCGAACTGAGCGAGGCGTTGGGGGGCTTGTGCAATTTTGGATAAGGGATAATGTTGGAAAGTCACGAACAGGGTGGTATTTCTCGAGAGACATGGATTTGCAAAGGGCGCATGACACAGAGACCCACATACTAGAGCGCTTTTTGAGCGAGAGTGAACAATGACAATGACACCGAGAAAGCAAATAATCCCAGAATTCATCTCGTTCCAAGCAGCAATTGTAGATGTAGTTGATATCGAGCACTCGATTGCTTGTTGTCGGCGTGGCCACCGTTTGGAGATGCGGAGGGTTTGGTTGATGCCTCATGTACGAGTAGACAGTGTGTGCTGAGTACAGTACAGAAAAGCAGATATGTGTCTGCTAAAGGGCACACACACGAGGGATCACGCAGGAGCAGGAGGAAGAGGATCCAACGGATGTGGAGGAGTAGGAGGCAACCATCAACCCGCATTATCGACCCCGAGTTTTGTCTTTTTTCTCCAACGCACCAAGGCACGCACGTTGCGCCGATCTCATGATGATGACATTGACTTTCAGTTTTCTCCACAGCTTTCCAACAACCGCCCTTGCGAAAAGGGAAGGAAAGAAAAATTGTCCCGCCTCTCTCTCGCCCTGGGGCAGCCCGAAGGGGAAAACCGAGTTTGTTTGATGATAGGTAATAATAATCTGGCAGATACCGTCCGACTCTGATCTTTTATATATTTCTTTTTGGTCAATAATACCTATAACTCTCTCACGTACATTGTGCCGGCCACCCTCGCACATACTTACCTACGTACCTATCTACCTACTCCCTGATACATATCACATAGCTACTCGTAGCTCTCGAAGTGGATGAATTTGGCTTCTCGATCTTATCCTCTGTGCTCCCCATCACATCCGGCGGCCGCGCGCGGGGCCGACAAAACTCACTCCAAGCGTTGAAACCGATTGACTGACACACCGACTAGACTTGGTCGCACGATGCAGCCTTCACACTCTGCTGACATTGACTGAGTGGAGCGAAACAAAACAGGATTCGCGGTGATCCTGATCTCTCTCTATTTATCGGTGTATCTCCTCAAACCTGTTCCAGGGAAGGACAGAAAAACACCACACCACACCACCCAGCGCTTGGGACCAACGGATATATCCGGCCGGCTGGTGCGCGTGCTCTTCCTCCACTCACTCACTCACTCGATCGATCGACGAATTTGTAAAAGAGGAGGGAGAGAAAAGAGAACGCATACACACATATACACACACGTACGGAGAGAGACAGACAGAGACACCACACATACCCCTCTACGTGCGACTGCGGTGGTGTTACTTTTTTGTTTCACCACTTCATCAACTCCCGAAGTCGGAAACCACTCGCCTACCCGCCTCCCTCTTAATAAATCAATCCCACTCGAACTTCTACCGATTTCCCCTTCCAGACCCCTCTAGCAGCGTCGCTACCTGCGCACACATCTACCTCGTTGACTTTGCGACTGACCGGAGAACATAATCCGAGAGATCTCGCGTCCCCGCAGTCGCAAGGAAGAGCCGAGCGAGCGAGCACAAGTCTCGTCCGAACACGCGGGGTCCGTCCGATAAGGATTTGAGGACTCAAAAGCACACACGGGAACACACGAACAGATTGACAAAATATCATTATCATCCTTCCTAAACAACAGGTTTTTTTTATACCCCAACGTTAAAACAATGGGCGACGCTGGTCCTTTGACGCCAGACCCGCTCCACCATGATGGCAGTGCTGCAGACGATGGTCGCGTTGAAGCAGATGGTGCGCCTCCCTTGAGGGAGGTCAAGGTTCTTGTTACAGGCTTCGGCGTAAGTTCTTTTTCTCTCTTTTGTCTCTCAATCGGTCGATCAGGGGATTGTTTAGATCTCTTCTTTCGCGATATCGGGCTCCGAGCTCCAACCTTTGTACAAATTTGATGCTGCAAAGCATAGAATGTGGCTGAGAGGCGGGAGGCACGACGTGGAAGAGTCCTTTAAGCTCGTCGAGGCGATGCGGCTGGCTGGAGCAGGGAGGGCACTTGTTGATGGAGTCGATCTATCGATCTATACCCTCCCGAGCTGCTGTGCAAGGCGATTGTGCTACCTGGATTGTGGCCTTGCGTCTCGACCCTGGAGTCTGGGCTTCCCGACCCATGTCCTTTTGTCGTACCTTTATTTGGAGGCCTCATGCTGATAATCATCCTCGATCCATTTTAGCCATTTAAATCTTTCCTGATAAACCCCTCATGGTTAATCGCCTCGGCCCTGCCCGAGGAGCTTTATCCCTCGCCATCGACCGACACTCCGCATAAATCACCAGACTACAAGATCAAATTGATCGTTCATCCCTCCGCCGTCCGGGTTTCGTACTCGACCGTCTCCACTACCGTACCCACCCTCATCGCGACCCACAATCCCGATTTCATCCTACACATTGGCATGGCCGGCGGACGTGACTGCTACTCCCTCGAGATCCGCGGACACAGGGACAACTACCGCATAAAGGACGTGGACGACTGCGATGGCTTCACCTGGGGGGAGAACCGGTGGAGGACCGAGGGGATCCCAGAGGTGCTATATGTCGCATGGGATGAGGTCGACGTGCTTAGTCGGTGGGAGGACGGTGTACAGAGGGGACTGAGAGAGCGAGGATTCTTGGGCACGGGAGAGATGGACAAGGCATTGGCGAACTCTGGAAAGGGGGTGAACGAGGCTGAGACGCCCACCAGCGCCACACGAGCGGTCCCGATCACGCCCATCGGACTCGGACGAGCAAACGTGCCCAGGAATCTGATGTGGGGGACAAGTAACATGCCCGTGTCGTCGACCAAGGCGGACGAGCATCGGAGAAGAGCCGTGGTCAAGTTGTCTTGCGACGCCGGCCGGTTCCTCTGCGAGTACGCCCTGTTTGAGAGCTTGAGTCGGAGATGGCTGGAGGCGCAGAGACGAGGAGATTGGCAAGCCACGAGCCACAAGAAGGAAACCGAATCGGTGTCCTCGTCAGCTTCACCCGAGGTGGCGAACAACAACAACGCCTCCTCGTCCTCTGTTTCAGATCCGCCGCGGTCCGACTCAGATGACGAGGCCACAGAGCGCGTTGGCAAAGTGGCTTTCCTGCACGTGCCGGGCTGGACGGGCGTCGAGGACATCAATCGCGGTGTGATGGTCGCTGAAGAGGCGATCCGCGCGTTGATTGGCAGTTGGGAGGACGGGTACAGGCGGAACGGGACTGGTGGGAGGAGAGTGGTGGGCACTCAAGCCTTCTCGTACACCAAGCAACATTCCGAGGAAGCTGGTAAGGCCGTATCATCAACGTGGAGAGCCTGAGCCAAACCGGTCTGAAGGGTAATTCGTGCATACCAACGAGTAAGGGGGGAAATGTGGGATAGCATAAGGCATAAGGTTTCGGGAGCACAAGTGGACCACTGTCCCAGGGATGTGATAGATCGAGCAAGCAAGTTACTTGTACATGAACCAAGGATGTGACGACTCGTACAAAGGAACCGATGGACGAAGACACGAAAAGACATGATGATGATGACGGGGCGCGGGTTTAGTCGTTAATCTGGTGTCGCAGATGGTGAAGTCTAAACCCCACCAGCTGACAAGCAAGCCAGCTGTCCGTGCTGTCTTTGGGTTTGGGTTTTCAGCGGGACGGGTGAACTCTGTCGCCTGTGTATTCTCCGTACAAAGTAGGTAGTATGTAGATACCTCGTGTCCCTCGTGTCTCGTGTCGGTACAAGTTATCGAATCAAATCAAATCAAATCGATCTTGCTTCGCGTTCACGGATATCCCTTTCCGTCAACCGAGGAAAATGGTTTCACTGTGGCTTGGATGGGGGAAACATGGGATCGGAAACCCAGCCTGGCAACGGGATGTCATGCCAGCTAGGCAGGGCCAGATCATTCTTGCCCTGCCCAACACGTTGTGCCTCGTTTGTGCAAAAGAATTCACCAAGGCCTTTTCCTTTGCTTTGTCAAAGAACATAATGGCAAAAGAATACCTTACCTCGCATCCCATGCCGTCCCCCAGTATCCGTTCCAGGGAATGCTGACGTCGTTGAGTCTCCGCCCATAGTTAACCAAGGTTTTCCGAATTGTCTCGTGTAAACCTGTCAAGATATTACGAGGAGAGATGGCGGCAGCCTGGTTGTTTGCTCGGCAGGCTTCTTATGCAAGGGATGCTTGTACAATTACCCCGAGTCCTTGGGCCTCTGGTCATTTCGTTGATTGTTGTCAGGACCAGCGATGTAAGGGCCATGAGAGACAAGTTGAAACAAAGGGGTATTGTTTGCTTTCTTTTTCTTCTCTTGGGTGCATCGTGGAGGTGCAGATTGTTAAACTCCACCTTTCACATACATACCTCGGGTACCTACCTAGGCAGACAGATGGGGTCGTGTTTGTTTACTTACCTCCTAAGAGGTACATATTTCGACGAGACGTGGGGTTCTTGGTTGGTAGATCGTCGTGCAAAAGTATTCGGTGTTCCTGGAAAAGGGGTAACAAACTCATGCTTGTACAAGTACGAGTGTACCGATTACTGGGACTCTGAGCAGCAGATCAACATCTAGTGCACAGAATGAGGATGGGCAGTCGGGAGCTGGGCAAACCGAGTGGAAGTCCGGCGTTGGCGTTCTCGTTGTCGTGGTGGTGGCGTCAGCAACTTCCTCGTAACAGTACGAGGTCAGTGGTTGTAAAAGTACGATTGGCTATTGAAGACCCACATAGGTTCGGCTCGCGTATTTAGCGTCACCAACGCGTTGATCTCGCGTCTCTTGGAAGCCAGACGCGTCGAGTGGGTTGGTTTGGTTCCCTTGCGGCCCGCACTCTCGCTCACCCACACACCAACACACTCACACACAATGCAAACGGCACACGACCACATCCTCTTTCATGCGCCTTCGTGGAAAGCATCCATTCCGAGTCAGGACCCTTTAAAGGGGTGCTTCGACCCAGAAGTACACTCTATTGTTGTTGTGGGCAGAAGTGGAGGAGCACGGGAACCGCTGGACACGCGAGTCTGTGCTTTTGCAGCGTGATGGAGAAAATGGCTGCACCTGAAGCATAACCGAACAAAGTGAAGCGAGCACTCGTAAGGAGACAAGCAAATGACAAGAGGAGCCTAAGTAGCAGGAGTGGTTGATATTGAAGGAGCATCGGGAGTAGCTTTGCAGTAGGCGGTATAGAGTGCGTAGAGCTGTTCCTTCGTCTTACCATCTCCGCCGGCAGCCTGTTACTGGCAAGAGATATGACAATCGAGGTGCAGACTGCGAGAACATCTGCTGGAGCTACTGTAACTGCTACACCTACTGCTGCTGCTACTGCATGCGCTGCTCATCTGGCTGGTGGCTCTTTGTCTTTAGTCCTTCAACTCGCCTTCAACACGTAATTGTCTCTGTTCTGCGCAGTTAGTGGCTCCGTCAAAGGGGATAATAAGAACAATTCGACCTCTCTCCTGTCACCATGTACCTCTTCCTCTTCCTTTTTTTCCTGTTTCTGTCATTATTCTTTCTCTCCCTCCCACCTACTAGATCTTAGTGGTGTGGCTTTACTTTCTGGGGGGGTTGTGGCAGCCTGGGCAGCGGGCAGCTTTAGCCATTATTTCCTAGCTAGGTGCCCACTCTACCTGGTTGGTTATTCCCTAGGGCGCGTGTGGGCGTGCACGAGCCTTGCCCCCTTCTCTTTCTACCCCCCTCCCCCTTCTCCCCTTCTTCCCTGTAGTGGTCCTCTCCACTGCACTGGGAACTGGGTCTTTCCTTGGGGGGCCGAAGCACAGAAGGTGAAGCCTACGAAGACCCTGAACCACCACCGACGCCCCCAAGCCTTTTTTGTGGCTTTCGTCCACTTCGTCCACTTCTCCTTGTCTCTCCCCCCGATCCTCCCTTCCTTCAACCCTCCGAGAGAAAAAGTCATCCGCCCGCTTCTTTACATTCCAATCCTTCCACCACCCAACAACCAAACTCGACTCAAATCCATATCGCCATCAACATCACGTCAACAAGTGTAAACAAATATTCTGTTTCAAGACCTACATACAATCCCTCCCATTCAACACGTCCATCACGTCGTTCGACTGTATTTCTGCACCCTGGTCGCATCGACACACCCCGGTCTCGCCAATTTCTCACGACTTTTTCCCAGCCACCATCATTTTCTCAACTTCCACCTGCTACCGACCTGTACCTCCCGTACTGCCACGTTTTCCCCGTCTGCGGTCTGCCGACTTGGAAAGTTGCGCGTCCAACACGCTTTTCTGCTGTCGCAATCCATCGCGACTGTCTCGAGTCGCCTGTCCTTCGCTGTATATCCAGTGCTCATACAAAATTCACACCGTCTGGCCTGCAGCCGCCGTGGCGCCTTCAGATCGACTCTCGTCCGCGTGACCGACCGCATAACCGCATAACCGTCCGTCTCAACGCGCGTTCACAGCATGAACCCTTGAAAAGCAAAAAACCACTCTCTCAATCTCCTCGACAGGGCTGCATCGGTCGGGTCTCCGCGCCTGCTTGTATATATCGCGCCGAACACCTGAATGCAAAAAGTCAGCGTGCGCGCATACCACATACAACCCATGGCCGACCGCGAACCATCGCCGGCACCGTTGTCCTTGTCCGCACTACGTAAACCACATATGTCCATCACCCTCCCTCGGAACTTCGCGCCTTTGGGTCTGGATGGCGATGACGATCCTAAAACCCCAGATCAGACATTTGCAGAGGTGAAATTACCTCCGCCGCCCCATCATTCCACCTGTCGTTTGCGCCGGTCGCGAATTCGAATGGACAACTTCCAGGCGCGTAACAACGCTCTTCCGGCAACCCTGTTTGCTTCCGAGATCCCTATCCCCTCCAGTCCACCCTCGGTACAAAAGGAATCTGAATACGCGGATGCCGACATTGCTCTACCGTCGATTGAATTGCACAATCCTTGGGGAAGACCTATCTATAATCATAGCATCACGGATCCCTCCCCGAGCGAGCGGTTGAAGTTATCCACCTTCAGAGATTCCCAACTTCCACGGACCCCAATCGCCCAGACCAAGATCGTCCTGCCAGAGTATAAGAGCGGTGCTTGGGACATGCACAGGTCTGTCTCGGAATGTTCGTTTCGTTCCGATTCCTCATTCACATCGTCCGAGGACACGTTCACCACGCGACCTACCTCATTCGACGGCAGCGCGACGAGCCCTGAGAACGAGTCGCAAGATCCTTTCTCGCCGACAAAGGTCAACATCATTCCCGACACGCCGTCGAGGAAGAACAAGAAACTAAAGGTCAACACCATGTTGTCCAAAGGGAATGTGCAATGGAGTATTGAAATGGACAATCATCTATTCAACGTCTACCAAATGTATCTGGCGGACCCCACGGTCACTCCGTTCAAAACAGTGCCAGGCAGCATCCCTCCAACAGGTGTTTGTCATCGTGTGGCGCGCAGAGCGAAGGAGACGTGGCCCAGGGCATCTAGGGTTAGCAAGCCTCTCATCCGACGATACAAGATGCGAAATGTCATTGAGACGCGAAACATCACCAGGGACAAGACGCCAGAACCAAATGACTTTCTCCGGACCGATCACAACGACACCAGGTGTGCTTGGCCTTCAGAGTCTGCCACAAGACGGCGATTGAAACAATTGTGCAAGGAGAAGTTCACCATCACCGCCCATTACCAGCGATTGCGGGAATCCAGGAGCCCTTCGCCATTCCATGAACAATTTACCCGTCGGCCAGCCTCTCGTTTGTCTCATTTAGGTTCAAATCAAGACTCACAAGTGTCAACCGCTTATGCCACCAGGGAACTAGGCATCTCGCTCGTCGCTAGTGGTGCAACGGCTCCTCTAGCACAGCTCGTCACGGGAGATTCGCCTCCAACCCAGCAGATGTCGGATGACTGGTTCAATACCCCGATCAACGCTTCGTCCGACACCATGGTGCTCTCCACCCCAGCTGGTTTAGGTATCAAGTCGGAGCCCGACAAGTTACAAGTTGCAGGCAGCATCCCACGCTTGGCTTCGCCGTTTAATTACAGTACTTGGAACGGGTCAGGTAACTCCAACACTCAACATCGACGCCATATTAGCCACCAGCACTTTGATACTGTTCACGCCACTGGGACGCGGTTGCTCTCCCCATTCAAACTAGAGCCAGAGAGCTCTCTTAATGTCAACAAACGACGAGCTCAGCATAACTTGGAGGACGAACTCAGTCCCAGCGGGAGCAACATCGAAAAGCTCAATGTCGACCTCAACCGGCTCCCTGCCCCAACCACATTTGAGCCAGAACCTCAGGTCCGACCTGAACTGGTCTTCACCGGAGCAGGGGACATCAATCAGCGAAGGATTCGAGTTCGAAATCGTGGTGCAACATTCGGCGCAGTGAATAACCGAGAGCACGTCGAGCGCCTCTTTACTCCACCCACCTCTCAGTTTCCGAGTGCTGATGGCATTCCGCCGGTCCCACCTTTACCAGCTGCGTTGACGGCATTGGCGAAGCCCAATGTTCGGCCGAGCTCCGGTGGGCTTGCCCCGCCCGAACCTGATTCGACTCAGAAGCGACTAGGGAGCCCATTCGAGCTGGATCCCAACAAGCGAAGCTACCGGTCCAAAAACCCTCGACACGTACCGAGTTTGAGTGACCCTTTCATAAGCACCAGCGCATTCGCGACGACACCAAGTCACGGACACAACGCGATGAGCATCGGAGAACGGCTGGCAATGTTTAATACTTTTCATCCACCCCACTTTCCGCGGCAAATGGCCAACCCACGATCAAGGGATGACCCGTTTGCTTGATGGAGAATCCGTTTCGAGTATAATGTTTTCATTGAACAACGATGGTTTTGCGAGGAGAGCATATGTTTTGTGAACCCAGTGCCGGATGCATTGGTACAAGTTCTTTTGCCACGGCGTTGATAGGACAGATTCAAAGCGAATCATATTTGAAAATCTGGAGTGGAGAAAATGGGCGAGCTATTGGCGAGAACTTGCATGGGGGAGCCTTGTGCGTGTTTTTTGATTGATCAACACAGCGATTTGCATGAGCAGAGAGATGAAGAAAAGCTATTTGCCCTTGGAAGTTCTCATTGGGGCCAACATGAAGATCAACAGGCTTGATGATATCAGTGTTTCAAGATACCGATTGGAGCTTGCCTCAGCACATGTGAGAGTATTGGTTGCCACCAGACGATTCAGAAGGGGTAACGTAGTCTCGCGGTGGTTTTATCGATTCTACACATGCATGCAGACAAGACAGATTTGATGGGGATCAGGACAACTTTGAGAGCAGATGGTTGGTCGAATGGCCGCTTGCTCACAAGGCTGAGCCTGATTTCTCTGTTTATGAGATTATGAAATTTGACGCACGACTGGGAACAAAGAATGAAGAATGAGCACGATCACATGTATATTCAGGTCCGGAGATGTGGCGTTTGCCCTCTTGAATTACTCGTCGTCTGTAATACTTAGTGTTCTCGCCTTACCACAGGACAGCCTGGCTCAGCCTTGCGTAGCCTCGTCCCTGGATGTACTAGCCACCAACGCTTGGCCGTATGTAAGTCTGTCAGCAACAACGCCAAACTTCTCTCTACCTAGCGTCACCAGTGTTCCATTCTCACTGTAAGACACTTACACGCTTTCTAGCCAGTTCGTCGCTAAGTCTGACTGGTTGACTTTGTTCCTGGTCAGAATCTGCACTGAGCTAGCCACCTCGACTACATTAGCATGACCAATCTGTCTGCATGATGGAATAGCATGATTCGCCAACTTGGATGACTAACCTGTTGATCTTCAGGCGGTAAGAATTGGTGAACTCGGTACGACAGTCTCAAAGCCTCAGGGCAAAGTGGGAGGGTTCGAGAGGGGCCGCTGCACAGACTAGCTCCAGAAAAGCAGAAAAAGGATGACGGCAACTTGGCCCGTCTCTCCACCAAGCAATCCTGTATGACATGGGGAGGATGGCGAAACAGTCGACCGTGACAAAGAGCGCGACTTCGAAGGGTGTGCAGTTCATGAGCACCAAAACACCCGGCAATTTTCAGGTGACACGAGAACGAGACCGCCAGGAAGTGCGCGCTTTGGCGATCCGCGCAGCATCCTTTTCTCGCCCAAACAGGAGGAAGAAGAAGGACCGAAGAACAACCTCTCAAAAACCCCGATCCTGTTCTGATTCTGTCAAAGAGACGTCAGCTGGGAACACTCGAGGCGATCCGCCTGTTTCGCCTGTCGTTACTCCCGAACCCTATGGACTTTTGGGAAATGGAACATCTGATCCCTTTGACTGCATGCCCATCCCTATCACCGCTGACTCCCACGACATCCTGACCTACGTCCGATCGTTTACCTATGCAATCAACTGGCCCGATGAACTTGAAGCGTGCCGAGAGGGAGGGAGTTTGTACCGAATGCATCTCGTCATGTACAGGAAGTATTTCGAACACGCGGCTCCTTTGAGCGGCTTGCTGTCCTACGTGTACAACCTGATGGCCATCGCGCAGCCAGAAAGGGCCGATTGCTACCGCCAGATATCGATGCAACATTCTGTGCACTGTTTCAGAGGCCTCCGAAAGCTGATCGACAACCTGGACTACTCGTACGATCAACTCCTTCTCATCTTGCAGACCATCTGGCCGCTGGCAAGTGCAGAATATTCCGAGTCCGTTCGAACAGGGGACGACAAGTGCTCCCAGCACCGTGACGCCTTGAAGAAACTCATTCGCCTCCTGGGAGGACTTCACAGGCTACCCCTGGTCTACAGAGAATTGATTGTGCATTTCTTCGCCAAGATTGCGGTCGTGACGGGCGTTTGCACCGAAATTGATCCCTTGTCGTGGGACCCTGGACCCTGGAGTGGTCAATACAACGTATCGATACCTCCCCAGTTTGATGAGGCCCGAAACGTGGGAGGAGCTGGGCAGACTGGTGACCCACAGACTTTGCCGGATATATTCGCCGCACTGAGAGAACTGGTCGCTGTTGAAGAAGTGAAAAGGCGTGGGACTTGGTCCGATGAAGACCACCTCAGTCCGATATTCCGGTGGTCATTCTTGCGTAGAGTCGCCCTCAAGATGAGGCTGTGGAACCTTTGGCACAGTCCCGCCGATCAGCTCGACACACCACCTCCGCCAAACACACCGCGCGGATCGTTAGACTCCTCGCTGTGTCTCGCGGCGCAACTATTCATATACCTAAGCCTGGAAGCGCATCCCATCAGACAACCATGGTTTTCGGCACCGACGCAACATGCAGAAATGTTGGAGCAGATCAAGGCAATGGACACGGTACTCCTGCAGAGGGTGAAGTACCTCGACGCAACAGCAACGATACAGGTTCCCTCGCTGGAGAGGCTAGCGAACAGCGACCCGACCGCGCATTCACAGGAGCAGGATCTTCTCTGGATCGTTGCCGTTGGGGCATGCTTTGAAGAGGAGGTCAGGAAACAGCAAGGACGAAGCCCGACCACCGATTTGACGGTGATGCCAACAGCGATCACTGCTGTTCGAGCAGGCCAACAGGAAGAGAAGAACCAGGTAGAGAACAACGCGATAACAACGACGCCGCAAACAGGCTGGTTCTCCATGCATTTTGGCCCACTTGCGAGAAAATTTGGGTATACGAGCTTCGAGAAAGTGCGGGAGTCGTTTCGAACGGCACATGTCTATGATGCGATGATGATGGATGAGACATTAGGGAAGCTGTTTGATATGGAGGCGTAGGAGATTGTCCCAAGGGTGTATTCCTGTTGTATTCACCATGTATGTAGCATGTATCAATGTACGTATTTATGTCTGTATCTCTGTAAGTAGGTGTCAAGATCTAGATGTAGGATCGTACGAGTAAAGGCGAGGCTCCAACTGTTATGCTCCGCGAGGCTCACGAGGCTTTCCCCAGAGTCCCAGCCAAAGCAACGAGTTGGTACCCACCCACCAAACGCGGCGGGCTCACCAGTTGGACTTCGAGGGCCCCTCGCGGAGGCTTTAGGCTTCAAGACGCCCCAGTTAAAAGCAGTTGACGCGCCTCCGGAAGCTTCGCTAGCCAACCCGGCACCCCACGCGCAAGGACCCTCAGCCCATGAATTTCTGGCTGGTTGATCTTCGGGGGGGTTCCCCAAATTGCACCGTGTGCATCATTTTCCATGTTGTGCATTAAATACCCATTTCCCATTTCCTCGACGTGACACCCGCGAATTTTTGGACGCTTTGGCCGGGTGGTAATTCGCGTCTCCGATCTCGTGTTCTCTACTAGAAGAGAGGGATCGCCGCAAAAGTCCACGGTATATCTATCTTCAGAGAATCCTGTTTGTCTGGCCTGTGTTGTTCCTTCTGGCCCGGAGTAAAGTGACCGTTTATTTCCTTGCTGTGGTGAGTTGGGTCGAGTCGGTTGTGACAACTCTCACAGAAGATTTCTTTGCTAACATTCATGGCAGGATACTTACTCGAGTCTGCCACCACTCTCGAGAAAAGTGCAACTCATTGCTCGTCCTCAGATTGCAATATGGCGTCCCCGTCAAGACGCGTGCTTGGTGACAAGGACCCCAACGCGCCCATCCAACACCTCTCCTCCAAAGTGCAAGGTAGAGTGTCACAACTTGCCAGTCCTGTCGCACAACGGAGCTCTACAAAGCGGCCTCGTTCCCCGGAGCACTTCCCCTCGAATAGTCCTCGAACCGGCCAGAAACGGAAGATTGGGGAGGTCCACGGCGAGGAACAAGCACAGTCCGAAGAAACAGTGGCAGCATCATTCCTCTCACAAACGACCGAGTTGCTGAGTGACACACGGTCCGAAGATGATGAGGATAATGTGCAGACCTCGATGGCTCAGAGCAGTTCGACTCTGGCTACCGCGTTCACCACATTCCGCGGCTCACAGGAGGAGTCGTCCCTGATCGAGAGCGAGTTCCACATTCATGATGAGCCGAGCCAGCAAGCCCTGGATAAAATGGTACGTTAGGTTTCATGACGGGCCGTGTCGATTCTAAGTCATACATGTTAGCACGCCGTTACCCTCACGCAAAGCACGTCTCAACTTGTCCCGCCTCTGCGGCCCAGTCTTGCCAAAGAAGCATCCCAAGTCAGCTTGAGCATGTCCAGCCTCATCGACTTTGACACCAACCGCTCGTCGCAAGACGATGAGATGCAAATGATTGAGGAAGTCGAGACACTTGCCCAAAAGCCCAAGGCAGAGGAGGATGCCAGGAAGCAGATGATGCTCGAGGTAGTTTGTCTAATCCACTTTTGTCATCCCTTGCTCTAATCCCGCGTTATAGAAAGCCGAAACTCTGCGGACTCGACTACAACTTGCGCTGTACAAAATACAAACCAACCAGATTACAAAACCATTCAGTCGTCTTCAAGTTCCCCGAATCACGTCCCCTCCGCCACGACTATCTAAACCTTCTTCACCACATTCTTCCTCGACTGTGCGACAGACCCCGGCACCAGAGAGCTCGGCTGATCAAGAAGCACGTGTCGCTGTGGCTAGAGCTTGCGCGACCATGGGGCCTAAGCCGGCTGTCAAACAGCTCTCCAGCTTGCCTATGCCAGAGATAGTCCCGACCGCTTTCTCAGCGAGATGGAATAACGAAGTCAACGCCCAACAAGAGAGTCAGAGTAGCTTGATACAACCATCCCATGTCCCAAGCAGCCCTCCTCTGTCACAAGCAGATCATACTCCTGAGCCCTCTTTCATTGAGGCGAATCTGGATGCCAAGCAGAGCACACCTTTACAGCTGTCTAGCCCGGCTCCTAGTCCGCGTGGAGAGGATGATGACGGTCGATGCAACCCCCTCCCAGTCGCTGGTCTCGCTAGCAGCGTGATCCAAGGCGAGGCTGCAAACAGTCTGCTGGACCTCGTCCGAGGTGTGAGGTCTGGCGGAATCGGGATGTGCGGCGTATGATCATTGAACTCAACTCTTGCCATTTGCCATTTTTGCGAGTGATACCATCAAACTGTGGACAACGAGGCAGCAGGCAGCATTTTTCACGGAGTTTTTTTGGGATGCACCGTAGCAAGACCTATCCATATCATGCATGGCGTTTGGAACATTTGTTTCTTTGTTAGAAATTGATCTGCCACATTGGGCGACCAATGATTTCAAAGAAGGATGCAAGGTGCAAGGTGCAAGGTGCAAGGACGGGCACGCACGAGACATGGGCTTGACATGTACGGGTTTGTTGCGTGGCCCTCTGAATCGAACCATATCTTTTTACAATCGAGCTGGTTTGCTTGATCCACTTACTCGCCTTCTTACTCAGTGCTTTCTTTGTTTGTTTGTCTTCGGGATGTGACTCTGCTCTGACAGTGACGAGGGTTTGTCACAGTCACAGTCACATATGCCATATGCCACAGGACGACTACACACCACAACACAAGTCGGTTACTCCGTTTTTCTTTGTTTCCGTGGAGAGGTGACGAAGAGCAAGTGACGAGTTCTCACCCAATGACATATTTCCCTCCCCTCGAGCGTTGGTCGTTGTTGAGTTTGATGGGAGTCTCTTTCTGTGTACCTCACGCCGTATACCTCCAGCTCCACCTGCCATCTTATCTCTTTCTATCGACCCTATTGATCTATCCATCCCTTCACTCCTCGATTCCCCAAGCGCGACCACAGATTCAAGAACAGACACATACACCCCTTCAGAATTTGAGATACGGTCCAGAGAGGGCCAGAGAGAGAGAGAGAGGGCATGACACACTTACAACTACAGCCGCAATCCCTTACGACCTATTCATCATCACAAGTCTCCGACGGTGGTGGTAAAATGTCGTACAGCTACAAGACCGATCAGGATTCATACTACAAAGTCGCCCAATCCACCCTTGCTACAGATAGGGCCACCACCACCACCCCGAGCCCATCGACGTTCGGACCTACGGCGCCTGTATCCAGCACGGCTGACGCCCACGTCTATTTCCACCTGGGACACACGGGCCACGAGGTCGCGCCTAAGCAATTTCCTGCGTGTATCTCGGCCGGGAAAGGGGTCATCGTCCGAGAAGGCTTCTTGCGCGGAGCGTGGACATGTGTGCGGGCATTTGAGAGCGAGGGGCAGGACTGTTGGTGGCATTGGAGAGGCGCCGACAACAGTAACAACGACGACGATGATAACGATGATGAAGACGACAATGGCAATGGCAAAGGACCACTACCACCACCACGGAGCGTCACGTTTCCTGCAGACCCCAGTACCGACACGCCTGCGCACATGATCCGCATCGTGGGATGCCAGATGATTGAGTTTTCGGTCCTCGCTGTTGTTGACGATACCTCTTCCGCCCATGATAATGATGGCGACGGTGAAACCGCTGCACAGGTTGGAGAAGGACACTTCATCCGACTTCGAGTTAAAGCGCTCGTCGCCGCGGCGAACGACGAATTCTCCCCCAAGGGCGGCACAGAGGGCTGTCCCATTTGGATCGGCGTCGACGAGTCTCCCGACAATATCTTTCGCTCTGCGGTTCGCCAGGGACCATCACATCAACACAAACAACGACAACAATATAGAATGTGGGAGGTGCAATGTGATGATGGGAAGGTGGTGAGGTTCTAGACTCTTGCTTCTGGTTTCTGGTTTCTAGGTACTAGGTGCTAGGGACCATCGGTATGTGTGTCTAGGTGGGAGGGAGTGCTGTTCATACTGCGACTGTATACTACACACTGCATACAGCAGGTACAGTGACTTACATCCATACCCGCTTTGAACGTACCTACCTATGTAGGAGGTAGGTAACTGTAAGTTCGGTACGTAGCAATAAACGACCCATGCTCACGTTGTCCACTCAATTTACAAATATATGACTTAGTCCCTCCTGTATGTGGTACTAACTGCCTGTGGCCCGTAGTCCGTATGACCGATCGTCTTTCAATCTACAGTAGATGAAACCATGTATTCTGTGTCGAAGCAAACAAGACATCCGGCTGGGATATTGAAGTATACGAGACAAAAACAAGGGCGAAGAGTAGTTCTCGAGTCGAGAATCAAGAGTTAGACAACCAAGCGCCCTCCCTGCTTTCTTGCTTGCTCAAACGCTCAATGAATGCTCGTCGGAGATCAGAGATTTAGTATCAGTGTCGCTTTGAGTTGGACAGACCCGACTCCATCCCAGCTGTGTGACTTGTGACTCTTATCGATTGGTAGAATCGTCGTCGTGAAGGTGATAGTGACAGGTGACAGATAACAGGTAAAAGCCTTGACAACCAGATAATAGTCTGCCCATCAGGTAGTCAATCAGCCCAATAGCCAGCAGTCTTGCTCCGTTTGCATAGAGGAGCAGCAGCAGCAGCAGCAGCATTCAATTCGTCATTAGTGTTAACGTAGTCATCATGGTCAAACGGACAAGAAGCATAGGATAGATGAGCCTCGCTGGGGAACCAAAAGAGAAAAACGCACAAAAGGTATCACAAAAGTCCTTAGTTTCATCTACCTAGTTTCCTCGACTCGAAAATATAAAAACACCATTGACATTGATTTGAATACTCAAGCCACGGCCGGAAGGTACAAGAACCCCATTCTCTGCCAAGTCAAGCGAACAAGAACCTGAACCTGAACCCAGACCAAACGCGATACATAAATGCAATACTCTCGCTTTGACTACTCCTTGATATTTACCTTCTCTATCCCTGTACATCCCTAGTCGGAAATGGCCCAACCTCCATTCTTCCACGTCGACCACGCCAGCAGGGACATCGAGGCCCTGACCATCACCGTGCGCGGACCCGTCCAAGACAACGACGGGGCGTCGTGCATCAAGTCCGGTTGGTTGAGTTTTCCGGAGCCGCGGCCAGAGGAAGATCAGTACAAGATAGAGAATGACTCGGGGTCTGAGTTTGGGTCCGAGTCTGAGGCTGAGACTGAGACGGCGGAGAAGAAGGCTAACCAGAGAAACATGAGCGAGGACACCAGCGGACAGGGGAGTATCGCCATGTCAGCTACCGCCGCGGCTGACAAGGAGACCTTTCCCGTGCTACTGAGTCCTGGTGAAGGGGTCATCATCCACTACGACCTCTGGGCAGCACAGCAGCACCTGTCGGCGGCCATCTACCCGTGGACGAACCGCGAGACGGGAAAATCCAAGGTGACGATGCCGCGGGCGCAGAATGCCGCCTATGAACTCGACATTGTCGGCGGCACCTACTTTCCCTTTGTGCTCAAGGAGTGGCACAGCTGGGGCTTCCTCAAGCTCAATGTGAAGTCCCTGGTCACGACGTCGGAGCTGCCGTTCATCCAGCCCGACTACAGCCACGGCCACCATCAAAGAACGCGGCCGTTGATGTGGATCGGCGTTGGCACCGAGACGACTCCGCCTGCCACGACGGGAACGACGACGATGACGACCGCTGCAAACAAACCCAACAGTCTCAGCCTGGTCCAGCTCGCGTACCGTGTGGGCGGGATGCACCAGGAGTCCAAACCGGCATATTGGGTCCACAAGGACGACGGTGGCGTCGAGATGATCTGAATCCACACACCTCCAACACTTGGGGCTATCGAGGAGCTAAGGCTAGAACTTGTGCAAGCGCTTGAGGGTGTAAATATATCAGGCTGGAGTGACACTTCACTGGAGGAGCAGGCCTTTGGTGTCGCAACAGAGGAAAGTGAGGGTCTTGTGGGTGGGCAACAATTTTTTCAATTTCAGCAGAATAGACGCTAGACACACGGACCGCATTTCGAGCAAGGAGTGCTTCTGTTAACAACGCTTAATGTAAACTTCTTTATTCAACATTGGGTATTGGGTATTCGGTGTGGGTACTCAGTAATGGGGGTTGAATGAGTGAATGGGCAGACAAGGCTGAGGGCCCCCTGCCTCGGACGATTTCCAAAAGCAGCAACTAGCGCCTAAACCTCTCTTGGCTAGAATCCTCTTGACGCTATCTGGAGTTGTTGTCAACTCACTCCCAGTTGATGCTTCTCTCAATAACAATATCTCATCTCATGTTACTTGCGGCAAAAACCCCAATGCGCGTGATGGGTATCCCGTTGACCCTCGCACAAATCTGTAGCTTCACCACGAGACACAAGTGTCTGCCACCCTTCGCAAATCTCGTTCTGGAACCTTTTCATTGTTGAAGTTGTGCACAAAGAGCCTGCGTCTATTCGAGCACTAGTTATGCCTTTTTGTTCATCCACTCGTCACAATATTGGTAGCCGCCCGTGCCATTCCTCTAACAGAACACCGCATCTGAGAGGTGGGCAACACTCTCGTCATTCGCTTATCTTTCTTCCCCTAGAATGTTTCTGGTTCCTCGGCTCCGTTGGCTTCCAAGTCCGGAATCTCGAACCCCTCCTCTGTGCTATAGAGTATGGTCTGGATGTTCTTCACAAGACCATTTGCGTCGGTTTCAAGAGAGGGTTCCTGTTCGACCGCATTCTGCAGGAGCAACTCAATATCGCGCAATTTGCTGAAATAGAAGTCCCGCTCTTTCTCCAATCCGGCAATGGCTTCTTTCAGCGATTCGTTTTCCGCCTTCAGAGCAGATGAACTGGCGCTTCCTGCACCGATGGCGCGCGGTGCAGGTCGACCCACAGGCGTTGTCCCGGTCTTTCGTGTGGTGCTTGCGCCGGTGCTCGTTCGTGGAGCGACGGCGCTCGATGCTGCTGGGGCAGTACCGGCACTCTTCCTTCTTGCGACCGCATCGTAATCATGCCCCGGAAAGTATTGGTCCCAGAACCGCTTTGACCACTGTAGAAACTCGAGGTTATCCTGCATTTTACATTTAACAAGTTGCTCGACAGGCACGGTTCGGTCAATGGCGTGTTTTGTAAAGCAGTCTGGAATGTCGCGGTCAGCTGGATGCCAATTGATAGAAAAGGAGATCTCGTTGTCCCCCCAGTGAACATACTTTGCAGGATCTTGAAGTTCTGTATGTAGGCATATTCGGTATTGACGTTGAATTTCACCCGAGCCATAGGAATATCAACTGAAGTCACGAATCAGCGTTTATTCAGTCCTCCCGTGTGTAGCATAAGCGCAAAGTTGCCTGGGAACGAGAAGGCATCGGAGGAGACGACATACGGAAAATGGAGTCAAATAGCTGGCAAAGCGCGGCCCTATCGATGGATGTATTAGTTTCTGATCTCAAGTCTTCCAAGTCTATAACCTACCCTGTCCCGCATTGCTCGACTTTTGTGATGTTGAGTTGGAGCAAGCCGTTCAGCCATGCCAGTAATTCTTGCCTGTATGCGAGTTAGCAACGCCATACACATTGCCTTGAGTCCCCAACTGGAACAGGCATGCGACGGGAACATTACCTTGATTCGCTCATGGCTGCAAGTATGAGGAGAGAAAGTTCGAAGACGAATTAAGGGAGTAAATTGACCAGAGCCAGGTGGAGACAAAGGGTTCGTGTCAAGACGCCCAAAGGGAATAATATCGATCGGCGCAAACAAGAAGCGAAGAGTGAAATGCAGTGCCTTAGGGTCTGCTTCAGGAAGGGAGCAGTGTGTTATGGGTGTGCAAGATACAGAGTGAAGGGAAATGTTTTTATTGCGACCGTGATTGTTGCTGCGGCGCAGGACGGACGGGGATATTGACTCTGTGACGCGGGTCCATTTGGTTTCAGGGATCGGGGATCGAGGGGTTCATCAGCCTGCAACCACCGCTACCACGACCTCCAGCTACCCAGGTAATCAACCCTTGCCGCTTCACTAACATGCCTGGTGGCTCCGTGGCTCCTTAACTAAACCACTCGGGCTAGCCGGTTGGAACCCCACCAAACGGTTAAAGGAGCGCCTGCGCGTAGTGGCCTCACCAGCCAGCACTGAAGATTATTTGGCTCCACCTCACCTTCAAGCCACCACGGCGCCCAGAAAGAAAGCATTTCATCTTTTATTATTACACACTCAAGAGATTCTCATTGCATCTATTGCCCACTTCTGACCTTTGGCTCGATCCAACAATCATTTACTTCGTTGCTTCGCTCGCATCGCTGGCCGGTTTAGCTTTGCTGTCATCTCCCTTCTTCACCGAACCGCCCGCCTGCGCATCTGCGGGCGACTTGTTGGCCTGCTCCTCTGGCACACCCTTTGTTGACGGATTCTGGCCCTCTACATCCGGATGATCGGGTGCAACCCCCGATGAATTGACCTCGTTACCTTCCTCGTCAACCAGTCTTGTTCTTGTCTCGTACTTGGTCTGGAAGGACGCTTTGCCCTCTGCCAATAATGCTTGGACCTGGGCTTCGTCCAGGAGGTTCCCATCCTGATCGCGATATTCCACACGCTCTTCTTGTCCAATCACCTTCCCTTCACCGACCTGAGGGGTGACTGCTGATGGGTTGTCTTTCCTTCCCGAGTCGATTTGCATCGAGGGAACAGTGGGAGTTGCTCCGCCGTCGCCAAAGGACGGAAGTGGCGTGGAGTATTGTGCATACTATATTTTCAGTCAGACACCATCGTTTCGAGCAGTTTCCATTCGACTTACATCAGTGTAAAAAGTGTTGCAGTCAAAATCCCAGGTATCAAACAGTTTGACTGCTCTGCACTGGTCCTGGGTCCAGGGATTGCCATAGATCAGTGGGGCATACAGAGTAAACACGCCGATTGCAAAAGCCACAAACAACACGGCGACACTCCACCCGATTTCGGGATACTTCTTCAATCCTAGAGAAGAGATCCGGTTGACGACAAAGTCAAAGATCTGGCACATAGCCATGATGGCAAAGTAGAGGGCTGGAAAGTAGTGGTGCAGGAACAACTGTCTTGCCATAAGGTAGAAGGGGAAGTAGTGAAAGGCCCATGCCAGAACAGTCTGACCGATTTCGTAGTCGAAGCGTTTGAAGTTGACGTTGGAATAGTCGTTGCAGCTTCGTTGCCAACGGAGGACGGCAATGCCCTTGAAAATGACATAGGTCAAGATGGCCAGGGTCGAGGGCCACCAAATGGCGGGATTTCCCAGGAGATAGACCTGGCGATGGTCTTTGCCCCAGAAATTGATCCCACGCCGAAGAATGGGCCAAGATCCCGGTCGGGAGTCCCAGGCGTGCGATTCGGTCAAGCCAGCGTTCGTCCTCCACATGACCTTCTGCAGTTCCCAGAATTTGCCCAAAAAGCCGGGGTTTCTGTAGTTGACCTTTTCCGCCCCTTCCCCAAGCATGGGATGCTGATTCTGTTCAATGTACCATACGCTGTTGGGGAGGGTGCCTCCTTTAGCACAAGTCACTTCCTGTTGCTCGAAGCCCCAGTCGGGTAATTTGACCTTGTGCGAGAAGAGAACGCAGCCTGTCATGATATGGACCAGCTTGAATTTCGTCTGGATCGTCCTCAGCCTCTTCTTGGCTTCTTCACCATCGGACATGGATTGGACAATCTCTACACGGAAAAGATCGTTTGCGTCGCCTTCAAATCCCTCGTAGCCATAAGCCGTTACTTCGTTTTGCCAGTCGGCCTCAGTGACGGGAGGTCGGACGTCGTGAGAGTGGATGCGCCGATGGGTTGTGAGGTGGTACAGTCTGATAACATCACCATCCCGGATAAACTCGGTGAGATTCGACCACGCTTTGGGACCTGCAACGGTGACATTGTCCGCAGTGATCGGCTGGGTCTGGTTTTCGAGAAGAAAAATGTTGTTCTCATCCTTGTGGGGGTACAAGGTGACCTGCTGTTGCTTGCTGCCACCAGGATACATGTGTGAATGCGAATGGAGATAGCCACCTTGAGTGTTGTGATGTCGGATGGTGACTTCGCTGCCAAACAGCACATCAGCAGGGGTGTCGGCCATGCCCTTGTTGTTCAGCGTCGCTTGAAATTCAGAGGACATGAAACCATCGCCATCGCCAGGATTGACCAGGCACAGGAAATGAATTCCAAACATTCCCACATAGAATGCAATTGGGATGACGATCAGACAGAAGACTCTGGCAAATAGATGCTTGAACCACTTCCTTGGGGTGACATTGACGCTGTCACCAAGCAGAACCCATAATTGGAGGATGGTCAAGGTACCGACCCACGCAATGGTGAAGAGACCAACCCATTTGACACTGACTGTGGCACCCAAACCCAGACCAGTGGCTGCAAGCCAAAACCACCAAGTCACATCAAATGCGTGTGCAGGGCCTAGTTCATGTTGATTGGTGAAGCAAGTCCATGCTAGAGCAGTGAAGGCGGTACAAATGACCAAGGGCGAGTCCAAGAGAATCAGCCTCGATTGTGTGATCAGTCCATTTTCAAAGATCAAAAGCCCGGCACCGAGACAAGCCGTGACTGTTCGGCATCCGTATGCTTTCAAGGTCAAAAACATAGTGGGAATAGTGAGAACCCCGAGGATAGCAGGTAGGAGCCGCATCGAGACATAAGGGACTTTGGGTTCAAGATAATCCTTTCCGATGTCTTTGAAATCGAAGTCGCCGTTGAAGCCAGCCAGCCAGCCAGCCAAGGTGATGAGGAGTTTGGCCAAAGGTGGATGGACGTCCATGAAGAATTTGCCCTTGATATACTTGGTAGCAAACCCGCCGAAGCTATGATTGGCATGAGTGTTATGTCCTTGTGCGATATGGTAGCTAACTTACTGGACCTCGTCGAAGACAACGCTCGTAGGTTGGTAAATCTTGAACAGCCGAACAACGCCAGCCAGCAGAGTCAACAGAGCCATGATTTGATAGTCTCCCGCGGGAAGCAAGAAGATATCATTGTCTGTCACACCTTCTGATGCGTAGCTCTTCTTTTTGCTCGACTGCGACCGGATCATATCGCTATTGGCTTGTCTCGAGGCCGGTGCAGGAGAAGCTGCTTTTTGCGAAGCCGCATTCTTCCGCGAGGTAGCCTGAGCCATGATGAGGGATTCAGGCCTGTGGCTTCGAGGAAGATGTGGAAAATGGGGAGGAAGTGCGCGGAAAGGCTGAACCGCAGAGGACACGGTCGACGGTGTCTGCGGTCCCCCTTAGGTTGGAATTCAAAGGAGAAGAAGCCTGGGTCAACGAGAGACAAGAAGAAAAAGGTCGGTCATTAGCAGGTCAAATAAGCATCATGACAAGAAGAAGACAAGCACGAAGGGAAAATGTAAGAAGGGGGTTGAAGGCTGAATCGCATGCAGAAGTTCAGGAGTAACACTTGACAACTTGTTCATTGATGGCTTGTGTCTCCGCAGCTGCACAGAGTAACTTTTAGTTGGCCAACGTCCCAATCTTAGCACGACGCGCATGTGCAAGGCGGCAGCCTCCTTTCCCCTTTGTGCCCTTGGAACCGAGCCTCCAACTCCACAGTTCTGCCTTAGCCACACGCTGAACCAGCCACAGGTTCAGATTTCTCCCCGAACTTCGCATTTTGTTTGGGAACAGGTTCAAGGCCCAGCCAACCCCATATGCTCTAAGCGACAAGCTGTTGGCACGCGCGAGTATCTCGGACTCGATACAGACCTGTTAACGAAGAACAGACCTCCGCAAAACCCCTCTAGGCGGTCACTTAATTGACAATCCGAACCCCGACAGACGTGGTGGGTTGGCCCCAGCCAACTGGTGGAAAGCAGCAACTATGGCACAGAATGGAGCAGTTCCTGAACTTCCAGAATCAGTCTCAAAACCTCCCGAAGGTGTTGTCCTACCGCCCAAGGACATAAGAGCCATCATCGAAAAGACAGCCGGCTATGTGGCGCGCAATGGCCCTGTCTTCGAAGACCGCATTCGCGACAAGGAACAAGCGAACCCGAAATTCTCCTTCCTTTCTCCTCAGGATGCATACGCTCCTTTCTACCAGTGGCGACTCTCCGAGGTGCGATCGGGACGGGGCACAGCCGTGTCCGCGGGAAGAGCAGGAGATGCGACACCTGTGCCAGAAAAGCCAAAAGGACCAGAACCGCCGCCCGAGTTTCAATTCAGTGCGCGCATGCCAAATATCAGTGCTTTGGACTTGGAGGTTGTCAAGTTAACAGCTCTACATGTTGCTCGGAAGGGGAAGAGTTGGATGACTGCTCTCTCACAGCGGGAAGCCCGGAATTACCAGTTCGACTTCCTGCGCCCTCAACACTCGCTTTACAACTTCTTTCAGCGCCTCGTTGACCAATACACACTCCTCCTCCAGACAGGACCGGAAGGCCAGAAAGCAGAACAGGCGCGCATCCAAGTCCTCCAAGCCAACATTCAAGACCGATTTAGAGTTCTAAATCTGGCAAAGCAACGATCTGAGTATACCAAATGGCAAGAGACTCAGAAACAGAAGAAAGAAGAGGCGGAAGAGGCCGAACGAATAGCATATGCCCAAATCGACTGGCACGACTTCGTTGTAGTCGAAACAGTACTGTTCACTGAGGCAGATGAGCAGGCCGATCTTCCCCCACCCACAACACTGAATGATCTTCAGAGTGCAAGTCTGGAACAGAAAGCGATGATGAGTCTAGCTAGACCAGATATGCGCATCGAAGAAGCAATGCCTACGGACGATATGAGCAGTTATACGTACAATGACCAGTTTGGAGGATACCCTCAGGCCAATGGGTGGGCACCACCGCCGGAAGCGGCTACAATATCAGCATATACTCCTTCACCTGCGCCACAACCACCTTCACCAGCCGTCCCGACACCCATACCATCATATTCACCTGCACCTCCTCTCGTACCGTCCCCACAACCACCATCAATGCCACCACAGCAACCACCCCCTTCAACCGCTTCGCCAGCTCCAGTTCCAGGTCAACCTCCAATGCGCATCAAACAAGACTATATACCACGTGCCCAGCAACGTGCGGCTACCGCTCGGTCTGCTACGGCTCTGTGTCCCAATTGCGGGCAGCAAATCCCCATTGCTGAGCTCGACGCCCATCTGCGGATCGAGTTGCTGGACCCGAGATGGAAAGAGCAACAGTCCAAAGCCGCGTCGCGGTTTTCGACCACGAACCTGGGCGGCACGGATGTTGCAGCGAACCTGAAGAGACTGAGGGCGAGGACGGATGGAGTCACCAGCGACCCTGTCGCAGAGGCAGCAGCTAGGGTCTTGGGCGAACAGGAAGAGGAGGAGAGGAGGAAGAGGATGAAACTCGAAGGTCCGCCTGGGGCGACAGCGTATTCCGCCGCGGGAGCACAGAACCAGGGCGGGCAGCACGTCATGGATGTGCAGGAGCAAATACGCCAGATCCACAACAAGTACAAGTCGTGATGATTTGGGCAAAATGTATGTACAGTAGTACCTTTCTAGTATCTCTCCCCAGACCAGCGTCTTTGCCGTGGAGAGGAGTCTTCGCCTCTATGAGTGGAATAGCCCGTTGCAGAGGTTGGGATAAGAATAACCACGAGAGGATTTTCTGGGGCGAGGCTGCCAGATCTATGCTTTCTGGGCCTGTATCGAGTCCACCAGATCTGAGAGCTGAGCAGCTCTGGGGGTCGACGGTAGGGATCTCTCCACCGACGTAATGCTGGCGCTGTGCTCTCCGATTCCCATGGCTGTCTGCGGTCAGTTTGTGCTAGACATCTCAGGTCAGCGACAGACCGACATATGCCACATGCAACAATGATGACTGGGACGATACGAGTTCGATAGAGAGAAACGAGACGAAATTGAAAACGTCAACAAATATATTATTGTAATTACCGTGTATTTTCGTTCGTCAGCCCAGAACCGTTCGATCCTCATGAGATGTTGCTTGTTACATATTCTTGGATCCAGTCATTTAAAGCACATAACGTACAGGACACTGTTGAGATCCTCAGCAAGAAAACCCAGGGTTGCAGCAGCCTCAATTTGGATAAACTCGCTTGAACGCATTTCCCACAAGAAACACCCAGGGTATCTCATCGCGGACAAACTTTCGTGCAGACTAAAGATGGCAGGCCTCCAAGAATTGCAGAGATGAGTCAATGAAATGAGCGAATTTTCGTCTTAAAACAAGTCAAGTAGCAGATTGACTCGGGATAGTGGTCCTGTCATGGAATGTTGCATTACCATTTGTGTTGTTGTTACTGAGAGTCGTGTTGGTGGTTCCAGAGCCTATCCGGGTTGCCTGGAGAGAACCTGACCTCTCGTCCTTGGAACTTCTTTCTTTGGAAGTTCTCGACGTGCGAGACAGAGCACGATCAGGGATGACGGCGGTTGGACTGACGACAGGGCGGGTCAGGTCCTCTTCTGGATTGTATGCAGAAGCTTCGAGGTCGTCGAAGTCTTGGCCAGGGTTTGCAGTTTGGTATTCGCAGCTCTTGATGAACCAGAAGAACCCAGATGCAACGAGCGAACCGAGCAGAGGGCCTACCCAGTAAATCCAATGTTCACTTGGGAACGAGCGGTTAGCAACGCAAGGGCCAAAGCTTCGAGCCGGGTTCAAAGATCCGCCGGTATAGTACACGCCTAAATCTTCTGTCAGTGGCAGGTGGGTTGTGCAGTCAGACTCCGGCTTACCAGCCAACTCAGCGATGAAAAGAGACAACCCAATTCCCACTGGTGCGAGGAAAGTCCCTTTGTGTTTTTCAGCCTGGAAGGAAAGGTCAGTCAGGAACGTATGGATCATCGTTGTAACCACTCACAGCCAACATGAAGATGGTGAAGACCAGTTGGGCAGTGAGAAACTATAAAAGATGTTAGCAGCGCCCCCCGGGTCTATTATGTCAAGAGACAGACCATCTCAATGAAGAGTCCTTGGGCCTTATTTGTTCCCCCACTAAGAGAAGTTGTGACAGCGAGGGGCCCAGGGAAAAGGGCTTTCACAACCCCAGCGGATGCCATAGCCCCTAGCATTTGTGCGATAAAGACCAAGGCACCTCGAACAAAAGGTACGGCGCCAATAAGGCAGAGACCGAGAGTGACCTGCTATATTGTCAGACCATTTGTCCACATCTCTTTGCTCTAGTTTTCGTACGGCAGGATTGAAGAGGCCACCGGAAATTCTGAAGAAAATCCACGCGTTGACCGCAAGGGAAAACCCGAAGCACAGGCTAATGTATAGGAGCTGAATGGGATTCGGCCCTTGAGGAAGGTCTGTACTTGTGTTGCCAGTAACAGTCTGGGGAGTGTTGGCCACCTGGGTGCCGGCGAAGGCGAAGAAGCTAGAGCAAGGTCAGTACAAAGGCCTTTTGCGATAAGAAGAGGACGCTCACAGGAAGAGGAATGTGCCAACGAATTCGCCAGCCATGGCAATGAAATGGTTTCGAGACTTGTTTGGAATCCTCAGGAAAAAGGAGCTGGGTTTTGGTCCCTGCATTTTCTCGTCTTCACCAGCAGGTGTCGCTCCAGTCCTTGATTTTCCTTTTCGACGTCCAAAGATACCGGGAAGGAATCCGGACTTGGGACTGATTCTATCCATCGTTGTCCCCGTTGAAGCTTTCTCACACTGCTGATACTAGATGGCGAGGGAAGGTGCAGGTTCTTTTGCGAGGAAGGTGCTGCCCGAATACGAGGCTGAGGAGGCCGCGTCAGAGGGCAAGTATACAACAGACGCAAGTGGTTTTGCACCACCCAGTTTAAGAAGAACGACAGCACGCGAAACAAACAAGGCGCCCAAAGCCCAAAGATAGAGGGGTTTAAGGAGAAGTAAAAATATTTCTGCTGAGGATAGAGGAGATAAGGAAGGGTCAGTTGATCTACGTGTCAAGAAGTCATGGTGGTCTCCCAGCCGCATACGAAGGCTGTAGGATGGTCATACGGCTCTTGGGAAACGGCACAGACGCCATCGAAGTAAAAAGTGGTGGGAGGTTGATATGGCGATCGACGTTCAGTAGGCGAATGGTCGATGAATTGACATGGATGAGACATCGGTTTGTGAAGTTGTGGCATCGGTATTGGCATAGACATGACGAAAGCGGCACCACGGGAAACATCCAACAGGGCATGGTGCGCCCTCAGGTCACTCTTAGATGGGGTTAATAGGGCCAATCACCCCTAAAGGGCCAAAGCTAAGCTGAAATGGGCGCGAAAGAGGGGTTCATCACACGGAAATGGAGCCACCTAGAGGCCATAGATTGGCCCGCTAATTGAAGCCCAAAGCCTACAAGTAAATACCAAGCACAGACTTGGGGAGAGAACTCGTCCAAAGATCTCGAAAGCCAATATTGATGAGTCTGGAACAACCTCGAGTACGAGTACAAGCACAGCCCAAGACTCTGAAATATAGAACACACGTAGCTCGAAAAGAATAATATATACCTACTGGTAGCTCACATGCTCGAACTACAGATAGTAGCGGGTCAACAATATCTTGAATGTCATCATGACTTTTGCTCGCTTCGTGCTGGCACCAGTTGGTGTCTGCGAACCCCCTGCGACACGTAAAGCACCCACCAAGGAGAAGTCCAATCACGTGACAATTACCCTTGCCTGGTGGCTGCCCTTGTTGGCGGCAATCCCGCACTCGGTTTTCCGGCTCATTCAGTGGCAGTGGCCAGGGTCTACCAACCAACTCGTATCCTGCCCTGCCCAGTATCAGGCTGCAACTGGCACTTTTTGATCCGTGACAAGAACATCTTTTCTACACAACGCGAGCACCACTCCACCTTCGTTTTGAACGCTCGTCCCGAGTTAGATCGTCTGTTGCACTGTTGTCGTCCTTGTCGCAACTGCAGCCAGTTTCAACCGCATGGAGGATTGTGCCACTCCCTGATTTGTGGCAATAGCCAGTTATATTAGCCCAATATGCGTCCCCTCCGCTTCTTGTTGTTACTCTTCTTTTTTGTCGCCCTTCCTGTAGCATTGACCTTTTGGTCGTTGCTGGCTGCGAGCGTGAACGCTGTCGACTCGTTTCAACCCGGCCTCGACACGAAATCTGGGCGCCTTAGGGCGTTCTTCTCCTTCTCGACCCCCTCCTCCCTATTTCCACCTTCTGCGGTTATCAGCCTAACCAACGACAACTCAACCTTCTTCTTAGCTAGACCGGCTGCTTTTGGTCCCAGCCTTCCGTCCAAGGGCTTAAGTGGCCGGCTGTGGGTCGGGAAGGGTTTTGGGGACGATGCTTTGCTGAAGGAAGAGAACATTCAAGTGGCAGGGTGGGAATTGGGCTGCTCCGACGTTCCAGGATGGGCTGAAGAGAAGGCAAAGAGCATCAAGAATCTTCCAGCAGTCGACCAAAGTCAGGCAAGGACCAAAATACCACGAAGCATAGACAAAGATGGATCATTTCGTGACGATTCCGGACCCCTCTCCGACGAGACTTTCCTTCAAGACGACGGTACCGACGACTATTTACACCGGCCTCTACCTGATTCGAACCCTGCAACCCCTGGCGAACCAGGCGAGCCTGCTAACGCCGATCTCTCAGACAAGAAGCAGGCTACTCACGCGGACATTGAATCACTGCAAGAGAGCGCCGACATTACAGGCAAGATTGTCATGCTGAGCCGTGGCGGCTGCGGATTCCTGGAGAAAGTCAAGTGGGCTCAACGTCGTGGGGGTATTGCCCTCATTGTCGGCGACAACGAGAAGGGAGCGCAGTTGACAATCATGTATGCGAAGGGCGATACATCGAATATCACGATCCCTGCATTGTTCACTTCATACACATCAGCCCACCTCCTATCTTCACTGGTACCTCAAGAAGACGGTGACGACGAGGATGCCAACTCCAAGGCTCACGATAAGGCCACAACGGGTAATTCTGGTGCAGACCAGAAACAACACGACAACCAGCCCATCTTTACGTCCACCAAACCTGGAGTTACGAAACCGACATCTCTTGCGGCAGCTACATCTGATGAAGAGAGGGATGAGAGCTGGATGAAGAATGTCTTGTCAGTCATGGGATTGGGAGATAACTCTCCGTTTTCTCATTCGGAAGACAGCCGTCGTCCACCTAGCAGCGGCAATATCGATTGGGTCCTTCTGGAAGATTGGAAGGAGGAGGCTGGCCCGGGTTTGAAGGATAGCAAGAACACATTGACAAACGTCGCTACGGTGGCCACCTCGGCCCTCAAGGCCAAGTCAACGAGTACCAAACGGACTGGAGCGGATGATTTTGTGATAGGAGTCCAAGACTGGCGAGACACTGATCTCGTGGCACCGAAACCCACCACCACCTCGCAAAATGCTCCTGAAGAAGCCGGCAAGGGTTTGCCCACCGATACTGCGAGCTCGGCGAAAGCTTCAAGCAGTCCGGATTCAACTCTAAAAGGTGGCAGTATCACTCCTGGCAGCGGAGAATACGACCATGAAAAGTCAGAGCATTTGAATCGCTTCCAACGAGGCAATGTACCATCAGACCGGGGACATAGAAGTTCCGATAACCATCAAGGCCAAGAAAAGGGATCTTGGTTTCATGTTTTCCGCTCTGGCCAGGGAGCCAATGGAATTCCGGAAGGAAGCGTACCCCTTGACGAACACGAAAACCAGGGAAAGGAAAAGAGCTCGAAAACAACCGGCTCGGACGACGAGCCTGACCGTCCTGGTCTATGGGTTACTCTCACGCCCACAAGTGTTTCTGCTAGTCCGTTCGTCGACACACTTCTGGTACTGGTGGTCAGTCCACTAGTAACATTGACAGTGGTATACGCCCTTTTGCTTCTCCGCTCGAGGATTCGACGCCGCAGATGGCGCGCACCAAAATCCCTGGTCGACCGACTGCCAGTTCGTACTTACCACACTATGAGCACGACCTCGTCGACCACTACTTCGCGGGTGGAATCCCCAGACAATGCTTCGGCCACTTCACCACTACTTATTTCTGCGAGCCAGAATGTGTCCCAACGACCTCGTCCGCGGTCGCAGACTACTACGGGCATCTTCTCCGGTGGAAGTGTAGAAAGTCAACTTTCGCACTCTCGAAGTCCGCACACAGAGAAACTTACTTCGAAACCGGCTAAACGGAAGCGATATACAGGTCGACAAGTCGAATGTGTGGTATGTCTCGAAGAATACGTCGATGGCGAAAGTCAAGTCATGTCTTTACCATGTGGGCACGAGTTTCATGTTGATTGCATCACGCCTTGGCTTATTACAAGGAGGCGGACCTGTCCGATATGTAAGGGAGATGTCGTGAGGAGCATGGCAAGGCAGGGTCTACAGCGGTACGATGAGGACGATGAGGAAGAAGATGATATCAGCGGCGATAATTTCGGAGTCGGGCGGAGGCAAGGTGAAGGAACCAGCGATGATATTCAAACCCGTGTGGCTCAAACTGAGAACCGGGAACCAAGTGCAGCGATTCCGATTCCTTCTTTGAACAGAGATGATGAGGATGTCGAACGAGGGCAGGACCCAGACGTACCTCTTTTGAGCGGAGCAGAATCACTGAGCTCGGAAACTACCATCACACCGCAGAGACTCCGCCAGGATCATGTGAGGGGTCCGGAGAGACGTGGGGACCGCGAAGGACAATCGATGTGGAGGAATATGGTCTCCGCAAGTGTTGGTCGACTCAGTGGAGATACACTCTGGAGACAGACACCAGTAGACCGAAGCCGGTGAGCTGGTTCATGTTTCCCTGGTTGCCGCACACCTTGATAGGATATGCATTTGGTGTTGCTTCAATCACGGATGTCGGATGTCGAAGCTCCTCCTTTGTCTCCACAGTCGGGCATTTTTCGCAGAGGATGGATGCGACTGGCATTGGGACATGAGGAAGTGAGATCATGATCCCGCTTCGTCGTCACACCTTTGCCCTAACTGGGGCGAGCCTGAGTTTGGGTATGGTGCCCACGGGTATCACTTTATATTGTCTGTCGCAGGTGGAACCATGACGGACGGCCTGAGTCCGGGGACTGTAATGAACACTGCAACAAGGGGCGTCTGTAGCTGTATTTTTTTTTAGCCGGGTAGGAGAGGATACTACATCCCTAGTCATTCGACAAAAACAAAGCCTACAAATCGAGGTTACAATCCCTCAAGAAACCGCTCAGTAGAGCAAAGACCAAAAGAAGCCAATTTTCACTCGAATCATCTTCATTTCACGGGGTATTTCTTCAACAAGGCTATATAGTAGTACATCGGTATTAGAACTCAGCTCGCCAGACAGATGGAGCCGTCGTAGAAATTGGTTCAGACAGCCATCCATGGTCCTGTATGGTATATGGCACCTTTTGCATCTTTGCATCTCGTCCATGTCCTGTTCTGAAAACGCCTCCCTGACAGATTTAGTATCTAGCTCATTTGGTACCCTCAGAAGAAGATTGGGTAAACGAGGGAATCACAGCACAGCACAATGCAACACGATGGATTGGGGTCGTCGTCTCATCTCACTCTCGGGAAAGGCGTCCAGTTGCCCGTACCGCTGGCTTTCTTGCTGGTCCTCAAATCCTGCTGTGACGCCCTCTTTTTGACATTTAGTGGTGGGGCTGGCTCCGGCTCCGGCGTACCAGTGGGATGCTCGTCGTCGACTAGATAATGCCGGGTCACCGCGCTGATGCCACTCAGATCTGGCTTGTAAGGCTGCAGGCTGCTGGGCATGACCCATCCTTCAGGTGCCGGAATTTCGACCTTCTCCCCCGTTTCTGAGTCGACCAGGAAATGTCGCGCCGGGAGGATTTCGACCGCTTTGATGGGTTGCGTGTAGGTGTAGTAGTGGTGCACGTGGATTTCGCGGGTAATTTCTTCTTGCACTATCTCCTTCGTGTCCTGTTTGACGACTTCGTGTGTTACCGCCGGTCGGAGAATCTCTTCAACCTCGGTATGCTCACTTTTCCCCGGCTTGAACCCGGGCGGGAGAAGTGCATGATCGTTCTTCTCGGCGTCGGCGTTGGGTTTGGGAGACGTTGTGCGTTGCGTCGTGTCGGTCGGTTGGACGTGCGAAAAGTATGAGCTGGGAATGTGGTAGAGGGGATTGAGTGGGGAGGGGTCGTTGGGGGCCAGAGGTTGATAGCGTGCCGTCCTGAAGGGATTGGGAAGGCCAGGAGAGCCAGCTGAGGATGACTTTTCGCTGTCGGAATCTGCCTTTGGACTCTGCTCTCCTGGCGAGGACTTGGGTCTTAGAGAGAGGGGCGCATGAGTCGTCGTCGAGACCGTGGGTTTTGGCTCATCCGAGAGGCCCTTCTTCGATTTGGGACGATCAGCGGTTCCAAGTGACTTCTTTCGGAGAGAGGACGACCGACCGGGGACTCCATGAACTGGCAATTGGGGCAAGACTGTTGCATCTTTCGGATCCAGCGATGGTCTCCGGGGGTGGGGAGAAGTTGGCGGCATCGCAGAAACACTGGCAGACTTCTTCAACATGTGCTGAGAAGGGCGCTTTTGCAGACGGCTTCTTGAGCGAGTAGGACGAACGGCATGCGCAGGTTCATGACTGTGATTGAGGGTTGGATTAGCTGTGGCAGGCCGCGGGAATGGCTCTTGCCATTGAAGAGGGGCACCGTGGTAACTATGGCTGTGGCTGAGGTTCCGACCGTGGTTCGGATTCTGGCTGCGATGTCTTTGTTTCCCCGTCGCGGTGGTGGTGTCGCTACCTGTATGCATGACGTAGGGGAAGCACTTCGGGTCGCAGTCTGCGGCATTCCTGAGCCGTTGAGTCGCTGTCATGGCCATACTGCACAAAACAAGAAAAAGTGGCTCTCTTGCTCCAGCCTATTGAGTACAATCGCAGGTCTGTCAAAGGAGACACGAGAGGCAGATCGGGGTTGGAGAGGTGCGAACGAGAACGGAGTCACCCAGATCACCTTACCTTCGTTCCCAGGTTCCCAGGTTTCCCAGCTCCCTTTTTCTCTTCCCACGCTACTCACCTCCTGTTTGAGTCTTGGGTAAACCCTACTTGTTTTCCCCATTAACGGGATTTCTCAAGCGACAGGAAAACAGCTTTTCTGCATGGCTAAGCCTGAACCGCACGACCGGTCCACCTCGTCTACAAGCACGATATTGAAGACTTTACCCAAGATGGCGCAAAGGAACAACGGTCGTCAGGGAAGACCCATGAAGCGGATGTTCACCTCGAGTGATCCAAAATCCACTGCACCTGCGCCTTCGGAAGCGATTGGGCGATAACCCATGGCAACTTGGGCAGAGGTTCGACCAGGGCATACTAGACCAACCCCAAGCCACGCGGGAGTGCAGAAGGGCCTCGAGCTGGTTCCTTAGGGCTCCAGGGGAAGAGCGTGGAGGGGTCTTAGGCACATGCACTAGCTGGTCAGAGAGTGCCACAGTGGAATCGGTGGCGGGTGCTTGTAGGGGTTCAAGGATTGGGCCGGCAGATCAAGGATTCGGGCCCCATCAACAATTGAACAGGTCAGGAGAGGCCTTCCGATTGTCACCACTGTGGCTTGACGCTCAGACGTCAGATCAGCAGCGGGATTGGGGCCCCTGTAAAGCCTCTTTTTGGACCTCACGAGCCACATTCTCGAACGATTGATGGTGCCGCAGTCCCATCATGACGCAGACAGCAGCTCTTCAGCTCCACGTCCCCGTGCGATGACGAAGTCTCGAATACACTCAGTGCTGGTATGAGGGCAATGGCCGCAGAGACTCAAATCGGACAAAAACCATCCCCCACTTTGTGCTTTTACAGAAACGAATAGTCTTGTCGTCACAACATGGGGTTGCTTGATGATGGAAATGGATACCTTCCTGCGCAGATGACCCGAATGGGACTGCGCTTCAGACTCAAATCTTGGGTCGTCAACCCCGCTAAGACTTGTTCAGCACATCTGGATCAGTTTCAGCCCATCCAGCATCAGATCGACATGCGAAAAGGGACCTTGATTGCCGAGATCAGATACCAATCGTCCACAGCTTTGCGATATTCGGCAAAAAAGTCGATCCCCTCTGACCTCACCTGAAGCGGATGGCCCAAGCTTAGCGCATCTCCAGATGATATCACGGTTTCTGCAAGGTTTGAAGTTGTCTCATACGATATCCATGGATCTTTGATGTATATAATGTAGCACTTCTGAGGGTTTGGGAATAGGCCACCCATCATCCCTCCTGAACGAGATCATTTTACTACTTACTACCTTGAATAAGCCTATACCAGACACAATGGAAGCAGCAAAAGCAGCCGTCCAGAAGATCACCGGTAATCGGGGCCACCACACCACGGTGGAAGAATCGGTCAACCCAGCAGTCACTCATGAAACTGTCAAGCCTCACCGGCATGAGGAAGCCACCCAAGCCGTCGACCGCGAGGTGCATCAACATCACTACCACACCACGGTGCAGCCTCTAACCCACACCGAAAGACTCCCAGAGAAGCATCACCACAACATCTTGCCCGTAGAGCACCGGGAGTTTCACCATGACAACGAGTCCGAGACCAAGGAGAGGATTGCCGCCGACCTAGGTCGTTTCAAGGACCACTCGACGACTCATGAGACTCACCACACCCAAGCCGCCGCACCAACCGTTACTGGAGAGCATGTCCATCATCATGTCCATGAAACTGTGGTGCCTGTCGTCCACAAGGAGACCATCCAGCCCGAGGTTGTGCACACCACCGTTCCCATTCACGAGTTAGTTCCCTCCCAGATTGATTAGTGTTGTTGACTGACCTTTTGAAGGACACACCATGCTGCAGCTCAACATCATGGACTTTCGGCACTTCCCATGAAGACCTTGGACGAATTTAAAAAGGCTGGCGGGTCTCTCACTGGCGGAAGCCATTCTGCGCATGAAGAGTACCAGGGTGCGCCGCGACCATATAATGACAAACTTTCTACGACCTTTGAGAAGCTAGAGGAGAAGTTCCATGGCACTTCTTCGAGCCCTACCACCAACAAGACTCATCGACCTACTGACTCTGGGGTGAGTGGTGTTGGCCATGAGCACGGCAACGCCGGTGCTCTGGGAAAAGAACATCACCACGTGGCCGGAAACGGACTTGATTCTGCCAATCGGCATAACGAGGGTGTCAAACCCAGTTTGGGCGACCGATTGAACCCTCGTGTAGACGCTGATCGGGATGGAAAAGCTGGTGTGATGGATTAAGGTTGGGCGGATGGGTATCAAAGCGTGGAGTTATTGTCTTGATGGTCAAGGCTATGGGAAATGAAACCTTGAGGGTTTGGACATTTACATAGCAACGAGCAATACCCTATATCGACTGGTACACGGTATTGTATCTGGGATTGGTATCTTTGCGAGGTATAAGCTCTAGCAAAGGTTAACATGTATCTAATGTTTATACAAACAACAAAAGCTATACAAAGATCACCCTGGTGGTTATATCAGCAGCACGAGAAACATATTTGGCGATCAGTAATCAACCGCTCAACCTTTGCCTATTACTGCAGGATCGGGAATCTTTCCCTCTCTCCTCATTGTACGGCAGCCTCGGCTAATGGGTGTTCTTCTCCTATTAGTTCGATCCCTCATTTGGAGGGGTATGGTTGGAAGTTTCCTGTTGGTCTACAAATCAAAGAGCTTGAAAGAGTCGATGCGGGGAATGTTTTCTTAGGAGAGAAATCGTGTAATCGGATCGGATTGGATTCGTCTTCGCGTTTAGGCACGAAGTCCTTTATTACGGGTACGTGATTTCGAATACGCTGCCTGGTGCTCTCGGAGAAAGAACCGAGACGTGACATGGAAAACATTGGGTGGAGAAAGTCTTTTCTTTGATAGGGCGCGGTTCTTGCTTTGAAATATATACATACATGGACTGAGTACATTTCTTTGGGATCTATTCTATTGCATTCTATTGAGGATTTTCCTGATTTCCATTCTCCAAATCTTTTTACATCTCGGGTCTTCCTTCTCGTGAATTCAGCCAGGTTTCCCTCTTCTTCTCGTCACTAGTCACCGCCACGACCATGTCCGACGAAGTCATCCTGTACGATCTCCCCTCCAAGGGAGGTTTCTCTTGGAGTCTGAATCCGTGGAAAAGTATGTCTGCGTGCCCGCCTCCCACAGACCATGAAATCTACCCCCAGCACGAAACCATGATACCGCTGAGAAAGCACTGTCGATTCCTGTTGCTGACAATATGAGACAGCCCGTCTTGTGCTCAACTACAAGGGCATCCCGTACAAGACCGAGTGGGTCGAATATCCGGATCTGAAGCCGACGTTTACAAAGTTGTAAGTCAAGTCTATACCCTGGCGCTCTCGGTCTAGAGGGATGCATTCCGTGGATTATTGCGAGGGTGTTTGGTACTAGTCGATGTCAGTGTTGGAGATACTCGATACTCGACATAGCCTGACGCTTGACCTCATGCCCCAACCCAAATGATGAATAAAAGACCAAAAGAGAAACGAGAAAACGTCTACTCACTCGGTGGAAAATTCCAGTGGCATCCCTCCCAACACCAACCAACCATGGGAATACACCTCGCCGGCCGTCCGCCTCCCATCGGGCGAGTACGTGATGGAGTCGCGCGCCATCGTCGACAAGCTCGAGAAGCTATACCCATCGCCGCCGCTATACCTGGACTCGCCATACCTGGCGCGGGTGGAGCAGCTCCTCCCCAAAGTGGCGACGGCGTTCCGCCCCATCTTCATGCCGGGGGTGCCCAAGACGTTTCTGAATCCACCGTCGTACGCGTACTTTGTGGCGTCGCGCGAGAAATCCGTCGGCATGACGCTGGACGAGTACGAGGCCAAGAACGCCGAGCAGGCCTGGAAGGACGTCGAGGCCCCAGTCAAGGAACTGGGCGAGCTCTACGCCGAGAACCCCGACGGGCCCTTCCTCATGGGCAAGCAGCTCTCGTACGCCGACATCATGGTCCTGGGCTTCCTGCGTATGATTGACCGCTTGGGCCACAAGGAGAGGTTCCTCGCGCTCGAAGGTGGTGATAAGCTCAGGGCGTTGTATGAAGCTAGTGCGAAGTGGCTGGAGAGGGATTCTTACTGATGAAAGGATGCTCAGAGTGTCCCTCTCTGGGGAGGAGAGGAGAGGACAATGTCGAGAACATACATATTGCGCATGTTCATGTATGTGTCTGTATCTGAGTGAGTAAGTCAGGGAGTACCTAGCACCTCCCCATCTTGTGAGGTAATTAGGGAATCAATTGATTGATATCTCCATCCCTCATCCGCCGTGTCGACTGACTCCTCATCATCACATCTAAACATTTGAAATAGCCAAAGAAGATACCTCTAGTGTAGTACTCGGTACAGCATTATGTACTATGTACTATGGATATACCCACTGACCTCCCCACTGACCTCTCCCCCGCCTTTTTACCAGAGAAAGCAATTCTAACACATTCTCAATGCAGAAAGAGCCCCCCTCCCCCCTTTTCTGCGTCCGACGCTAGTTACATAGCCTTGCACCCCCCTGGTGGCCACCCTTGTCGACGCTGACCACGGATAACAAATCGGCGCAAATCGATAGAAATCGCTACAAATCGTGACAATGATGTAGTGAGGACGTGGGGAGGAGGAGAGGGAAGGGAGAGGAAGGGGCCTAAAGGCATTAGGGAATTAGGGAATTAGGGCAAAGGCACATTACTGATGCCTCATGCAGGACTACCTCATACTGCGTGCTATATACGAATACGACTGAAATACGCATACTACTGCATGCTCATGCACATGCACATGCCCATGTTTTTACCCATGATCATTCATGTACCCGTGCTCATGCTCAGTGCTCATTACTCGTCAGCCTGTGGCGGGGCGGACAAAGCGTGGTGAATGGTGGATGTTCTATGCGCTGCTCTAAGGACTAAAAAAAAAAGAAAGAAACAAAAAACCCCTCCTCCTCGCGGCATGTCTAGGGCATAATACACCGAGCCGAGTACATGTCCATACATAATACATACATAGGACAGGGACAGAGGATGGAGACAGGGGAACCAAAGGGTGTTGGGGCTCCATACGAGTAAATTACGTACGACGGCCGCATTCACCGCGCGGGGGTATGACCAGACCAGATCCAATACGCAATGGCCGATGACGGTCTTTCTGCGAGAGTGTGCTTGCTTATAAAGCCCAATACGGGTGCGACTAACGGGATAATAACACCCTGCACGATATATGATGACACGATGCAGGGAAGAGGAGAAAGGGGGGGGTTAACATGGGAGGCGAGGACCTTTTCCCGAGGAGAGAAATGGTTAACTTTCCCTTTTTAATCTCCCATCACTCTTTCGCGAATGGCAGAGGAGAGCCCGATATGACTGGGGCCAGGCCAGGGGCCTGAAGTATACTAGTGTTGCGCGTGCATATACATGCAATATCATGCGATGTTGTGCAATATCCCTGTCGTGTCTTCGGTTAGGTAGACTCGTGAATGTCGCTTCGAGGTATACCGAACAGACAGAATGAATAGGAGAGCCGGGTACCTTACTTAGATCGTGAGGTGGATGTGGAAGAGACAAAGAGCGCAGACACGAGACAGTTGGGTATCTAGTAGATATTCCAAAAGGCTGGAGACTTGCACATGCATTGGGACTATAGGTACGTAATCGGTATGTATGTAACATGCTAAGGGGAGTGAGTAAATACCTAGGTATGTATGTACTCCTGAATCACTTGCTAATCAACCTGGTACTCATTCCCTCCCAGACTTGTCAACCGCGTGACTAGGTAAGTGGTCTCCCTGCGCATGTATGTATGCATGTGGTTCTCATTACGTGGCTTGACCTGTTCTCGCATCAAGACCAAAAATTCGCTCATAGCTGAATCACAACCTTGCCAAAGTTCTTCTGCTGCCACTGGTATTCGTAAGCCTCGTGCGCATCCTTGAAGCTAAACATCTTCTCGTCCACCACCGGGTGAATGTTGTTCGCGTCAATGCACCGGTTCATCTCGATCAGTTGCGCCTTGGATCCTATCAAGATGCCCCGAATGATGCAGGCTGCAGACAGGGCCGCCAGCGTGCTGGGTTCGTCCTCCGCTTTGGGGCCACCTAGGAATCCGATCACGGAAATCACACCTTCGGGTTTGATGGCTAGATAGGTGTCAGAAGACGTTGTACATGGGAGACAAATAATGAACGCACCTTTGAGGGACTGAGCCATCGAGCCAGGCCCGCCAACCTCAATAATATGGTCCACACCCACTTTACCAGGCGAAAGGCTCTTCGCCGTCTCCCCCCAATTCGGGTCCTTCTTGTAATTGATGACAATGTCGGCTCCCAGCTTTTCCAAACGCTTGGCCTTCTCCTCTGACGACGTTGTCGCAATGACTGTCGCCCCAGAAGCTTTGGCGAACTGAAGGGCCGAAAGCGACACACCGCCTGTTCCCTGAGTGAGAACCACGTCTCCAGGTTTCAAGGCTCGAGACTGAAGGCCAAAAAGGGCATTCCACGACGTGAGGGGCGCACAAGTCAAGGTCCCCGCCTCAGTTGGAGTAAGGTTGGACGGTGCATGCACGAGACCCGAAGCTGGGAAGACGGCATACTTGCGTAGACAACCATGGGCAGTGCCACCCAAGGCCGTGCTCATCATGTCCGCCGTAACAGGTCCATATTGGTGCGCTTGGGTGAACTGAGTGACGACCTTGTCACCTTCTCCGAACTGCGTGACTTTGGAGCCCACGGCGAGGATTTTGCCTGCACCATCCGAGGCCGCAACACAGGGGATATTGAGCGGCAATGGATAGAGGCCCTGTATACCATGTCTCAATTTCGGGTCTCGTAGAGGTAATGCGCTTTACCTTTGGGATGATCAGGTCTCGATAGTTGAGAGAAACTGCTTGAATCTGGACCAAGCAATCGTTCTCGCCCAGTTCTTGGACAGGGTAGTCCTCGACATACTTGAGGTTTCCCCACCCTGGTGTGTCGGCTTTGGTGGATTCAATGACCCAGGCAGGGGTAGTCTTGGGAAGGGACATGTTGGATGTGGTTTGGTGGAAGTATTCACAGAGCAGCACTGGGAATTTGAGAGATGACAAGACCGTATAAACTAGGTTCAAGGTCGAGATTGATTTTTTGAGGAGACTACAGGAAAGCCACATGCAAATCTGGGACCTATATATGAAGTCACGCAAGTCGTTTTACATACCTTTTATATGCTCCACTTGTACAAAACCTCAATGACCAAGGTCGCTGCTTATCTCCGGACAGAAGGGGTGTGAATGGTTGGATGTTCGGTAGAGCTCGGGATACCAGCTAAGTCGCTTAGGGTCTGCTCATTGCCTAAACGGTGGGGTTAAATCGTCCGTTTGTTTCTGTCGGATGAATTTCCTAATGTCGTGGTAATATTGACGTTTCCGTGTCCCGCGCAACGCTGCTTGGAAAGATATGGGGCTAAAGCCATATCTGCATGACAAACCCAAGTCGTGTCATGAAATCGTTCTCTGGGGCCTCTAGCCCTCAAAATCCGCCGAGCACAAGGCGTTCCATAGAAGCTGCATGTTTCTCCAACGGGCAGAGCGTCTCGGCGTTGTCGCTAGTGGAGTTAATCGATATCTAGAAGAGGATTCAGAATTTATCAGCAGACAAAAGAGACAGGTTTAAACTCCATGATTTATAAGGTGTGGCAACCTGGTCGTTGATGGTCGTGAGATTGTGGTAATTTTTGGGTTGTGGTTGGCAGAAGTGAATACGGCGAGGTATCATGCATGAAGTGCAGAACATACGGTGAGATATCTCTCCCACAAACGTTCTTCCCTTTCGGAGTTTAGGGCAACGCACGAAAATCTTGGCGAATTCCCAGAAATTGCGGATTGGGAGCCCCGATCACTGTCCACACACACATCGTAAGGCTTTCAATTACTACCACCACCAACCTTCAAACCTCTGGGACAACTAGATTGCGAATCGCTTGACACCTCTCAAGTCGCAATCATGTCTCAACCTGCCCTCAACAAGATCGCCCACAACAGCCCCTCGAGGCAACACCCTTCCGAGTTGGAAACCAGCATCGCAACCGCTCTCTATGAACTCGAGACCAACATCCCAGACCTCAAGGTCGCTTTGAGACCGCTCCAATTTGTCTCTGCTCGCGAGGTATGAGTGCCTGTGTATTCTACGGGAATTTACCCTGCTACAAAGCCCTGGAGACCGAGAGATAAAAGGCATCAAAAGCTAACGAGATTTTTCTGTCCATTCAGCTCGAAGTCGGCCACGGCAAGCGCGCCATCGTTGTCTTCGTCCCCGTCCCCCTGCTCGCAGGCTTCCACAAGGTCCAACAACGTCTGACCCGTGAACTCGAGAAGAAATTCTCTGACCGCCACGTCTTGATCCTCGCCTCGCGACGCATCCTTCCCCGCCCCAAGCGCTCCAACCGCTCTCGCACCAGCCAGACCCAGAAGCGTCCCCGAAGCCGCACTCTGACTGCCGTCCACGACGCCATCCTCGCCGATGTTGTCTACCCCGTTGAGATTGTGGGCAAGAGATTGAGGACCAAAGAGGACGGAAGCAAGGTGTTGAAGGTCATTCTGGATGAGAAGGAGCGGGGTGGTGTGGATTACAGACTCGACACCTACTCCGAGGTGTACCGAAAATTGACTGGACGGGTTTGCGGCTTCGAGTTCCCCATGAGCAGCGCAACCGACTTCTAGACGACATGTGGGGTGTAGCAAGATCGGAAAAATGCAGAAGGACGGGCTGGTGACATGGCTATGATATGAGAGAGACTAAAGTGCGCAGATGCCTTTGGGCAGAGGCCAGCCAGTCTATTTCCACCCTTCCTGAAGTCTCGTTGTATGGGTGAAACGGATCTCTGTGGTATGCTACAGGGAGCATTGTGGCTTGGTTCGAGCCAAAAATGGAGTGCCTTTCAAATGAGGATTGAAGCCTGAAGCAAACTGCCTAGCAGACATTTTTCAAGCGGCGATTAGACGACAAAATATTGGTTCAAACTGCCCATGTGCCCTTTTTTCATCGGCTTTTGTACAGCATTACTGCTACATGAATTCTCCCCCACCCAGTATGTCCTTCATGTTGACATTTCCACTCCCTCTTTCGAGAGGCTGTGGCTGTCCTTTACTAGCCTTCCACCCAATCATGTAGATCACTCTAAAGGTAGCCGGTATCCTGTCTTTTTCGCCCTCTTCACAGTGCAATTCCCTGTATATGGCTTCATTTGCCAGCAACACATCCCGACTGATGGGACCGCCCATAGATTTGAGAATCGCATTTCCTTCGCCCATGGCTTGGATGTCCGTCATCAAGGCGAATGTGTCGGGATACTCAACTATTATATCGTCGACATCGACCGTCAGAAGCTTGAATCCAGCTCGACCAAGCAGGTTCCCCACGTCTCTGACATCTGCCAAAGGTGATATATGGGGCGAAACACCGCCATGGCGCTCCAGGTCGGCTAGTTGTAGCGATGAGCGTAATTCGTAGAGGGTGTCTCCGCCAAACATGGCTGCTAAGAAGGGGGCATCAGGTTTGAGAACGTTGTTTATGCTTGATAACACCGAGGGGAGGTCGTTGATCCAATGGAGGGACAAAGAGGAGAGAACAGCATCGAAAGTGTTGGCTTCGTAAGGAAGGGTCTCAAGGGAAGGGAGGACTTCTTGAGTGATTGGAACGGCGGGTTCAGGGAGTGAATCGTCGCGATGGAGGGCGGTGGGAGAGGTGTCTGCGCAGGTGAGGTGTTCTATCCGTTCCGACAGAGGAACCTTGGCTTCTGCTGCTCCTTCTGGCAGTTCTGGCGCAATTAGAGGCGGCTTAGAGAGCGCTCGTGCAATGTTGCAGCTGTTGGCACCCAAGTCGAGTACACGGGGAAACCGACGGTTGATGTCGAGTAGACGGTCGACGAGTCGCTGGGCCACTTCGTCCTTCAGATAATCGACCTTGCGGCTGTATTCTGCGTTTGCTGCCGCCCGTTCTTTCTGGAGGTACTTCACGTTCTCATTGAAGACCTGAAGAGTTGGGCCACCAGGCGACTGTATAGCGTAAGGCCTGCGGAAGCAAGGACGCCGTCGTAGAGCTGAAGTAGGAAGCCACGGCCGCAGCGCAGGAGGCTTCATTGTGGGATATCTCTGGTACCGTAGCCCAGATCACCAGTTAAGTAGACATTGGGGAGTGATAATATCGTTCGTTCTCGTCCTGGTTCATCTGCAGCATGATGTCAATATCTGCGCCCATTGTGCATCGTAGCGGGAAGGTCAGCCGCGACCGCGTCCGACCGCGTCCATTTCGACAGCAAAGACAAGGCCTCGAATAAAGGACGGAGAGAAGGTAAGTCAATGATCTTTATCGTTCGAAACAAATCTTATTGTCGCAGAATGATATGCTCTCACATGAAGTGGTGGCAGTTTTGAGCGCAGAACGGGACCCAAACCTGCGCCATGACAACAACATTCCCTTACACTTTCGTCTCTTGCCCCTGTTCAGATGCATCCAATAGAGCCTTGAAGTCGAAGCGATCCTCCCGCGATGTCGACTTTGAGGGAGTTCAAGACGGTGAAGAGACCTTTGATCCGCGACACCCGCGTTCTGCCTTCTCACTGTTTCCCCCTGAGCACTTGTTGTACTGCGAAGAATGCCACGAGATCAAATGCCCTCGTTGCGTGACCGAGGAGATCAATGCGACTTACTGTCCAGACTGTCTCTTTGAGAGTCCTAGGGTAATGGTTAGGGGTGAAGGGAATAGATGTCCTCGAAACTGCTTTCATTGCCCCATATGCACGTCCCAGATGATCACCACTTCCATCGGCGACCCAAAAGACGGACCATTCATCCTCAACTGCAACTATTGCATGTGGAGCACCCTCGATGTTGGTATCAAGCTTGACAAACCGACCGGCGTCCGCGGCCAGCTTGATGAAATTGCAAATGGAGGCAAACGCAGGCCTTCGGCTTTGAAATCACCACCACACCATGATGAACCCGCACGCAAATCATCGCTTTCACGACAACCTTTATTGCCGGAAGAAATAGGAGAGGCCGTGGAAGCCAGAGAGCCAACCGAGTCACAGCCATCTCTGGATTCAACGGCGAGGTTCAGCGCCCTGAAGACATTCTACAAGGACCAAATTGCCGAATCTTCAGCAATGGATGCGGGCTTTCCCACTTCAGCGTTGGACATGGCCTACTCGTCCCCATCGTCACTCCAACGTATCATGAACATCTATACCAACAGAGAGAACTCGCTTAAACGGGCTCGACAGAAGCTTACGATCATGCGAGAAGCTCGCGCAGCGGGCGAAGGACTCAAACTGTACGACCCACAAAGTGCCACGCCTTGCGAATACGACGAGACCACAACCATGGCACAAAGAACCTCTCAAAACCCTTCCTTTATTGGCAATCCTCGAGCGCGCACAGTCTCAGATCTCAGACCGATGCCCACACTTATGCGTACCAAACGATCCAAACGCTGTGCGACCTGCAAACACATCCTCACCCGACCCGAGCTGAAGATATCGTCTGCACGATACCGCATCAAGCTGATTGCACTCAGCTATATCCCCTTTGTGACCATAAAGCCGCTTCCAGTCCCGGGTGGCTTGTCTCCTCCTGGACCAGATGGAAGTGACATTGTCCTTGCAGCTGGGAAGCCTGTCCAGTTTATCATGACACTGCGCAATCCGCTGTTTGACGACGTCAATGTCAGCTTGGGAAGCCCCAGCGTGACACCGGGAAAGCATGGACATCGAGTCACCATCTTGTGCCCTCAGTTTCAGATCGGGAAGAATAGCGACGCTTGGGACGACGCACTGAACAAGCCTCCAACTCAAGCAGTAGGAGGTGCCAATACCGCTGGTGGAGAACAAATCGCTGGCAAATTGTATGACCAGGGCCGCAACTGGGCGAGCGTAGTAATTGAGGTTATCCCTGCGAGCATTTTGAGAGGCGTGAGCGAGGATCTGGACGGAGATGAGGACGTCATCGAGATTCCTATCAGAGTCAGGCTGGAATGGACCGTCACCGAGGACGAGACTGCGGGTATTGTGGAAAGAAGGAAACGGGATAGGGACAAGGTGCTCGAAGACGGGGAGGACGCGGATGATGGGAAGAGAGAGTTGAGTTACTGGATGGTCCTTGGTATTGGGAGAGTGGACTGTTGATGGGAAAATCCCCTGTTGATAGCAGCCAGGTCTCGGAGAGATACCCTGTCCTGGAATTACCCATTATGTTGAGCACCGTGCCATTCGTCTATCTTTGACATCTGCCCAGGGATGTCTTTCCATTTCAGCAGACCACCCGCCAGTACGACCGGCCCATGAACTCCTCGATGTTATAGGAGAGTGTGGAAGATTAGACCCGCTTGTTGGCATGTATTTATACCGTCCGTCGATCAGACATGACCCTCACAATCCCGCCCACGCCCACGACCTCCGTCAGCTTCTCATGCCAGCTCAGCAACACACTCATGACCTGACCACCTCCACCTTCTCCAAAGTTCCGCGATTGAATTTGACTGAACCCCGTCCCAGTCACCTGCGGACTCACTCCTTTGCCGCTACCGGTGCTGCTCCCACTGGCCATGCCCTTGTATATGTACTTCATCAGGGTATCTCCCAGCGCCGCGCCGCCCGGCTGTTTCAGCATCTCCGTCAATATCCGACTGACATCGCTCTGCCTGATGCCTTGCAGCACCTCCAAGACGGTGGTGAGGTGGACTTGCTTTGCGCCCTCGTCGCCAGCCAGAGGGGCGGTTTCCAGCGCCGACTGTAGAGCACCCAGGCTGTCCCCTGCCCGGAGGAGTTGCCGGATTTGTTGGCCTAGCTGTGCTGACTCGGAGGATGTGGAGGGTGCGGGTAGGTTGGCAGGGAGGAGGGTGGAAAGGGGAAAGTTCAACGCAGAGTCCGGGTCGTAGGCGTCGACGTTTATCGTGCGCCAGTTTATGTTGGCCATCGTGGAGGGGGACGGGTGCAGTCCTGCTGCTTATGCCTGGTTGTTGGCGGGGGAGTGATGCGGGACTGGGATATGTCGACGGCTGTTAGCCTGAGAAGACGGGAACAAAGTACGATTTCTCAGATTGTGGCGTCGATGATATGATTCAGGTCTGACGAAGTTACAGGAAGAGATTGTAGTGTAGTTGCGTGGCCGAGAAATTCAATGCAAGAGGCTGTCAAGCAGCAATGCGGGACAAGAGCAGGACGAGTACGAGATACTTAGTGAATTGCCCGCTGCGGTTACATAATATATGCCAAGACATTCCAAGGCTGGGCTGCAGCCTTGCGCTATTATACGAGGTTCTTAGTCCTGACTTGCTCGCAATACCCAACTCTGTCTCACGCTACAGGGTAGATCCTCTGTCTACCATTTCAATGCTTCTCACGCCTTTACAGCCTTTGGCAAGGCCTGGTTGAAACTGTCAATAGTCAGCATGGTCTCTAGGATCGGGTTTCACAAGTCGTACAATACGAAGCCTGGTCTCTCATCCTGTCCCGCCCTGTTAAGACCCCAGGCCTCAGAACTGTCATCGTGCACTGTGGTCCTCCTCAGATCTCGTCGGTATTTTCCCGCGAAAGAACCGCCTTCGGCACGATGCATAACACAGCTATATTTCGAATCAGCGTTTGCTGCGGGTTAGACGATGTTAAGGGGGGAAATGATTGAACTTACGTGTTGTCCCAGATGACCATGTCACCAGGATCGTTCCATGGAATACTGAGGGTATACTTGTCCTGCGTGGCGTGCGCCATAAGCTTGTCCATAAGCTCCTTCGACTTCTCTGGTGATACATCCACGATGTGGTCCAGATGGGCAGCAATGTACAAATTCATTCGACCTGACGGTTCATGCTTCTGCACAATACGATGCTTGTGCATCGGAAAATTGTTCACATCGACATCTTTGAAGTACTCCGGCGCCGCCTTCTTGCGCGACGAATAGAGGGAATGGGCACCGATATAATTCTTCTCCAGCAGCTCTGCCTTCAACTCAGGATCCAGTTCATCAAATGCCGTCCGCGTATCGGCAAATCCGGTATGGCCTCCGGTATTTGGTGGTGGCAGTTCGTGAGCTTTCAAGATCGAGTATGATGCCCTCCGGGGGTTGAACGACGAATCGACGTGATATAGGGCGTTACCCTTGTTGTATTGTGCGCGGGGACTATCTGGTGACAGAACAGTGTTCGTATCGGGGTCGATATTGCCGGCGTCAAAAAGCTCATAGTATTCATATCGTGGCTTTCTCCCGTTGGTCATGTACGGCCTGATATCGTCCAACTCTCCGAACCGGCGAGAAAACTCAACGTGTCCTTTGTCGTCAAGCCCGGTCTTTCGGAACACAATCACTCCATACTACGAAGCAGTCAGAGTCTTGTAAGCTGTGGCAAGGCAAATGGTCTCCATCCCAGGGACTTACCTTTGCAGAAGCTGCCAGGATCTCGCTGAAGACGTCGTCCGGAATTGGCTTGGAGAAATCAACACCTTCAATCTCGGCCGCGAATGTTGGATGCAGCTTCTTGATCTGGATCTTCTTGAATTCTGTGTCTGGAGTTAGGAGAAGGCCGGGCATCGTGGCGACAAACAAAGATTCCGAATTGCAAGCTTCACTGTCGAATCGGGGTTAGGAGCAGTTCAATGCGATTTAAGGGGGCTACGACGAGCTGGCACCGGGCAGGCCATCATTTTGTCTTATATCTTGTCGATCAGGACTGTAACGTTCCAGAGCAGACATTCGGCAATTCTCCGTTCATTTTCGATACATCTGCCGAAGCCCCATGTCCGCTTCTCATGACTTCTCGAGACGGTCAGCCTTGAGGTTCCCCACAGAAGACGCTGGACAAAGTGTGCGGGGAAAGATGGGAAGATCCATTGTTTCAAATGGAGGCAATGGAGAAGTGATACACCGAGACACTTCCTCCAACACCCACGAACGCCAGACCTTGCCTGAGATGCTCGGGGAAGTCCGACCCTGCCACTGTACTCCATATATAGGCACAGGATGCCTAGCCTTGGTGGGTTGAAGTGACTCGTGATCACCTGCTGCTGAGTACCACATATGCTTCTAGCTTTGACAATCAGATACCATTTCGGATGCCGGACCTCTGACGACTGCTCTGGTATGGTCTTTCATGCACCTGGGTGTGTTCTCTGTCATGCCGGTCGACGTGCATGTTTCCCTGTGGCCAACACTCTGTCATGACTCCTGTCGAGCAGATATTAGAGAGGTTGAACGACGGTCTGCATTCGAGGGGGACGACGTCTCGACATATGGGAATCATTCGGAAGACAGAGACAAAGTTCGCGCTATCGACATCATTAGTGACCAGGAAAATGATATTAACAATTCCCCCCCTCCCCCGGGGACGAGATCGAGATTGCTCAATTTGAGACATGCCTGGGATACGTTGTTCATATTTCCAACAGACAAGAATGGTCTGGGTGAGTTTGGGAGTTGAAGTTACTGGTAACACGGAACAAAGACAAAGATCAAGTCAAGTCACGCGGAACAATTCTCATCAAGATAGGAACTTTGATGTTCGTGGAAATCTTCACCAGATGTTTCAAGCGGCGGCAAACTTGGACTCTACTCAGAGTGAAGACAACTACCTGGACAAGATAAGCGACCATTTCCAGAATCCTCACTGGTAGGTTTGTCTCTCTCGCGTCTTCACCACAATGTCACCACCAAGATTCTGCACTTCTGTGTCGTTACTTGTTTTCTCAGTGACATGTTTCCCAGTGACACACCGTGAATTTTGCACAAGAAGTGAAGATGGACTGTCGGCCTGCCGCATATATATATATATATATATATATATATATATCCCATCTTGAATTTAACCTTACAATCTTTTCTCTCTCTTACATGGTTGGTGAGCTTTGAAGATCGACACTTGTCAGTCAGATGCTCATTACAAGTACTTGCTCGCGCACTGTCATGGTGCCTCTTATCAGTCTCGTTCTGCTCGGGTTTGTCGCGAGCCTGAGCAGCTCTGTTCACGCGGCGCAGCCTGGATCGAACATCAAGCGCGTCGATCTGGCAGGTGACTGTCCTACATGCAACCATGAGCCCCCTCATTTTGGTACGTGTTCCCATTCTTTTCAAAGTCGTCCATTAATGTTGGGACCAGGTCCGCACCCTTGGGGAGATTGGAGCATTACCACCACCTCAACAAGCAATTCTTCGGTTGCTGTTTCAACTCCTTCCTCAGAGCCTACTTATGGCGGCATCAACACCTCGTCAGTGCCTTGGGATCAGTCGTCCATGAGTGGATTTGGTCCTAGCACGTCTGTCTCGCAGGGTTCTTCCGCCTTCACCATGTCGGCTTCGACCTCACCTTCCTCCTCGTCGGACTCGTTGTCAACTGGCTCAATAAGTGCAGGGTTCACTCCATCTGGCAATATGTCTTCAATGCCGGGTCCTTCTAGCATACAATCACTCAGCAGTGTTCTCTCTACGTCAAGCGAGTCTCTGTCCAGTGTCTCTACGAATGGGACATCCGATACTCAGGCAGCCTCAGTTTTCCCTTCCACTGGCGGCTCTGCCTCTCAAGACTCATTGTCTGTGGTCTCTCAGTCAACTCAACATGAATCTCAGGCCACAATGTCTGTGATGAGTGCATCAAACTTTTCGCAACCTGTTGCACAATCAAGCATAAGTGAGCCCTTTCCTGCCAACAGCACCTCGAGCGTTGTTCCCCCTGTTGCAGACAACGGTACGTCGACTGTGGTTCCACCTTCACCCACCGAGGGCACATCAAGTATGGCTCCGTCTGTCCCTGCGAACAGCACCTCGAACGCGATTCCACCTGTTCCAGGTATCGATACTACGACTGTGGTTCCACCTTTACCTGCTAATGATACATCGACGTTGGCTTCATCTGTCCCTTCAGACAGCACATCGATCACGGTTCAACCTTCATCCGCTGATGGTACATCGAGCACGACTCCACCTGTCCATTCAGCCAGTACATTGACCATTTTTCCGCCTTTCCCTGCTAATGGAACGTCGAGCATCGTTCCATCCATGTCAAGCAATAGCAGCCCATCTGGAAGTACACTGGCTGGAAGTACAATGTCAGCACAAGGACCAGAGACCAACATGAGCTCATCGACTGTGAATTCAGTCCCTTTTGCTTTGACTTCAAATGTCACTGCTGCCTCTGAAATCAGGACTTCATTCACCAGTACGATTGATCTAAGTTCGACAACATTCGTGACTGTCATTCGAACTACAATCAGTATTGTGCAGGTTTCCTCAACAACACAGGATACTGGTTCCAGTACTGTGCCCGTGATTCCTGAGTCGTCAAATTCTGCAACACTTGTATCTGAGTCAAGCTTCTCTGCAGGAGAAACACATTCAACTTCAGTCAGCAACGGCTCTTCTTCCAGCACTGTCGCTAGTTCAGCAGGCGTATCTGAGCCAAGCCCATCATCTAGTGGCACGGTCACCCTTGTTCCGGGAATCACAATGACTCCTCCCGCGGTTACCTCTGCATCCGCCCTTCCCATGCTCTCTCTGACTGGCGACATGGCATGTTCCTATTCTTACTCAGCCAATCAATCCGCACCAAGCACTTACAATCTTCTCCCATGGTGCTGGTCCTGGCCTGTTGCGGAAAGCACCACGGTGATGTCTGGGGCAATCGTCGCGGCAAGTACAGAGAACTGCGTCTGCCCGTACTGTTGGCTTGCAGACCCGCTGTGTTACGCCCAAACGCCAACGGGCTCAAGCTGTGCGGATGGCTGGATTTGCTCTGTGACTACTTCTGCTGGTTCGTCAGGCGTTGTGCATTCGCTCCCTAGTGGCTTCACCTCCGATACCACAACACCAGAACCGTGGAGCATTATTACCGAGCGGGGCGTGTCCAGAACAAGCGGCAGTAGCAGTACTACGGACGTCACATGGAGTGCTACGCTTTCACAAAGCACTCGGAGCATCGAGGGTGGCTACGTTGTCTTTCCGTTCTGGTCCTGGAGTTGTATCGGCCCTCTGTGTCAGGGTGATTGTGGAGATGTCCTCGACTGGGCGGCGGCTATGGCTGGTTGCATTTTCGGGTTGGGATGCAAGAGACCGTGCAGTGATCAAGGCTCGAATGGATTTCCATTGCCACCGGTGCGTATTCCAAATCTCAACCTGTGCCTTTCTTGTGAGACTAATCGATGCAGATTCCCGTTCTTCCTCCAGTCCCTCCTGCGCCTGTGGCCTCTATGACCTTGCCTACGACCAGTTGTTCAGCAGCGCCCTGTACTGACAACAACAACAACCCTTCTGCAAGTCCATCAGCTACGGCGACCACAGATTCTACAAGCTCGTCGGGTACCTTAAGATCGTCTAGCTCATCGAGCTCATCGAGTTCGTCCAGCTCCTGCTCGTCTACGGCATTCTCTTCCTGCCTCGACATTTGCTCGACATTGAGCGCGAATGGTACAGTCTCTGGCACTCAATCGTGCACTCGGTCATGCACGACTGTTACACAGTGCTCTGGGACGGACACGTTCACGACTACTACTGTCAGCACCTCAACGACGGCTCCAGCCTGCACTGTCAGTCCCTGGTGGAATGACCCAGCGATATCTGCTCAGATTGCCTCGTGGATTACTCAGTTTCCACCAATCCCTGACAACGCAACGACGATATTCAGTACTTTCAGCTTCTCGTTAAACACCACGCAGACCATGGGCAACACCACTTCGAGCACTACCACGAGCACGTCGCATTCGACATCCTTGACATCTCATAGTTCGACGATCTCTAGCCCTCCTATCACAACGCCGACCCTTCCAAGCAGCCTGCGGGATTTCACAGTGCTAGTGACAGATGACGACGGCGACGTGTTCAGCGAAGTCTACTCTGGAGGTGTAATGGTTTCTTCTACACTGGTCTCGTCGAGGCTACTTCCCACATTGGGCCCAAGTGGACCGTGGACGTTTGGTTCATCGGGGGTCTCTTTGGTGAGCAGAACCACTTCGACTCCCCGGATCTCTGCAGGGACCGGAGCACATCCAACCCTCACAAGTATAGCCAGAAGCTACAGCGAGGTCTCGATCTTCACCTGTGACGGAGAGGCTGCGTTTGGTAGTGCAAGCTGTACAGATTCGTGGGGCCTCAAGACCGTGTCAACCACTGTTCCGAATGCAGACGAGCAGACTTCGTACTGTGCCCACTGGACTGCCTTCACCACCACTACAAGCCCAGCCAAGGCCGGGGTTGTGAACTGTGCCACCCCTGTCAGCGGACAAGCGACGAGTGCGGTCGCAACCGTCTGGAACTCGGGTCTCCCTTTCTCGCCATTCCAGTTGGACAAAGGCCCCATCAAGAAGTTTTGCAAGAAGCTGGTTGATCGCGACATCGTTCTTTACCAGGGACTTTCATTTGCCGCTACGTCAAGCTCAGAGGTGGTGTCCCCAGGTGAATGTGATCTGTTTCCATCGAACGGGGACTCGGCATTCGACTATGATCTGACCATTGGTCTCGCCTTCGACTACAACGGGTGTCCTTCGCCGACAGGCACGCCACTGGTCAACGGTGTCTCGATGAAGAAATATGGCCAGGACAAATGCGTCTCGACGTTCTGGAATCACATCACCAAAGAATGTAAGTTTTGCTCGACCCCAAAGACTTGTGGGAAGATGTGGTTTTTTTTTTTCTTTTTTTTTTTTTTACTGACTATCAACAGGCGATTTCTCAAATTCGGAAGCAAAGAAGAGAGGCCTCGGCCAGTGGACCAGGGTCGGTGGAATGTACTGGGCGGACTGCATGCGGTGGACGCTCATTGCTGCGAGGAAAGATCTGTCGCCGCCAGACACTGTTGATGGAGACTTGCAGTGATTCAGCCGGGGGTGATTCTGGTTTTTCTTTTCTTTTTCTCCTGCCATTGTTCCTGCTCGACACGATATCGACATCGAGGGAAGTGGTAAGGTGAGCTAGCTGGGTGCAGAAGACTGAGCGCTGGTCTTGGGCGATGTGAGGCTCTTGGATGGACACTGCTTTGCTTTGCCGAACCGAAGATAAAGCCATCACCCTGGATAGTCCTCCCTTGCATTGATTGACCCTTTCAACCTCGTTAGTATCAAGCCTTCGGAAGAGCCATGCTAGACCAACGACCACAGTTACGCAATGATCCATCTTCTGCCCATTCCACATCGAATCAACCAGTCGCTCCTCACTGGGAAGTTGTCTCTAGTTATAAAACTTTCCATCCCATTCTCCATGTCCTGCCGTGCATGATACATTTCGTCGGTCCTTTGCGCTTTGGTTCCTCTTTTCTCCGTGGAATGCACGTTGCTGGCTGCTGGCCGACTAACTAATTTACCGCCCGCCCTCATACCACATTCCTGAACCCCTTGATCCAAGTGCCAGGGTAGGTCCATAATACATACACATGCACATAGATACATACCTGGCATACATGCATTCACGCATATATGCCCTGCATACATACATACCTGGCATACCCTCGACAACACAAGTTTTCTATCGAAAAGTCTGTTGATTTAATTGTTGACGATCTGATTTCTCGTTTGTGAGCCGCGCGCGAGAACTACATCGTGCGTCAACGTGTTTCGATATACAATGCAATCTTTGAGCGGCCGTGCAGTTCTGAGCCGGTAGTTTGAATGGTGTCGGTATCGGTAGTGAAATCTGTATCCCTTAAACAAGGCAGTCCTAGACGTGGAGAAAACAGCGAAAAAAGATGCCGTCGTCGTGGTTGGAGGACGGGGAGCAGTTCCGTTACGACGGAATGGGCAGTTCGACACTCTATCAACTGGACGAAGGACGGGTTCCCACGGACGCGGACGGAGCTCAAGCACATGGCGAGCATGCTCTTTCAGGACCACCACCACATCAGCATCAGAGCCCGATCTACTCGGCGCAACGAGTATCAAGCCACGGCGGCGGCTTTGGGACATACAATCCCCACGACGCTTGGGGTGTCGGGACGCCGACATCGAATCAGCAACGCATGCAGACAGCTGGGATGGCAGCGGCTGCGGCCCAGTATCCCGACGACATCGACCGGTCGCGGTGGCACGAGGCCCAGCCGCCCAACGACCTCAGCTACAGCCCGACGTTTTCGGATTCGCCCATCATCTCGAGCGTCGGACATCGGGGCGCGAGGCGGTCCTCGGACCTCGACTCGCTTTTTGAAGACAGCAGCGATCTCGGAGACGACGAGGAGGGCCAGGCGTCGATGATGATGCATGCCGCCGCGGGGGTAGTACACGACAGTCCAGCTGGTGTCGTCGCCTTGCCTTCTGATCATAATCATCACGACGACGACGATAGTTTCGACCGGCCTTCTCCTTGCGGACTCAGTCAGCAGTTGCAGGGCCAGTTGAACGTCTCGTCGTCCGAGGCGGGGGTGGAACTGGTGCTGCCTGTGCGTGGTCAGGGTGAATATGACATGGATTTGGCAAGGAAGGGGGATGATGAAGAGAAGGAGACGGGGGAGGTATTGCGGAGTGAGACACCAGAAAAAAAAGGGACGGGCTGCAAGGTAGATGAAATACCACTCCACAACGTCTCGACACCGAACGATCAGCTTCAAGAACGACGACCATATCCAGAAACCAGATCTGGAAGCCTTCACAATTGCCCCTGCGGCTGCGCCACTGCAGAATGTGCCTGTCATCCCGCGTACTGCGAGTGTTCGGGCTGCGACCACACCACCGAGCAAGCGAGGCGGTTGCAGAGCGAGGCGGAGGGGAAATGGGGTTTCGAAGGACACGCCGACAACCAAGGCTGCGGCTGCGCGGGTTTGAAGAAGCCGTGTTCATGTCTCCCGGGCCTGTGTCGTTGCGAGACATGTGCCCAGCACTCTGGTGAGATGGTCCCGGAGCCTGTCAAGCGTTGCGCCTGCGCGGTCCAGGGTCGAAAGATCGACTGTCGGCCGGGCCAGTGTGCTTGTGCCGACTGTGATGTGCATGCGCTTGACGACGGCGTACCATCGCAGACTGAAGTATGGAAGCAGGGTGAATCCTTCGCTGGAGACCCGCAGAAGACGGTGTCAGAAGTCCAGGCGCTGCAGCCTTGCCGGTGTCCATCTGAAGGGACCTGCTGCTGTCCGGCTGGCCGATGCGGATGCCAGGAAGGCTGTTCGGCAGTCAGGGGAATAGAGGTGGACAATCAGCCGCATCCGCCTCCTCAGCCATGTCTCTGCAGAGATGGATACGACTGTTCCTGCTTTCCCGGAACTTGCACATGTCGCAAAGCAGAGACTGAAACGGACCAGAGGGCATTGCACGGAGAGAAAGAACCTGTCAAGGTGGTGCGAACGCCGACTTTGGTATCGCGCCAGGATTCTCGTCCGCTGCATCTCAAGCTGACAGAGTTGATTGAGAGCCCTAGACCCGTCTCGTCGTCGCCACGTGGGAGTGCAGGAGTATACAGTCGACAGGGGTCCGTACCCCCAACAATGCAACAGCCGACAACGCCAGCGTTCAGCCAGCGAAGCTCGATGCCCCCAAGTCGTCCAGACACTCCGCGCCCTCCTGTCGATTCCACGCCCTCGACACCCTACGCGGCAGATGTGCTTCAGGACTACGTCCAACAGAGCATCGAGCAGAGACTGCCACCGCCACCGCCACCACCAGTACCAGAACAAGATCAGGTCCGCCAGAGCGTCGAGCCCGAGCTACCCCCACCAAACTGGGCACGCGAGTTGACACCCGCATATGTTGGCCGTTCATTGACGCCATCTCCATTGTCTAGACGGGACAACACAGATGTCGAGATGAAAGATATTTCCCCAACACTCTTGCCAGGAGACTTTGGACGAGAACTGTCGCTCCCGCCGCCAACCTCTGAACCTATCCCTTCCCTTGATCAGCACCGCCCCGTCGTGTCGGCGCCCACAAGACCAGCTCCTCCTCCCATTCTAGATGACGGGGTTGTTATGATCAAGCAACCCAAGCGAGGCGAGCGGCGCAAGTCGGCCGTGCACGGCGCGAAAGTCGAGAAGCGCTCGGTGACGGGCTCGCCAGCGAAGCCAAGGAGTCGGAACGTGACCAGGAAGCCGACGGCGTCGGTGGGGAAGTTGGTGGAAAGGGCCAAAAAGAAGACGAGAGAAGCTGCTGCCGAGGCTGCAGAAGGAGGAGGAACGGGAGCAGAACAGGTCCAAGGGACTAGCACGCGGCATCCCTCGCTATCGGACAAGAAGGCGGCAAAACACGGAGGTAAAGTCGCCGCGGCGGTGGAGAGAATCGAACGACAGGTCAAACAGCAAGATGCAGAGCAGAGTCTCAAGCAGAAGGACGGGACGGCGGTGAGGAGGAGTCGGCGTGCGAATAAGGGGGTCCGGACTTCGTTTGGATATACTTGACGTGAGCCGTGAGCCGTGAGCACGGGTTTGAGATGTGCTGGTTTGGTTCTTCTATGATTTCATGCTCGATAGGCGAGGTATAAGCCGTATTCATTCTGGCAGTGTCAAAGGCGTTTGTGAGGGTTCGTGTTCACGACGGCGAGGTTCGGCTCTCTCTAATTTTTTTTTCGTGACACTTCTGCCTCCCTAGTCCCTACATAGCGCAGCTCCTTGACTTCTTTCTCTAACCTGCGAAGATTTTGTTTCTCTTCAAGCTTGCCCTTTAAAAGCCGTTAATTCATGGTTCCAACCCGCTCGCGAGCGGATAAGACGATTGTCCCCGCCGAGCAAAATACCTCTGGACAAGACTCAGCGGCGACTGCGTCACAAAGACGCCTTCCAGACAACACAGCAAATACGGCATTGACTGTACTGTAGAATCAGGAATGCGCAGTCGTCTGCAGCAGCGCGGTGGGTGTCGAGGTTCTCGCATGCGGGTTCCATGGTCATATCTTCTCCCTTGTTGCCCGGTATCGTAGACAAGACGGCAGCCTGCACGTCGATCAAGCTCATGAGCAGCTCGAGCATGAAGCTCCAGTAGCAGATCAGCACGCCGGCCTTTTGGCCGTCCTGGAACCGCAGCTGGTACTTTGGATCCTGCAGGTCCGGGACGCAGATTGGGTCCGTGTAGGAATGGGCGCTGTCCAAGACGGTGTCGGTGGTCCAGTAGATAGGCGCGGGCGAGTACGATTGCTTGAAGGTTTGGAACCATGCCTCGAGATCGGCTTTGAGGTGTGTAAAATCTGCGACAAGCTTCTGCGTGACGTTGGTCAATTCCCGGAAGCTGTCGCTTCGACCGTTCGAATCTCGAGGGTTCTGCACGAGCAACGGGATCAGCTCATCCGTCCGATGTAACAATTCAGGAAGTCTCAGGGCGAGATCGTGAAGGATTTCCCGCCTTGTCTTGGGCCGATAAAAGAATGGAGTGTATATCCACGTCGGTTCGGACAGGAAAATAGGACGCCGCCTCTGGAGAGCGACAAATATCTGGGGAATTCGTAAGTCTTGGTACAGAAATATAAGAGTGGCATTCGATATCGGGTAGGTCAATAACTGGCTTCTCCTTACAATTATACCCCGGAGTCCAGAGAAGGACTGGAGCAGATAAGGTGACTGATACACTTCGGGTCCGGATATCAGGAGGAGTTGGAGCATTCCCTCGTGATGGGCCAGGAAACCCGATCGCATCTCTCCCAGATCATTCACGTACTGACATTATTAGCCCAATCACCTAACATAATGTGAAAAGAAGGGCCATCGGGACCGGCCAAGGCTTTTACGTACCTCGAATAGCTGCAGAGCTGTAGAGAGGGCGAGGAAAAGCTGATAATGGCTTGTCTGGCCATGTGCCAGTCCCCGCTGGAACCGAGACCCGATGAAAAGTCGAAATTCTCGCACCACCGAGGTGTACGCCGCTCGGGCCATTTCCGTCAGCTTGGAGTCCTTGACCAAGAGACTCAGATACATGGTCAGCAGGCTGAAGATTGATTTGTCCATGATATGCCGCGCGGACTGTTGGGCGAGAGGAAGCAACGAACGGATGCATACTGCCACGCTCGAGCAATCCCCTTCGGTGGTTGACTGTGGTACTCGATCGCCGCTAAAGACTCCCACGTGCTCTCGTGGCTGAAAAGCGTCTAAAATGGACGAGTAGAAGAGTTCTACAGGCTTGGCCGTCAGGGATGTACCGGCTGTCAGCAGGGCCACTGGGCTGTTTTGTACAAGTTGCTGAAGAGCCTCCAGAGCCATGGGAGGAGCAGCAGCGGCTACAGTCTGTGTTTCGGGAACTAGATTGGGTTGAAAGGGGGCGTTTCGTCTCTGCATCGCAACCCTGAGAGCACCGCGGTGGGATTGTGTGCGCATGTTTTGTGCATTGCGGTGGACGTAGATGCGGGCATTGTTGACTCCGCTGCATTTGATCCCACTGGCGACACATCTGTGGCACTCTGGTTCCTCCAGACCGCACTACTCATTCGACATGAGAGCTTAGCCATGAATCCCGCGCCTGTGATAGACTTTGGGGCACAAAACGTCTTTACCTTTTTGCGTCTACGGCGGCATTCGTCACAGCGCCGTGATGTCCCAGGAGAACTGGTGGCCATTTAATATTTCCAAGAGACCAAAAGGGAAGGGGGAGCGACAGGAGAAAGATGGAACTTGCAATACCCTCTTCCTCCATGACTATTTTGCTTTTCATTATCAACAGGGGTAGGGTTTAGAGTACCACTGTTGAGTAATCATGAGGGACGAATGGTTTGATGGAGAAGCGGCAAAGGCAGAACCAGACCTGATGGAGAAGCTTGAGGTGGCGGAGGTTAAAGTCCTTCTAGTCTCGGCTGTCCCAACGCTAGGATCAATTGGGCAGTCGGCGCGCCCGGCAAGAACCAATGACAGTTTGCGAGGCTCTATTCCTCGTCGTGAACCAAGCTACTCTTCCTTCCCTCAACCCATCCGGAACTCTGCATACTTGGTCCACACAAGAACCTCTTCTCAGTAACGAGTAGCTACCTGTCACTCCAGGCTCTTGGCCCATTCTCCGACAGTCAAGATCCTATTGGCAAACAACGGCCAGATCAACGTGGTGGCAACGTCTTTCTGCTCTGTGCTGAACCCCGCTGTCCCATCGGAGCTGTGTCGACGCTTAGCCGTGATATTCCTCAGACAATTCGAAAGTAGGCAAATCAAAACTTACATCATGGTCAAGTTATATCCACTTTGATACAGTCAGCATTGTGCGTTGTTGCATTCCAGTCACCACATGGACAACTTACAGCTCATATCCGTATCGTGCGGTTGCCTCGACACATGTGTTTGTGACAAGACCCGCCAGGACCAAGTTGCGAATCCCTCGCTGTCGGAGTTGATAGTCGAGGTCCGTATTTTGGAAAGAGCTGTTGATTCAGTTGAGCCAAGGCAGGAAAACACCGAGGGTGACGGGTCTCAAACCTGGAATTGAGATGCTGTGAGACGACGACGTCCCCGTTCTCGGGATTTGGCTCCAACCCTTCATAAACCTGTGCACCCCACGAGCCCTTTTCAAAGACCAAGTTCTCTTTGAGGCCCGTCAGCGACCAATTCATCATCTGCCACCCTTGAAACGAGTATTTGTCCGTCTGGCAATGCAGGCAATAGTAGATGGGGATTTTGTTCTTGCGGGCCGTGGCGACCACCTCTTTCAAATGCTCAATGGTGCCGGTAGCGGCGATACTCTCTGCCAGGCGAGGGTTAAGTTTTCCTTTGGGATGGAGGAAGTCATTGTAAGGATCGATGAGGACAACAGCGGTTTGGCCTGCCATGGTAAAAGTAGACGACTCTCTGGGGATGTTGCTGTGAGTGCTTTAAGACTTGGTGAGCAGATCTTTCTTATGCTCCTCGAGAAAGGATTTTGGTGGCCTAAGTATCATTTCATCAGTGAGTAATCAGGCCTTCTGTATTGCTAATGAGGCTCTCAATATCGGTGAATCTCGTAATATTGGCACTTTGAGTTCATTCTTGAGAGCATAATCCTGTCCAATCGTCAATGATGCGGCTTGTTCTAATATGGTAGTCGACGCGCCAAAGATGGACCCGCCGCCTCCGCAGGCCACAAACCTCCATCGATAGACCCATATTCCCGAGCGCAATCGTCGGTTGTGCGCGTCTTACAAACCACTTCATACCCGCTGACAGACAGTCGACAACAAGGAGTTCGTCGTCAGGAAGCCCTGTAACTTCAGTAGAGCGGGTCGTCAAGTCACCTGGTCTCAGTCCCGCCTTTCACGACCGATAGCAATGAAAAGAGATTGTTCAATCTGTCCATGAATGATTGATACTCCAGTCTATGCTGATTACAGCACGAGAGTTTCGAGAGACTGAAAAGTTGTCCCCATACAATGGCGCAATAAGTATAACTGCACTGTTTCTCCCGTGAGTAAGGCATAAATGCTGAAAGAACAAGACTCGCTCCTTCGGGATCGTTTGATTCGTAGACGAGACTTCCCAGTCCACTGACGCTACTTCGCCGCCTCTCTGTCCACCTCATCTGCGAACTCTTTGAGATTCTGGAACCTCCATGCATATCCCACCAGCTTCTTTTCGAGTGCCATCTTGCTTTCTGCCTCCTTTCCCCATTTCGGCCCATCTCCAATCAGCCACACCGAGCTTAGGCCTAACCGCTTCGCAGGAGCTTGATCGTGGCCGAGACTCTGCGCAACATGAAGAATTTCCTCCTTCTTGACACCATATTGAGCGCAAAACCGGATCAGGGTTTCCAGTTTTGCGTCATCCGCGCGGGAGGGATCATCGCCAAAGTTCTCTGCAGTAAAGAGTTTCCACCAACCGACCTCTTGGAGGCGACTTGCCGCCGAGATTGAAGTAGTGTGCCAGGCAAATGAATCAATGTTGGAGAGAGCCACAAGCCTGTAGTGCCTACTTAGTCTCTTCAGAGCGTCAAGGGTTCCTGGGAACGTGGGCCACCCAGAAATGACAGCCACGCTTCCAAAGTGCTTGGCCTCATCTTCACTACTTTCCACGCCCAGTTCTTTGGCAATCCGTCTCCATATCTCGGCTAGGATCTTGTCGAACCGTTTGACAGGCTTCTCCAGCTTGATGGCGTCTTCTTGGCGCTGAAACAGCTTCAGAAACTCGATGGAGCCAACGGAAGCGGAGTCAGGGACGGTTGTCGTGAGAGGCGTTGGATCGAGAAAGGGCGACGATGGCGGGAGACGAGAGAGGAGGGGCTGAAACGAGTCTAGAATGTGCGCTTTATACTCGATCAGACTGCCGTACACGTCAAAGGAGAGGACTTTGTAATCGAGAAGCGGGAGTGGCGGGTTAGTTGGTTCGGGCATAGGCAGGGCCATGATTTCTTTCAGAGGAGGACAGTGGCTTGATTGATATGCCTAATCTCCTAAGTCTCGGGTGAGTGAGTTGGTGGTAATTCGAGGTGAGAAGATGGTGAGTGAGAGTGTCCGTTTCAAATGACAAGACGACACATTCAAAAGACGATGCCAAGCGCTGGCTGGGGCAAAACGTCATTCTGGTCTTGGCGATCACGGGGAACCAAAATCTAAAGCGGCATGGCGTGCATGGCTGCCGTTAGGCTCGGAAGGAGCGGCCCGCAATGTACCAGTAGCAAGTGCAAATCTGGGCTTCTATCATTTTCAACATTCGTCGCTTCAATTCATTTCGCATTGATTACAATCGAGGAAGACCTGAAACGACAGCCTACATGCATCATGCCCGGCTCATTCCCAGCAGCTTCTAGTCTACCCGGTCGGTAATACGTGGCTGAAATGGCCGCTGGAGCATCTATTGGCAGACCTCCTGGCTAAAGCCCAGATTCAAGCCAAAATGCTCCAAGCGAGGTGCAGGTGCTTCAGCTGTCCATCCACTCGTACAACTAGGACTGCTAGTCATGACCGAAAGAGCAATGAAATGGTCAAAGCAGCGAACAATGACTCAGATGATAGTCCAGGACCCTTGGTGATCAGGTCTAGTCCTCTTGCCACCTACTGCCTTGATACAGCTGAGAGTCGTGCTGTACAGGGTGCCGAGTACTTGTCAGAAGACTGACTTCGTCAAGGATCTGCCAACCATCATTAGAGTCGATCCCCCCTTTTCACAACAACTGACCCCACTAAGTTTCTCCGTTCGGCTTGAGTACAGAGAAAGTGCTTCAGGGTCTCAGCCACGTGATGGTGGCTGGCTGAGGCGTACCATGCGACAGTCCAGTCTTCAGCCTCAGGCCGCGAACTGAAGCTCCAGACCCGTGCTCAGCCAGCCTTGGGGCATTAATGTGCCCATGCATTTCACCTGATTTGCTCCCGTTACAGGAAACGCAATTCCCCTCATGCGTCTCGATTGAAATGGTGGATATGTCTGTGGCAATCTCTGGCTTGGAGCTGACACAGAGGACACGAATACCGCAAAAGAGATGGGCGAGCTCAGTCTGGAACCACCTAAAGCTTTTGAGCTCTCCGGGCCTTCTAAGGAAACAGGCAACTCTGAGCAAATGGTTGGTATAAATAACCCTCGTTCCTCTCCTCCATTGCATCTGTTCTCCAGCATCAACATATTGACAAACACTCTGTATCACCACCGACGTTTCTTTGCCCTCTCTTGGTGTTTCTTTTTCAATCCTACGTCGCAATACGTTGCTCCGTCCTGGACATTATGGCTTCCATCATCGTACCCAATGCTCTTCCTACCACTGCCGAAGGTTCCACCTTTGACAAGCTACCCAAAGTTGAGGTCAAGTCTGTGGTGGAGGATCCTTTACTGGCAAGTCGGCCCAAGTTTGAACTGATCCCGCAAGTTTCCATCAAGTCCGTTCCCGAAGAAAACAAGTCAGAGGCGTCCGATGATGCTGTCAACACCCTGATCTGCGCCCATGCCCCCGTCCGCTCAACTTATCATAGGGAGGCGGTCTCCTTCCGTTCGGATATCCAGGTGCATCTCAGATCGGTACAGAAGACCAGCGACGATATGCTCTTCAGAATCCGGGAGATAGTCGAAAGTCTCGACAAAGCAACCCATGAGAAGCTCCTCCACAAAGAGCAGTACGACAGTTTGTGCCAGAGATACAAGGATATCACCGCCCGGTTTGAGATCTCCACTCAAGAGTGCGTCACGTTGAGGACCAGACTCTACGAGATGTCAAAAGCACGAGATCGTGCCGAGATCGAGCTCGAAGCTTTGAGTGGTCACCTCCTCGAGAAGGAGCACGAATGTATGGAACTCAAGGAAGAGACGAGCGTTCTCCACAAACAGATCGTGTCCATGGAGGCAACGTTGGTGGACATCACTTCGAGACTGGTTGAGGCTGAAGCCACCTCCAGGATCCGCCTTGAGGAGTACAACGCCGCCGTCAAAGAGCTCGAGATCCTCAAAGCTTCCATGTCTGTCCTCTTCACAGAGAAGGAGACCTTGGCCACAGAGCTCGCAGTCACCCGCATGCAGTTCAAGGAAGTTTCCTCCAAACTTGAAGTGATCAAACAGAAATTCATCAGCATCGAGCACAAGTGTGGCTCTCTGGAAACGGAGCTCAAGTCGATCAAGGAAGAACTCATCAAGGCGAAAGAGGCAAGAGACAAGGCCATTGCAGAGCGCAAGGAGGCTATTCACGAACGTGACTTGGCGGTCCAACGTATGGACGAGGCGATCGAGGACCGGAATGGTGCTATTCGAGCGCGGGACAGTGCCATCTTCGACTACCAGAGTGCAAAGACCGAGCTGGTCCGGGACCAAACCTTGCTCAAGGACTGCCAGCTGAACTTGGAAACGCTGCAATATCGATTCGAAATTGTCATCAAAGAGCGCGACTACGCTGTGCATAGCCAATCCAGCCTCGAGCATTTTCGGGACGAGCTTGTCGAGCAACTGAAGGAGGCAGACGGCCGGGCTCATCACTTCAAGATCGAGTTTGAGAAGGCTGTCGAGGCTAAGCAGCATGCCGAGAATGACGTCCAAAGCACTCTGAAGAAGATGGAAGACTTACGCCATGACAAGGACGTCCTTGTGATCGAGCGAGAGCAGCTCTACATTCAGCTGAAGGAGTCCGAGGCTCGACGAAACGAAGCAATTGCCAAGGAGTCCAAGGCATTTGAAGAACTCCTTGAAGCCACGCAAGAGTGTGCAAGGATGACGAAGAAGTATGAGGACATGGAAGATGAGTACCAGAAGGCCGACAAAGAGCGCGCTATCCTGGACGAGAAACTCAAGATCATTGAAGCCGAGCTCAAAGCTGCCAAGGTGAAAGAGGCGCTGATGGCTGATCAGCTTGAGCACGCCAAGGCAGACGAGATCAAGGCACTCCGGGAGCGGAATGAGATGGCTGAAAAGCTATCGGTGTCCGAAGAGCTCAACAAGACACTGAAGCAACAAAAAGACGAGATGGAGAGGCAGCTTCAGGCCAAGATCAAAGACCTGGAAGGCAAGTTGGTGCAGAGCGGAGATGAGAGCACTACGCTCAAAGCCAAGATTGACACACTCGAGAAGGCTTGCACCAAGGCTGAAGGCGAGAGAGACAACAAGATCAGAGAGCTCGAAGACACGAAGCACCAGGCTGCCGACCAAAAGAACAAACTTGACAAAGAGATTGTGGATCTCAAGAACAACGTCGCAGAAGCCCAGAAGAAGGAGCGCGAGACTGATAAGATGCTGCAAGAGAAGGCCGGCGAGCTTGAGAAAGAGAAGGGAGCCATGAAGAACTATGCTGGCAACGGTGAAGTGAGAGGCAACATCTGGGTGAAGAACATCAATTACGGCACAATGCGTCTCCCGGACAGCCACAAGGCATACAAGATGGCTCTTGACCGCTTCTACAATTCAAAAGCCACTCCACTCAGAGCAGACAACAAGGTCCTCGGCTGCGATCCCAACCCTGGTGTTCAGAAGACCTTGATCGTACGCTGGGCTCAAAAGGACAAAGAAGGCAAATGGGAGGACAAGAAGGCTCTTTTTGTGTGGGAGCGAGGCTTAACTGGTGATGAGATTGACTTTCCTGTCGTCGGAAAGATTTAGGGGAAGGGAAGAGGCTCGCTGGGGGAAGGGCAGCGGTGAGGCGTGGAGGGAGGCGGGCAGATGCATAGGGTACGCATGCCGCAGCTGGCTTTTTCTTTGTTTCTCCGGCGATAGTTTTGTATTTTGTGTAATTTAAGCCCTTCAACAGACTGCTCGCTTGACTAAGTGGCTCAAATCATGTACGAGGAGTATCAGGCAGCAGCTCTTTGACGGCAATGAGTCCTGCACACAGCCTCGTCGACAAGACCATATTGCACTAACCAACTTAGGCTTAGTGCCATCAGATGAAACTGTGACATTCTGCCACCATCGAGACGATTCACTCGCTTGACCGTTTTCTGCCCGTGAGGCCAGAATCGAATCAGTCTTTGGTACTGCGTGTATGAATGCCATCTCGCACCAGCGAACAATGTCTGGCAAGAACCCAAGCTCAATCCTGGCACGATTGCTGGATTCGGGCGAGTTCAGCGATCTAAAGTTCCTCTGCAAAGGAGACGAGTTCAAGGTCCACAAAGCGATCGTGTGTATGCAGTCTCCGGTGATCAAAGCCGCCATCCAAGGATCATTCGAGGTACGGCTATTTGTACCGGTATACTTGGGAGAAGCCCCATCTGTTGACTCAGCATGGTAGGAATCCCACACCAGTGTCATCAAAATGGACGACTTCGATCCCAAAGTCGTGAAGGCGCTGGTCCAATTCATGTATACTGGCGACTACGACATTGAAGAGGTCCGACGTGACGCTTCTGAAGAAGCCACTTCAGAGGTGGTCGGCGATGCGGTGGACGGAGGTAAGAAAAAACTGCTCCGCGTGTTACAACATGTACATCCCTTTGCAGAACTGACCAAATGGTTGAAAACAGGTTCATTGTGGGATAGGCAATCTCAACCTGACGAGAACGAAATCAGTCGCATAGGCTCCCCTTCGGCATTACCGCCCGAGGCAAGCGCAGAGGCAAGCGCCACAGATCCGCTTCTCGAACATATCCGCGTCAACTCGATCGGCGACTATTACGGCATTGAAGCACTCGTTTCCCTCGCGAACAGCAAGATCGAGCAACTCCTCCAAAGCGACCCAGCGGAAAACTCTTGGGTTGAGACTCTGCCCAGCGCAATCGAAGCGGCCACCCACTCGACAGGAGACCAGGAAGTCCTGCGCATCTTCGCCACGGCGATCGCACCCAACATCTCCTCACTCCTCGGCATGGAGCAATTCCGGCGCCTCAGCGTGCTCACGGACTTCTCGCTGACGGTCCTGGACAAGTGCGCGCGGGAAATCCATACCCTTTCCCTCCAAGACCAGTCGAACAAGTATCTCCAGCAGGAGTGGGAGAGGCGCCAAGGTGAACAGGACGCGGAAATTGCAAAGCTAAAAGATTCTCTAAGGATGCTGAACAGGACGAGGCAGTGCAGGAACTGCATGGCGGAATTCACGTGTTCGATCGATACGCGCGAATGTATTCTCCGGTGCACCAAGTGTCTGTGTAAGCACCAATAGGAGTTGTGTCATGGAAACCTGATCTGATTGTCCTCGAGTGGGATTGAAGACGGCCTGATTCTATTGCTGCTGGCGCTCGCTCTGTACTCATGCTTTTATTCAATCAATGTCATTCTCAGAAGAGAAAAAACAAAATACTTTCCCTGACCTGACCTGACCTGATCTGTAGAGATCAAGCCAGGCCCTGTCTCTGCTTCTGCTCCGCCAACCACCCACGGGCAATGTCCTCGTGCTTCGAGAAGGTCACGCTGTCGCCGAACCCCTTCAACCACGTGATGAAGCGCTCCGACATGCCGATGATGTGCGCGAGCCCGGACGTGTCCGGATGCATGAGGATCGGGAAGACAAAGTCGGTATCCTCAGTACCCTCGTTAGAATGGTCCCACAGCCACAGGAACTTGTCTTTCCACATCTGCTCCACGACCCGCGTCGACACGTAGCCCATGCTGTTGGCCAGGTGTGGCAGGTACTGCAGCGGCATCATGTCCTCGTTGTACCAGCCGCAGGGGATTTCAACCAGCGGGTGTTGCCCCACAGGGTACGTCTGCGGCGAGATCTCCGTCGGGTGCAGCCACGACGAAGCGGGCTGGGAGAAGTCGATGGCCTTGATGGGCGGGTCGCTCGGCGTGAACTGCAGGAACCACAATCAGAAAATCGTCTTGAGGAATGTACAGAATGACTGGTAGAGAGGGGGAGGCTTAGCAGAACTTACATATGGCTGCGAGTCGTGGTGCATGAGCGACGTGTCGTATAGAAACTCGTGCTGTCGCAGCAATTTGACCGTCGTCTCCCTGATCGTGTACATCGGGGCGCGGTAACCCCTGGGTTTCTTGCCGCACAGCTTCGTCGCCACTTCTATGCATTTGAGGAGGACATCTCGCTCTTGCTCCTCGGTCATCTGGTATATCCCTTCGTGTGAGTAGCCATGGAGTCCGATCTCCGCCCCTGACTCGACAACCTGCTTGACGGCGTGGGGAAACGTTTCGACCGTGTGGCCTGGGATGAACCACGTCACCTTGTCCGCAATGCCGCATCTTTTGAGCATGTCGAGGAGGCGAATGGCACCGACCTGACCGGCGAAGATACCGGATGAGTAATCGGCCATGTTGTTGTCCTTGTGGCACCCAGTTCCGAGCCAGTGTGACACGGCATCGAAGTCAAATGACAACGCGACCTTGACACGGCGGCGACGTGGTGGTGCCACTGTTAGTGGAATTTGAGCCAGGCTCCCCGCGTCTGAGACGAAATATTCGCAATCTGTGGGCATGCCCCCGTTGACTGGTGCCAGGTCTTGAGGGCAAGCGCTCATGACGATGATGAGGTCCGTCTGAGCCTGCAAAGTAACGAACTGACCGCGCTCCGAGGTGGGAGTCTTGATATCCAATCCACCACGGTGGTCAATGGCGACGTTCATGAACAGATTCAACGGATCAGGTACCCAGTCATCTGCGATGTGGAAGCCTGGAAAATTGTCCTTCAAGGCTTGGTGCATGTTGTCGGTGCAGTTATCATGATACCCGTCGAAACCTTGCATGCGATACCTCTCGGCGTCGCAGGCTGACCAGATGATGTCGTGAACGCCCTTGGTCGTGTCCTCGGTCAAGACGAGCATGGGTTTCCTTCGAGTGCTGTACAAGTTGTCGCCCTTTGAAAGAGCCACGTTGAGCAAGATGGTTCTGGTATGAACCATCGACAGGAAGTCATTTGGGTCGTCGGGGTTGAAAGCCCAGAAGTCTACCACTTGCTTGCCATACGTGTTGACTACCTTCAATTCCTGTCCGGCCTTGACAGAGACCGCAACAGCCTTCCGCGCTGGTAAGATGGCCATCTTGTTGGGTTTCTGGGGGTGATAACAGTGAGGGGCTGTCGACAACTGGTGACTGCAATGCAGATTTCGATGACTTTCTGCGATGTAGCTTCAGGGACAAGATATTTCTATACATGTTTCTTCATGCACTGCGCTCCCCAGGTATTCCATAGCTCTTCGGACATGACCTTTCGAGCGCTCATGTCCGAGGGTGTCGGAGACCGACGCTTTGTGGGGAGCCGAAGGAGACTTAAAACCCCTCTTCTTGAGTGGCTGAGCTGTTCTTCCTGAACAATCACCCGTGGCTCAGGCTTTGATCGGAATATGAATGTGGAGGATGGTGAGCTAGCCTTGCGTGCCTTGCCAGCCTTGATCTATCCAGGGAACGGTGGTGAGGCTGCTCTCATGTCTGGGCAGCTAGCGTCTTGGCTGAAATTCCTATCCGGGACAACTTGATGCCGCCCTGTGTCACACCCAAAATAGTTTAGCGCAGCCTTCCCTGATTCGTGGTCACGTGGTGGACTTGCTGGTTCAAATGTCAGTGGCTTTCGTCAAAAAGCGATATCATCTTATCGCATTCATCTTTGGAAATGTCCCCGGCTCAGTTTTAGCTGGACACGGCCACAAACTCCAGCTCTGATACCGGAACCTACCATGCAAGAAGCTGCCACCGAACATGATTCCTCCCGCAGACGGCGTTTCAGGATACGGAGCGAGTTTGGCCTAGCAAGACAATGGCGAAGTCGTAAGAATCGCCCATGTGATGCCTGCCGGAGACGAAAGAGCGCCTGCGTCATCGAAGACCGGCCACCATGTGAGTGACCTTCTGTATGGATGAGCCTCGCTTCACAGACTCACTCACTGGGGAAGGTCTCTTCTGTAGAGGAAGAGGACTAGAATGCCAATCCACTTCGCAACCCCGGACACGGCGCCATTCTGGCAGTCAAGAACCCGTTCCGGATGACGAGCGGTTAGAGTCATTGGAGCCACTAGCCGAGTCACATGCTTCGACAGATGGGATGTTAGAGATGCAAATCAGCCCAGGAAATACGGAGGACCAACATCTTCTGCCATCGCCAGATTCTCACGTGGGCGATGTGGACACGCGAAGTCCCCTGTCGACCACTCACCCCAGACCACCCAGTAGCAATGGGGTTATTGGACTTGAACCCAAAGTCCACACTCTGGAGGATGGCAAGAACTTGACAGCACATTGCATGGGACTGGCAGCGGAGCAGGATACGCATCTCCTTGCATCCTTTCGATCCGTCATCATCAACGAGACGAATCGCGTTGACGGAGACATCATTCAAGTTTACGCCGGTAATCCTGCCACTGGAACACCGCCCCTTCACTTCTCTATACTGAGGGACTGGTTTATGCCATACGATAACAGGATCAAAGAGGAGTCCTCTCGAGAAATCGAGTTCAAGGTGGGAACGTATGGGCCCAGTCTGGTCCGTCTCTACTTCAAACATGTCCACCCAGTCTACTGTGTCGTATCCAAAGTCCGATTCCTTCGAGCCTACAAGGAGGACAGGCTGAGCATTCCGGCTTCCCTCCGAGGAGTTGTCTATGGAATGGGCGCGGTTTACTGGAAACAAGACCCCATACTGAGGACACTCCATCGCCCGTTTGAACAATACGAATTGTTCCACGCCGCCCAAGCTTCCCTGGAGAGGGAGCTTGACGCACCAAACCTCTGGAATTTACAGGCCTGCCTTTTGATGATTCACGAGAAGGCTGCCGGTAATGGCACGTTTGAGACTCCACGTACCTGGACTCTATCAGCACAAGCTGTGGCGTGTGCCCAGATGATAGGTCTTCACCGCGACCCGACACATTGGAAAATCCCACAGTGGGAGAAGAGTCTGAGGAAGAAGTTGTGGTGGGCCACGTTTGTAACGGATATGTGGGCGTCGGTGAGCCATGGAAATCCTTCTCTAATCCACTCCAGATCATACACCACTTCAAATTTGGACATGGATGACTTGAGATTCGACGAGGATGTTCCCGATGATCTTAAAGATATGGTTGACGTCGCAAGTGAAAGGTTTGAGATTTCCACGGCCGCACGGTTCCTCGAACTTGTGAAGCTTACCCAAATACTCCACACCCTTCTGGACGCTGCGTTGTAAGGGTCTTTCTTACCTCTGTTAGGACGAGCGTCGATCATACTGACCATCCTTACAGTTCCGATCACGCATATCGGCTCGCGATGACGGACCTTGCGAGTCAGGAAACCAGACTCTTGAAGATTCAGAGAGAACTCGAATCCTGGCACTCGCTAATGCCAGTCTGTGTCACCATGAACTACAACACAGCCACATCCGAGTTCCGTAACAATGGTATGGTCAGGAAGATACAGATCTGGCGTCTTGGCTGATTGATGATTAGCACCACTCCATCTTGCCTACTTTGCAACTCAGGTCCTCCTCTTCCGAGCTCTGATGACACCGGCCTCGATGGCCGCCAAAAACAACCCGCTGTCATCCCTAAGACGGTTTTTTGGTGCAGCCATAGAGCAGCTTCGCGCATTCATAGCTTTCATGAACGAGATAACACTCGAGGTTCTGCGAGCATTCTGGGGCCGACGTAAGTCATCCTTTATTTCGTGTGGTAGGTCAATAAAAGTGTCGACTAACAGAAAGCAGATGGTCGATCGCAGTTGATCCTCATTGGCAATTTCTTGATACATCTATTCCTTCTATCCACCAGTCCAGAGCAAGTTTCCGGCACATTTCGGCTCCTGGAACAATTCCATGAATCCCTTCAGAGGATAGGTGAACTCGTCGACGAGGAATCCGTGAATCTCATCAGGCCTGTAGCGCTCAGAATCGACTCTTTCTTCACCCAGGCGGCGCAGATTATGAGGCGAGGCGTGACAAGGGATTCTTTTTCCGAAGTGACGATGGTGGAGACGCCTCCTTAGGGTCAAGGTTGCTGTTCCCGTACCCGGTCAAGCAAGTCTTCACAACAAGGGTTCGTGGACGGAAGTCGCTAACCCCCTTTGTCGGCGACTTCCATTCCTTGTTCCCGCTCACGACGTAGCGTAACACCATCGTGTGTCACTCGGCCTTAACAGCCTCTCAGCGACAGGTCTGGATCAGCCGAGAGCTTCACGGTCATCATTCGTCGTCTCCGAAAAACACCTTGATTGGCATCCAAGAATCGTTGACGACCTTGAAGCGGGTCTTGATACCACTGAGAGCGTCCATGTCCTCTTTGCTCAACTCCCAGCCATCTAGCTGGAAGTTGCTCTCTATCCTCGAAAGTGTCACGCTCTTCGGGATGATACTGGTTCCTCTCTGGAGGCTCCATAACAGTCTGTCCCTGGTCAGTACGATACATTCTTTCATGATAACAAGGTGATGGACACTTACAAAACCTGGGCAGGAGTCTTGCCATGTTTCTGGGCTATCTCAGATAATACGGGCTCCTTGAAGAGAGGATTGTCTGTTGCACCTCCGAGGCAGGAATAGGCCGTGCAGTGTATCCCCTTCGATGTGCAATAGTCTAATAATTTGGGACTGCCCGTGGATCAGCATGGTTTCAAGCACTGTTCAAGACGCGATGTCAAAACTCACGATGGATTGCCAGGGTGCAGTTCGATTTGATTCACCGCAGGAACCACCTTGCAAGATGGATCACCGAGGAGCCTATCCAGGTGTCGGATCTGGAAGTTGGACACGCCAATGTTCTTGACTTTTCCGGTATCCAGCAGTTTTTGCATTTCCTGCCTTTGCGGCCAAGTCAGCGGCTATTTGTCTCACTCCCGTCAACTGCAGCAACCTACCAGGTCTTTACAAAGTCCCAATCCGATAGATGCTTCGTGGGATCCTCTGGGTCAGTGGAACAAGGGAAATGCACCAAATACAGGTCGATATAGTCCAGTCCTAGGTCTGCCAATGACTTGTCGAATCCTGCCCGAACTCTGTGGTGCCATGGATTGTCCAGCTTCGTAGTGACCCAGATCTCCTCACGCGGAACTCCCGAGTCTCGGATACCCTGGCCAACCTCGACCTCATTCTGGTAATTGAGAGCTGTGTCGATATGGCGATAACCCGTCTGGAGTGCGTGGCAGACAGCCTTGCGGACTTGGTCTGGTGGTGACTTCCAGGTTCCAAGGCCTACAGCGGGAATTTCTGCTCCAGTGTTCAAGGTGAACTTCTGTGACGTGTGATTGATAGTTGCCATGGTTGCTTATCCGGACCTCCGGGATGAATGCAGAGATAACAAACGAACGAGGCGGCTCAGAGACATGATGCCGGGACCGCATTATCGAGTTGAGCTTTTGTACCAACCCAGCCATGGCCATAAGACTCGTTATCAACACCTGGTCCACAAGTTAACCTCTGGACGGACAACTGGGAAGCCTTGTGGCACCGCAGGAGGCAACGTGCATGCGGAGAAGGGTCCCAGATCGACTTGTATCCAGTTCGCCGAATCCAGGCCAGACCAAACAGGGAAAAGATACAGCGTTGGCAGAGATCGGCCAACTCTGCTCTCCACTTTATCGGCCAACTTTGGTGCAACAGGGCGACCAGCATAATGTCCCTGTGCCACTTGACCAACCAATATGTATAAGCACTGTCTCCGACTCCCTCTCCCACCCAGATCGAAGTTTGCCCCATCCATCTCCTCCCGCGACTACACGTTTCATTTCTTTTTCGTAACGGATTCCGCTGTTGCGGACACGTGCGGCCCGGCCACAGGAGTTCTTGACCAGAGCGCAGTATGGGGCTTAAGTGGGAACAGCTCAAAGAGCGGCTGCAAGTGTGAGTATTGATCCTAACGCACTGCAAAATACCGCTGGGTGTCGACTTGCTGACGATCGATGTCTCCAGGCCTAAAGATGAGGACTCGTACTACGACAACACCAGGTGGTGTAACCGGGATCTCATCCCCATGCCGCCAGAGAGACGAACCTGGGGTATCTGGGGATATTGTGGTCAGTGTACACAGATGAAGATGGAAAGGTGCTTTTACTGATGCATCTCAGGATATTGGACTGTCTCGGGATCCTGCATTTCGGCATGGTCGACAGGAAGCACGCTACTGGCCTTTGGGCTCAGCCCACAACAAGCAATCGGCGTCGTGGTATGCCATTGTCTGGCCGATTTGAAGAAGAAACATGCTCACAAGGAACTTAGATCTTGGGAGGTGTCCTGACTGGTCTTTTGGCTGTGGCCTGTGGCTGGATGGGTGAGAACCATCACATTGGCTTCACCGTGTCGTCGCGGTTCTCCTGGGGCATGCAAGGAAGCTACTTCCCGGTCGTGCTTCGTATCTTTGTTGCGTAAGCTCCTCGCGACCCAAGAACATAATGGCTACGGGCTGACTTTGGTGTCCAGTTGCATGTGGTTCGGAATGCAAGCGTACTGGGGAGGTCAAGCTACGAGAGTGCTATGGGGTGCTATCATTCCAGGTACGTCTTGTTCGTGGTGGGTTAAAGTCTGCGCTGACGAGATGTTCTACAGGTTTTGCACACATGAAGAATTTCTTCAGTGAAGGCTCACACCTCTTGACCAACGACTTTATCGGATTGCTCATCTGGATGGCCGCTTTCATTCCGCTCGTCTTGGTCCGCCCCGAGCGTCTGCAGGTGCCCTTTGCCATCTCCTTCGTCCTCTTTGCTGGGTCCTGCTTCGGTCTGCTCATATGGTAGGTTTTGGAGCCTTGTAACGGGTGGAGATACCTTGCTGATTGATGTCAGGGCCGTCCACGTTGCAGGAGGAGCTGGTCAAATGTTTCATGAGCCGGGATCAACCGACAATGTGGGCTGGGCGTTCATGTTTGGCATCACGGCCATTCTAGGCGCCTGGGGAGCTGGAACACTGGGTCAGTCTGACTGGACGAGGTATGCCAACCGTAAATTCGCCCCGACACTGTCGCAGTTGGTTGCGGCTCCAATCACCATCGCCGTCACTGCCATCATTGGCATCATCGTCACCAGCGCTTCCAAGGATATTCTCGGAGATATCGTCTGGAATCCCATCTATCTGTTGGCCGATATCCAGGAGGAATACCACTCCAGCCCGCGAGCCAGAGCCGGCGTGTTCTTTGGCAGCTTGGGACTCGTTAGTTCACAACTCGCGGTAAGTCTCGACCTTGGGGCGCTTTCACACATGGTACTGCGAGACAATTCTGACACATCTTAGATCTCTGTTGTGTTGAACTCGGTGTCGACCGGTATGGACATGGCTGGTCTGTGGCCCAAGTATATCAACATTGTGCGTGGAAGTTATATCATGGCGGTCATTGGCATCGCCACTCAGCCCTGGCAACTGTTGAACACGGCCGACAAGTTCCTCAAAGTTCTCAGCGGCTTCGGCGTATTCATGGCGCCTGCGACGTGAGTCCTTTCTCCTATTGGTCTTTTATGCCTGATCAGGAATTGGCTGACTTTTTCTCGTGGCAGTGGCGTCATGCTTGCTGACTATCACGTCGTCCGCCGCGCCAAGCTCAAGCTCAACGACTTGTACACGGGAGACAGCTCGTCGATCTACTGGTTCAACAAGGGTGTCAACTGGCGCGCCATAGTGGGGTTCTTTTCTGGCGTTTGGCCATTGTTGCGTAAGTGCTTGGTTTCGCAAGACTTGAACAAGAGATTTGCTAATAATTTTGGTGTAGCTGGCCTCGTGGGAACCGTCAACAACAAGACAGACGCGTCCTTTGTCGGCTGGATCCGTCTGTACAACCTCACCTTCATCGTCGGTTTGGCGATCAGCTTCTTCGTCTTCTGGGGCTTGAACATCCTGTTCCCGCCGCCCGGATTGGGCGAAGAGGCTCCCTTTGTCGAAGACGACGTCCTGTACGGAGTGCACGAGCATGAGCGCAGCTCCGAGAGCACGGATGAGAAGAACGTGGCCTTCAACGGCGGTGATTCCAAGCAAGGTGCTGTGGCGACGGTTTCCGTCTAGATTGTTTCCGCCACTCTGGTATTGGCGGGGTCTTTTTTTTTTTTACGATTGATTACGGCGCGGTTGTGTGTCCATGGTCATGATAAGGGAAGGGATGGATGGCTTGGGCGTGATGTTAGGAGCAGTCGAGACGAGAGAGAGAGAGAGAGACGTACGTGCTAGAGACATGCAGTCGAATGTTTGATGAGGTTACACATCGTACTTTTTATCCCGAAAATATTGTTCCTTGTTAATACCGTGAAGACCAACCGGTGTCTGACACCAGTAACATACTCGTCGCATCCATCGTGTAGAGATGCGGCGCATAGTGTCTAAAATTCCCAGAAATTAGACCGTATTCTTTTATTTTACAGTGGCGAGCAAAAATCCAAAAAATTGGCAGTTTTGCCGAGGGCATATCGTTGCAATGGCGAGTAGTTCCGCCTACAGCGTAAAAAGCGGTGTGTAAAGAACAGGTCGCCATGCAATAAGTAC